>NC_041810.1:18230833-18549549 GCF_900964775.1 Scleropages formosus
ACTGGCTTTTACCTGGCTTCAGTACACACGATTTCCAGCATCGAAGTACGAAAAAAAACCCTCCTTGGATGTGGAGGACCAACACTAAAAACTCTTGTAAGAATATGTCAGTTTTTAAGTAAAACATAGTTAATATAACGGGGGGGGCGGCGGTGACGCAGCGGGTTTGGCCGGATCCTGCTCTCTGGTGGGTCTGGAGTTCGACACCCGCTTGGGATGCCTTGTGATAGACTGGCGCCCCGTCCTGGGTGTGTCCCTGCACCCTGTGTCGCCGGGCTGGGCTCCGGTTCGCCGCAACCTCGCTCGGGACAAGCGGTTTCAGACCGTGTGTTTGTGTGTGTGTAATTAATATAACGGTTTAGGAGCGCTGCTGAAAACTTTTAATAACATATCGCTACTCAGGATATAAAGGGGGCGCGGTGGTGCAGTGGGTTGGACCGGGTCCTGCTCTCCAGTGGGTCTGGGGTTCGAGTCCCGCTTGTGGTGACTTGCGACGGACTGGTCCGTCCTGGGTGTGATCCTTACCCCTCCGGCTTTACGCCCTGTGTTGCCGGGTTAGGCTCCGGCTCACCGCGACCCTGTATGGGACAAGCAGTTCAGACAGTGTGTGTGTGTGTGTGTGTGTATATATACACTCAGGATATTGTCACGTGTCGACCGTCCTTTTCATAAGCAGAGGGGAAGGAATCTGATGTTGAGACAGACATCTTTAACAGACTGCAAACTTATTGATCTAGTCGGCCAGCATCACCTCTAAATGAAATTTAAAAAAAAAAAATCCCCAAGAAGAACGCATAAAGTTTTCACTGTATGGTTTAAATTAAATTTGCACAGGAGACGTTCGGGACGTTTATATTAAGTACTTATGGTTGATGGCGATTTTTTAAAAAATAGTACGACAACTAGGTTATGCTAATTGTTGTTATCTATCTGCCAGAAAAAAAAACAATAACTCAGGGGCCTTTAAACTTTTATAGCACGCTAATGGTTTAACACTGGCACTGCAGCACCTCCTCGTTATAGTTAAGCGCCCCCTCTCGTGGTTAAAATAAATATTGCAGGTCTACAAGTACATCATAGTTCCACTGTACACACCACTGTACATCCATAAGCACAACGTCTCCATAAAGGAACTTACTTATTACTGGTGTTCAACGTTAAACGCAATTTTTGCCTATTTGTTGCCTTTCTTTTATTAAACAATTTACATTTATTTACAAAATGTTGTAGTCATTGACCTGCTGTACACAGGAGCACAGCATCCAGTTCATTCATTGTCCACTGTACCAGTAGAACATTTTCCTTCTTCACAGTGAACAATGTACATATTGTACTGTTATAAATTAATCACACTTGGCAAACGGATGTAATTTCTGGCTGTCTATGCACGTCACTCAGTGAGTGAGTCAATGACTTTGTGTGTTTTTAAGTACTGGTTTTCAGGTTGAACTGGATTGATGGCATGTGTAGTCCTGCCTCCAGCTATTGCCTAACAGGCCCTAACGGAGCCATGTGAGAATGTCCCACCAACACTTTCCCACTGACAAACCTGTAGGAAGCGGAGCTCCTGAGAAGAATATTCATCTATTCGCTGTCCAGTCATGAAAGATTTATCCCTGGAAGCCTGTAGTCTGGTTGTACTGCCTGCTATTATGTGTTAACAAGGTAATGTGTCACTCCTGCTCCAGTAAATATGATTATTGTAATTACTATAAAATTATATTTAATATAGTTAAAATTAATTTATGACAGACGAGTCAATAATTCTCGGGCCTCTAATGATTAGATTTTTGAATATATTATTTTAAAACTACATAATTAATGCAGCAAACTACATAAGTGTGTAAATGGCCTTTCCAGGCAATTATCTGGCAAGAATCCACCTCAAGTGTGTTATTTTGTACAGTCATATGATTTGGAAGTTTAACGTAAATTTGAACAGACCTGCTGCAGTACCTTTGATAAAGGTACTTATCTTGAACTGATACAGTAAGAATACTCTGCTGGCAAATTAAACCGTATTGCGGTTTGCATTTTTTACATTTGTGGGATCTTAAAGGTCAGATTTGTGTTAACACATAAGCAAAAACGAACTAACAATAACTGTATTGGTATCGTATTCATGCTGCCTACCCTATTTTAACCACTCAGGTCATAATCTCTGACAACGCTCTGAGTGAGATAGATATTTCTCTATTTCTCTATGTACCACCCAGCATTACAGATTTTCTGCAGAAGTTGGAAAGTCACAATACGAGAAGTTGCACTCCAGCCCAAGGTTGGTATAATGTACGAGTTAATAGTAAGATAACGTGGGCCAGCAGGTGGGACAACTGCCAGGGATCGGTGCCTCGGCCTCTCACAGCATGCGAGTTCACATGTCAGGGTGCGAGTTCCCATGTCAGCTGCCTTCCACCCCCTACAGACATCAGGCTGTTGTGTGCAGCTGAGTGCAAAAGCTGAATTAGGTGCAACAAATTCTTCTTTTTAACCGTTTATAGGGTACTGAGTCATACATGAGAGAGAATTTCACGAATTTCTCATAATAATTTTTAGAGATGTAAATAGTTTCAGTCGAGATTCTGAATGGATGAGTTCCATGGCAAAAAATGTATTGTTACGTTCAGTATCAAAAGATGATGAATTTATAAAACATACTGTATTCAGTGCACAAAATTTCAAATGCGGTTTACCCTACAGGTGCCAATTTGGTTGTAGTGATAATAGTCAACTTTCTTAGTTATTTTTACCAAATGTTCAGACTCTTTTGTATAACTGAGGTAGAACATGGTTTTTCAGATTTAAAAAAAAAAGACCTTGTTGATATGCTTTAGGGGTCTTAAACTTGTGTTGGCATTATTTTACAATCAAGCTAAATCAGTCTGTAATTAAAACAGAATTTACCCCTCCATTAAATATAGTAGTAAAAATGTTAAGGTGCGAGTTTTGTGGTGAAACAGCTGGCAGAGAATTTTTTTTACAAAGTGTTTGTGTAAATTATTTAATTAATATGCCATACACTGGATATTAGGCAATATATATGCTATTTTATACCATCTATTTTGTTTTTTGTTATAAAGAATGCACAACTCTATTCTACACTTCACAAAAATCAGTTCACAAACACCACACTGAGCAACATGACACTTTTTGAGTTTTCTCACATTTAAAAAACTTTTTCCTCGTTCTTGCCTCATTTGCGTTTAAGATAAATTTCTGTATTGGTATCGTATTCATGCTGCGTACCCTATTTTAACCGTGTTACGAAATCAAGCACTAAAGCCGCTCGTTTTCGGAGAAAAAGTCGCCTTCTTCTCCATCCATCCTCAGTGATGACTGGCAGTGCAGCATCCTGTAGCACATCAGTTATTAAATGATTGTTCAGTCCTGTTTTCCACCTGCAGCGGTGCTTTCAGACACCTCCTACCCTACACCTCAAACCAACTCCGCTAATGGTGTTGCTTACATAACCCTTTTCTTTCTCCTCCGCCTTCCTGTGCGAGAAGCTTCCGTCTTTCTTCGGCCACCTGCTGCCTTTTCTATTCTGGCATTTGTGCTTCTCTTAAACAGCTGCCGTTGCAGGTTCCGCCACCGTCCCCCCGTCCTCTCCATGCAGCCGTCCCTCTGCGTCTCCTTCCCCTTGTGACAGCTCAGCTTGGCCCAGCTGCCCTCCTTCTCCTTCTGCCTTCTTTCGTGCACTTTCAACGTCCACTTCTGCCTCTGCTAAACTCTCCTCCCCGGCCTCCTGCACTCCGCTCCCAGCCGGCACCCCCCCCTCTCCTACGGCACTGCCGTCACCCTCAGTTTTGTCAGCACCGCTTCCCTTCTCTCCATTCGCCTCCCCCTCGGTTGCAGGCCTGCTCTGCCCTTGTCCGTCGCCGCTGTTCTCCTTCCGCTCCTTCCTCTCCTTCTCGATTTTGGACAGGTGCTGGCACAGTGACTGCACATAAGTGAAGACGCACAGGGGGTCTGGCTTGTTCCCCATGAGGATCATGTCTTCCACCTCCAGCAAAGGGCAGCAGTCAGCCTTCAACCTGAGAGCCAGGGAAAGGAAAAAATGTGGATGTTCCCCAGTCGATATTGTATAACTAATAAGGTTAAGGGGGTGTCATATAAATTACTCCATCGATTCTACTCAATAAAGACCCTTGTTGTGCAACGATTTAATATGAATATTGATGATAAATGCGCTTTTTGCAAAAGTTTCCCTGCAACCATTTAACATTTACTTTGGTTATGGCCCCTGATGAAAAGTCTTTTGATTGAACTGCAATCTTATTTTAAAAAAGGGGCAAACATTGATATTAATTTTACAGAAATGGATGTGATGATAAAGTTTAATTCCATTGAAAACAAACACACACTTTCTAAACCGCTGGTCCAATACAGGGTCGTGGGGAACCGGAGCCTAACCCAGAAACTCAGGGCATAAGGCCAGAGGGGGAGAGGACACACCCAGGACGGGATGCCAGTCCGTCACAAGGCACCCTAAGTGGGACTCGAACCCCAGACCCACCAGAGAGCAGGACCCGGTCCAAACCACTGCGCTACTGCACTACCACACCCCCCGCCATTGAAAACAATAAAAAAAATATGATCAGGGAAGAGTCCTTCCTTGTCTATTTGCAACTGATTTCGAATGGTAAAAATATGAAGGCAAGGTGTACCTGATCCTTGTTTACTCTGTTTAATCTTTTGTTATAAAGTGTGTTTGTGTTGTAAAATGTAGCCCTGATGTTCTTTTCTCTTTTCCATACGGATGTGAAATGCTATATGTACTGTTGTTTGTAAGGGACACAAGGGATTCGCATACTGAAGTGCAGCATGGTATAAGTTCATGTAAAAGTACTTCAATATACAATATTATATCCAGTATATATCAATACAGGTGGTCCCCAACTTACGATGGTTTGACCTTCGATTTTTTAAACTTTACGGTGATGAGCTGGCGATAGACGTTCAGTAGAAACCATACTTCGAATTTTGAATTTCGATTTTTCCCTGGGCAAGTGATATGTGGTGCAATACTCTCTTGTGATGCTGGGCAGCGGCGGCGATCCGCATCTCCCAGTCTGTCACGCAGAGGTGTGTATTAAATGCATTTTCGACTTCCGATATTTTTGACTTACGATGGGTTTCGCGAAACGTAACCCCATCGTAAGTCAGAGACCACCTGTAATCCACATTTCTTAATCACGAGTTTAAATCAATGAGATCCAATATACTCATATTAGGGTCCCTTGCACAATACCTCTGTAAAAAGTTAATTCATTAGTCAAACATACACAAAGTAATTATCTGGCTTTTTGCTCTAGAACAGACACACACACATACACAAAGCCAAGGCTTACGTACTCTGCGGTGCTGAAGGCCAAAGTGAAATTCTTCTCCCTCTCCTCTGCACGCAGGGCTGAGAAATCGAAGGCATCGGGGAAGAAGCGGTGGACGAGAGCACAGAAGGCGAGCCCATCGGACCAGGAGGAGGAGAAATCCTCAATGCACACACCCTGCAGCGAATGCAAACGTAGGGAAGAGAGATGTGTAGGTGGAAGCCGATGCACACATCGACCGAACAGAACGTTCTGGATCACATCCTTGTCCTGCAGCTCGTAGTGTGGCGGTTAGCCTTACTGCCTTTGGGTCCAACGATTGCAGGTTTGATCCTCATCTCTAGCCATAGTACCCTTGAGCAATGTGCTTACCCTGAATTGCTCTAGTAAAATCACCCAGCTGTATAAATGGGTAAATAATTGTAAGCTTATAACTGTAACCATAACACTGTAATTTGCTTTGGAGAAAAGTATATAGATACATGATTAAACATAAATGTGTTTAACTGTGTACCTCCCTTGGCAGATAAATTAATTATTTAAATGTAGTTCAGTCACGATCAAAATGAATTGAAGTTGAGATCCCCTGAACTAAGATATTGGAGATGTTGTGTAATCGACGTTGTACATTTCTGAAAGGCATAAAAAATCATATTAAAAAATCAATTCTTGACTTGAAACTGTAATTAGGCGAGTTTTAAAAACATGCAGTGAGCAACTGGCTACTGTCTTCACGGACATATTTAACACCTCCTTAAAAAGCTCAACTGTACCCACTTGTTTCAAAAACACCACCATCATCCCCGTTCCCAAGAAGAACAAAGTGAGCTTCCTTAATGACTATTGTCCAGTGGCACTGACCCCTATTGCAATGAAATGCTTTGAGAGGTTGGTGCTGGGACATATTAAGGACACCATCCCAGACACTCTGGACCCGCTGCAGTTTGCCTACCGCCACAATAGATCCACTGAAGACACGATATCACACACACTTCACACCATTCTGTCTCACCTGGATAATAAAAACTGCTATGCAAGGCTATTGTTTGTAGACTACAGCTCAGCATTTAACACTGTCATCCCAACCAAGCCGATCCACAAACTACTAGGGCTGGGACCGAGTGCCGCATTGTGCAATTGGATCCTGGATTTCCTCACCAGCAGACCCCAGCGTGTGCGGATTGGCGGTAATACCTCCTCCCCACTGACCCTCAACACTGGCACTCCACAGGGAAGCGTCCTGAGCCCGGTGCTATACTCCCTGTTCACGCATGACCGTGTGGCCAGTCTCAGCTCCGACACCATCATAAAGTTTGCTGACGATACCACCATTGTGGGTCTGATCAGCAACAACGATGAGACGGCCTACGGAGAGGAGGTGAGGCTCCTGGCAGAGTGGTGCCAGGACAACAACCTGTCTCTAAATGTCAGTAAAACTAAGGAGCTGGTGATTGACTTCAGGAAACAGGATACGGTTCAGGCACCCATCTACGTAGGAGGGGACATGGTAAAGAGGGCCAACAGCTTCAGATTCCTAAGGGTCACCCTCACTGCCAAACTCACATGGACTGAGTACACAGCATCGACCATCAAAAAGGCCCATCAACGCCTCCACTTCCTCAGGCATCTGAATAAAGCCAGGATGTCCACTACAGTCCTCACCACTTTCTACAGGTGTGCTGTGGAGTCCGTCCTCACAGGGTGTATTACATCCTGGTGTGGTAGCTGCTCCATACAGGACAAGAAAGCCCTACAGAGGGTGGTCAAAACAGCTCAGGGAATCATCGGCACACAGCTACCAGCAGTCCAGGACACCTACACCACACGCTGCCTCAGAAAGACGATGCGCATCATGGAAGATCACAGTCATCCCGCACGGGCACTTTTCTCTCCCCTGCCGTCTGCAGAACGGCTCAGGTCTATTCGAACCCGCACAGCTAGGTACAGGAAGAGCTTTTACCCCACTGCTGTAAGACTATACAACACTAACCAACGTGCCACCTTTAGTAACTAGAGTTGGACTGCTCCTTCCAAGCACATTGGTAAGTTACACTGTCACTTTAAGCATTCTCATTCTCTCCTTCTGAGTTCTCCGACCGTCAACTGGCATTATTGTTACTACTGTTACCATTATTTATTGCTATTGCCCTACTCACTGTCATTGTCATTGTTTTGTTTGTGCAGTATCTCTATTGTCTTTGTCCGTAGTCTGTGGAGAAGCATTCAGGAAGATTTTCATGACACATGTGCATGGTACTTGTATCTATGACAATAAACTTGAAAGTTGAACTTGAACTAATTACTTTAAAAAAAGCATTCATAGGAACTAGGTTCAGATGTTCTGTAGCAAATTGAAAAACCCAGTGACATAAAAAGAGTGGCCAAAAACAGGTATTTGTAAAACCTGGAAAGACAACACTGAGAAGATAAGGAAAACAAATCATTTTGAAGTGAGTGTTCATTAGTAGGGGGGGTGCGGTGGCACATCAGGTTTGGCCAGGCTCTGCTCTCTGGTGGGTCTGGGGTTTGAGTCCTGCCTGGAGTGCCTTGTGATAGACTGGCGCCCCGTCCTGGGTGTGATCCTTCCCCCTCCAGCCCTACGCCCTGTGTTGCCGGGTTAGGCTCCGGCTCACTGCGACCCTGCTTGGGACATGTGGCTGCAGCAAGTGTGTGTGTGTGTGTGTGTGTTCATTCCTGTGGTTTGCCTTATGGGTCCCAGCTCAGTTATTGTGACAAGACTAACTTTCATCGTTCTTTTCATGCATTGCTTGGACTCTTTTATATGACAGATGCTGAACATGTTTTTAAGATTTTTTAATAAAATAAAACCTTGTGGATCAGGGGAGTGCGGCAGCGCAGTGGGTTGGACCAGGTCCTGCTTTCCAGTGGGTCTGCGGTTCAAGTCCCGCTTGGGGTGCCTTGCGACAGACTGGCGTCCTGTCCTGGGTGTGTTCCCTCCCCCCCCAGCCTTATGCCTTGTGTTCACAGGTTAGGCGCTGGTTCCCTGTGACCCCAGATGGGAGTTCAGAAATGTGTGTGTGTGTAAAACCTTGTGGAGATGCTGTAGGCATCTTGTAATTGTGTTCAAGGTATTTTACAGCCAAGACAAATCAATGAGCAATTAAAATGCAGAGATCAATACAGACAATAACTGCTGGCGCACGACGGTCAGCGCATCCCATCACTTCGAGGTCCTCACCTCATAGTTGCGGGTCTTGTTGCGACACCACTGGAGCACCTTCTGCTTGATGGACCCCCCGATGGCGCCGCTCGCCGGGGATTTCTGCAGCTTGTAGTTGCGAACGACCGGCGTCCTGGAAGACAGGAAGCTCACATGGACGGGAAGGTTGCGGGTGGACGGAATGCCCCTTGGCCTAGACAGGTGGCTAGATGCAGAGTACGTTGGCAGAATGATTCATGCACAGTACGGTGTGGAGAGCGGCGAGCTGTCAGACAGAGTCGAGAACAAAGCTGTGAGGGGGGTTCAACTGGCTTACCGAATGCCGCTCTACTTGAACGCTGCCCTGTTCGGGAGGCCCGTGCTGTCCAGGATAACAGCCATCATACCAGGCGCAAATATTTAGGCACTGCAATAAATTACTGTAGACGGGGCTCAGTGTGATTAATGTTGCTGTCTTGTTTAATTCTGGTCATGGAAAATATGGAAAATGTTCATAGGCTGAGATATTATTTGCTGCATTGAATAAGGGTGAGCAAAGCAATGGATTAAAAATGTAATATTGACAGCAGGGTGGCATAGCAGGTAGTGCTGGTGCCGCAAATCTCCTGGGCTGCAGGTCCAGATATTGGTGGGAATGTGGTCCACTCTGTCAGTTTGTACCTTCTCTCTGTCCTGGTGTGGCAGTTTCAGTTGGTCAATCTAAATTGCTTGTTGTGTGTATGTATGTATGTGTGTATGTGTGTGTGTGTGAGATTGCCTAGGGTACCCAGGGTATGTTCTGCTTCACACCCTGTGCTACCACGACCCATTGGTTGATGGAAATAGGTTGAAATTAATAGAAATAAAAATAAATGCTGTTATTCCAGCACTGAGCTCAAGACAACCAGTCCTTTAAATTTAAGCATATATATGTATATATATACGTATATATACATATATATACACACACACATATATACACACATATGTTTGTGATGTTTGTGAATTTGAGGCTTGTAGTGACGATGCCGGTTGACGGGTCACACACTCACTGCGGGGCGTTCTGCTCGAACTTGGCCATTATGTCCCTTTTTGTGCTTCCTCGCCCCGTGGGTGCGGAACCGCGGGGACGGGACAGGGACAGGGGAGCAGATGGAGAGGAAGTGGCTGGAGCTGCGCCTGCCTTTCTTTTTGTTTTCCCCTTTGCTTTTCCTTCTTCCTTGGCTTTCTCAGGTTTCCCTTCGGCCTCCTTCTCCTTCTCGTTCTCTTTCCGCGTCTTCGCCCCTTTCTTCCCCGGTTTGTCACTTTCCTTCTTCCCGCCCTCCGTTTCAGTCTTCCCTTCTTCCCTCTTCTCCGCACCTTTCTTCAAGGCTCCTTCCTCCGGAGCCCTTTTCTCTTTCTCTGTTTTTACCACTCTCTCCTCATCTTCTCCACCCTTCCTGCTCTCCCCCAATTCCTTCTCTGCTTCCACCTCTGCTGTCTTGTCCTCCTCGCTGTTCTCGTGCTCCGCTTGTCCATCCTTTGCTGCCCCTTCGTCCTGCTTGGTATTCTCTTCTCCCCCCTCTTTCCCTCCATCCTGCACCGCCTCTTCCCGGTTGATTGTGGCAGCTTCCTCTACGTCCCCAGAAGCCGTTCCTTCTTTCTCAGATGCTTTTGTCTCCTCAGAGGACTCCGCAGGAGACCCGGTCTCTCCGTCCTCCCCGGCCGCTCCCTCATCAGCTTCCCTCCTGCTTTCCTCAGTGTCCCCCAGTCCTTTCTGGGTAGGACTGTTGTCCTCACCTGGTTCCAACACCCTGTCATCTTCTATCTATTGCAAAAAAATAATTTCAAAGGACTTTTAAAAAGTGTTATTGACAGGGTTTGACCACAGCAACCCCCCTCCGTTGGACAGAGAGGTCCAGCTGAGAGTGAGAGCAGGCTGAAGATGAAGCACTGTGCTCTCCAAGCACCTGGCATCTGACGCATCCCCAGGAGGCCCCGTCGCCAGGTCAGCCCATATATCTCGGCCGACTTTATTCCTCTCCCGAGAGTAGAGCGGCGCCAGCTGCAGGGTGTCCCAGCGCTGTGGACTCCCCGTTCCTCCCCTAAAACGCCCGACACACGCAGAACCCAGCCTGCACTTCTATGAGCTTCCCGCATAGGTGTTCAGCTCGATTAACGCCCTTTTGACAACAATCATGAACGTTTTGCGCAAAAACTCCAACCAATTTCAATAACTGCTTGTCCCGAGTGGGGTCGCAGTGAGCCGGAGCCTATCCCAGAGACAATGGGCACAAGGCTGAATGGGTAGGGGGGGGACACACCCTGGACGGGACACCAGTCCGTCGCAGGACCACAAGTAGTTACCCAGACACACAGCTGGGCGAAGGTACTGGAGCAATTGCAGGGCAAGCAGCTTGCTCAAGGGTACTACAGCTGGAGAGGAGGATCGAACCGACAAACCTCAGAGCCAAAGGCAGCTGCTCCAACCACGATGCCACCAGACAAAAACTCCTCTTGCATTTTTTTTTTTCTATTAATGTAGCTGACGCTTTTCTCCGAAGCGACTTATAATGTTGTTCTGCCTAAAATTATTTACCCATTTTTTACAAACTTTTTTCCTAGAGTAACTTACAGGAAATACCTTGCTCAGATGTACTACAGCTGGAGAGAGATTCAACCCTGCAACCTTTGGGTCCAAAGGCAGCAACTCTAACCTCTGCACTACCAGCTGCCCTTCCTATGATAAAACTGATCCAATATCTCGGTTTTTATGCTTTTCCCTTTATAAAGCTAAAATTTTGTCTACGTTTATTCTGTACAAAGAAATAAAATAAAGAGAATAATAAATAAATAATAAGCGTGACAAGACACTATAATGACTCAATGTTCACACACCTTCTCATTGTTTTCATCCATCTGAACGGCTGCTGAGGTGTGTTCCGGGTCCTCTCTGCATGGTGAGATGTCACCCATCTCGCCGTGTCCTTCTGCTGGGTCGCGATCCTTTTCCAGCTGGGAAAGAAAATAAATATCAGCAACCTTACCCCCCTTAGGAGACCTTAACCGCAGAGAGTCTCTGAATTTGTGTTGTACGTTTCTGTTCGTGTCCTTTACGCAGCGCTCCTGTCAGTCTTTCTGCGTGTTGTTTTAGTACCTCGACATGCCCTTCAGGAGTGTGTCCTGCACTACATTATTCATGAAGGTAACGTTCGCTCAGCTGCCGTGTGTATACAAAACTACATGATCTTCTGCTGCAGCCAGGAGAGTCTTGAGGCTTTGTGCCGAACTGGTTGGACACTTTCAGCTGTCCCTCTCGCCTTTTCTTGGCTTAAATTCCGGGGCTCTTTATCGGCACTTTATATGACCTTTATACGACGCTGGTTTCCACAAATAGAAAGAGTGACACAAACGCAGTTAAACACTCGACAGCTGCTTCTGCTGGAAACCGTTGGGCACAAACATCAAAACACAGATAAACATGTCCATGGGGTCTACGCGTCTCTACGGCACTGGGACTTTCGTCCAGCTGCAGCGCGGACGTGTGTGTGTGTGTGTGTGTGATATTGCATAAGTTCTGCCCAAATAACACAGAGCTTTTCACACACTTCTGGGCGTTCCGGGAGCGCGGTAGCAGCTTCATGGAAACTCCAGAGGTCCGAACCCTCCAACAGTTTGTAGGCCTTACAGAGCAGCTTCTCACCTGTTGCTTCTCGTTCTCAAGTGTTTTCAGAAATAGAGAAGCTCCATGCCACTAGCGAAAGCACTTAAGATGGTACACTTTTACTTTACTGGCACTTTTCTATAACTTATCCATCTTTTCAGCACTGCATAATGTCAGAGCACATTTATTTTTTGAGTTCTTTGGCTGCATGGCAATTTCACCGCACTTTTCACTTTTGCCATCCTTCGGCAGGGAATATATTCCATTAAGTACTGGTCACCTTTGGTTCAATTTGAAGTAATTGCTCATGTAACTGTTGCACTTCCACTTCTGCAAAAGTTTTTAGGGTTCATTTCAACATAATTATCTCATGTCTACAGTAGTCTGTCCAAACCACTCGCCCCATATGGGACACGGAGCCTAACCCAGCACACGGGGTGTAAGCCCGGAGGGGGAGGGGACACACCCAGGACGGAACGCCAGTCCGTCAGAAGGCACCCCAAGTGGGATTCGAACCCCAAACCCACCGAAGAGTAGGACCAGGACCAGGACTAATCCACTACACCACCGCAACCCCTATCGCTAGAGTAGTAGCAATTGGTAAATATAGGCTTTGGCCACATTTTTCAGCATTTATAAAAGTACAGGAGCTGGGATACTTGTTGACCACACAGCAAAGAAAGTCTCCCTCCTGCTGATGTAACGCACTCATTATATTTTTCTCCGAGATGCACATCACTCTGGAGAAAAGCATATGCTAAATGAATAACAGTAAATGAAAATAGAGCAAATCACCACTTAGAGAATATTAATTGGAATTGCATCAGTAACTGTTTAAGGAAACTGCTTAAAGAAAATACCTTAAAAGCCTAATAGTGGTGTAATCCGAGTTCCAAACGTCAGAGGAGGTGTTTGAAAAAGCCCCATGAAAAAATCTGTCATATATTTACGTTTTTTTTAATGCTGTCCAATGTATTCTGAGAACTGGAAGAAGAAAAAACTCATAAAACATATTATTTCTTATTGCTGTGTTCAGAAACAATTTGGAGCTGAGTTGAAGCCTTCCTTTACCAGCTCACCTGCTAATGTTACGAAACGCACACGGGATATTGTAGCACACACCAGGGGAGAGAGATGGACCATACTTACGTACTGTATCGAAATGGGCCGCTTTCCCTCTCTGTTTCAGCTCGGTGTTAATGCGCCGCAGAGTCCAGTCGCACCTCTGCGCCCTCCTGTCCTCTGGATCTCAACTCTGTGTCAATGAACAGCAGTGTCCAGTGAGTCAATGCTTCTAAATACAACCTCTGCCCCTCTCCCACAGTGTGGCATTAATGTCCAGCAATGTCCATCCAGTGGCTCTGAGGTATATATAAATGCGTGTGTGTGTGTGTGTGTGTGTGTGTGTGTGTGTGTGTGTGTGCCCGCGCATGCCCTTCCTGCCCTTGCTCCATCTTCGTCCTTTAAACTTAGCTTCTTTTTCATTCAACACAAAGCAGATGTCTTTAAAAATAAACTGCTATCTTTCTGACCCCCCCATCTTTATCCTGTCTTTATCAGCCACTCCTCTTTCTCTCTGCTCATCTGTGGCTAAGAATAGTGCAAAATTTTCTTTTCAGTCTTCCAGGAGTGCCTCTCTCCACACATCTCATTGAGGATTTCTGCCGTTATAGGAGGCTGACCTTTAAAAATGGGAAATATTTGTAATGGGAAGGAGTGATTGGTATTCAGTTAACCAAGTTTTTTAAAAAGTCTACATTTTCTTCTTTGGAGCCAGAAAGCCAAGAAAAAAAAAAAGTTTTTTTTTAATTAACTCTCCCGGCTAGAACAACAAAAAAGAAAATAATTGCACTGGAAGCAGTGCAATATTATTTTGTGGTATTACCCTTAATTAGCTTGCCTGTCTGTGCTGTTTTATCACATGAGGTGGGAAACCTTGAAACCCTTATCACAAAAGAACAGCCCTTGTTATCTTCCAGCTTCCAGACGAGCACAAACGGAGAGCCGTTAAGCTGTCGACTGTTTCCTATGATTCAAAACAAATTGCAGAATTACATGATGCTCTTAAAAAGAAAACTCTAGTGCTGCATGCTGCATTATACTATAAAGTAAAATCCGGAGTAATGCATGTACAGCTCAAATAGTAAAATCTGAACATAAAACTGACCAAACACGCAGACTATACAAATGTCTTTGTTAATATTCATAAGATTACAATTAAAAACATGGTTTTCTTAGGTGATAAGTCTAATATTAGTGTTTTTGTGTGGCTGGGTCTACTGTAAATCAACTAACAGTGGGGTACCAGTAGACAGTGTTGACTGAAATGACTCTATTCCTTGGAAGGTACTTACCCTGAATTGGTAAAGTAAGATTACAAGTTTTTTTTTAATGTTTTAATTTTTTTAAGCAGCTAAGTATACAAACCAAATACCCAGAAGGCTGTTGGGAGAAACAAATGTTAACTTGATCGTGTTAGCGAACGGTGGCAATACCGCGACATGAACACCAGGGGGCGACACATTAATGGAAATGAATGTAATTGTAAGCGGTTTTGTTGGGGAAAATATTCGAGCGGAAACGCGCTCTTCTCTTTCTCTTTCGGACCGTCAAACCCCCCACTTCTCTTCAAACTGCACCGCATGATGGTAAATACCGAAAAATTACTAGATAAGTTTTGAATGATCTCACCTCTGCTCGGTTTCGATTCAATAGATGCTGTTATTATATTACACTGTGAAATTTACCCTGTAAACTTTATACGGTCTTATGGACGCTCGGCGGCGTAGTGATCGAAGAACTAGAATTGTCTTAAGTAAGACAAATTTGTTTATTCTATGACTTTCTATCTACCCCATAATGGGGTACAGTTTATTCAATTATAATTGTATATCATGTAAATATAAATATAATTGTGTGTAATTGTATTGTACTGTGAGTTTTGGGAGAATCTTTAAATTTGTAACTAAAAATGACTAATAAAGAATGAAGTCCTGGGGAACTGGGGTTCGAATCCGGCAGTCTGTGTGGAGTTTGCATGTTCTACCTGTGTTCACAATGGTTTCTTCAAGGTGCTCCGGTTTCCTCCCACATTCTAAAGAAGTGTTTCAGATGACTAAATTTTCCTTTGTTTGTGTGTGTAAGACTGCCCTGCTATACCCTGTGTCACACCCTATAGTTCCAGGATAGGCTGAGGACCACCGCGACCCCTGCACCCTTAAAACGACTTTTGAACGCTTGTATCTCAAATAAACTTACTGTGTCCGACCTATTTATGCATCGGAGTATTTCCGCTTGAGTGTTTTCTCCCAGCAAGTACTTTACTCGTGGAAATGACAGCACTGTGAAAAGTGGGACTTGAACCAACAACCACCGGGTTGCGAGCCCACCCGTTGCAGCACTTTCTGATCGCGTTCGATCGTCGGTACACTTCCCCGACGTGTGTAAAAGCAAGAATCTTCTCAGCTGCGGAGCTGTTTTGTTTAGTGGATCGAGTGGGCGGTTATAATCGGGGTCCGAGCAGCGCATACCGAACCGCGGTACGTGTCCGGGAGCGCTCCCGATCGCGCCTGTGCGCGTGCGCGTGTGCGTGTGCACCGTTCAGGACAGCGGCTGCAGGCGGGGGGTTGGGGGTTGGGGGGGGATCAAAGGGCCTCGCAGTCCAGTCCGGGTGGGTTCGCGACGTTTCCTCCGATTTCCGAAAACGAACATACTCCATGTCGGAAGAGCAGCGGCGGGTGAGGAACACGATGGAGTCCCAACGTTGGGGTAACGGTATTTACTACAGTAAGTAACAGTGAGTGTACAGTGCAGAGAGTGTACACTGTACAGTGTACAGGGCAGGACCGGGACACGTCTGCGTACACACTTGGACCGTGTAACACACACACACATGCTCCTCTTCGTTGCGCGAGGCCACTCTGAGTCTGAGCAGTCTCCGTACCGGAGGGAGGGGGGGTAGGTGGTATTTATTACCCAGGCTGGCGTGCATTAATTTATACGTAAATAAATGTCTTGCGGTCATAAGTTATGGTTTATATTTTTGTCCTGTGCGTTTTCGCGTGTACTTGATGTCGTTCATTCAGAGAAGACGGCGATGCGGCGGTTCTGAAGAAGAGGATGTTCAGTCCTCGAGCTCCGGCTTGAAAACGTCTGTTTTATCATCATTAAGAAGGATAAAAACGTTCGTTTTTCTGCGGTGTTAAGACACGCAGTTTGTCACGTGCTATTTTTACAACACCTCTTGCGTTTTTTTTTTTTTTTTTTTTAACCTCATACATACTGGCTTCTCGGTTTACGATGACAGCTGGTGGTGTTGGGGCTCGTTCTCTTCCCAACTCTCGCATCATGTCGTTTTTAGCACCAGTTTACAAGCAATAAACAGGCCAGTAACACACGACCCCCTGTTCAGTTACGAGTTCCGTTAGAACATTTTGGATACAGGAGCTACTAAATAAAAATTACTCTTTACCTCGTAAAACTTTTAAATGTTGTTTTTTTTTCCAACTTTTAACTGCACCACAATGAAAAAGTTTAAAACTACTGTTCAGTCTCCGGTTTCACGCGCAATGTTCCTCATTTCTGACTTTCCATCCGTCCGTCCATCCGTCTCCATGGTAACGGGACGCTTCTTCCTGGCGCCGTTGGACTGAGCGACAGCGAGGAAGGGACAGTAGCAGCGAACGGGCGGAAAGGAGCTTTACTCAGTCGCTTCAACACCAGTATTATTATCACCAGGTGCCTTTTACGGGCACCTCTCGGCCCCGCCAATAAGCACACGTTGTGTTCGCTCTGCTTCAAGCAGAAATTAAATAATAATAATAATAATAATTTCTTTGATTTTTTCAAGAAGACGTTCGTGCCTTCGAAAATTCGTAACCAATTCCGTTCGTAACCCAGTAGTAGGCAGTTTGCAGTGTGTTACTTTGCTCTGCAGCCCTGTGACACTCGTTACAGTACAGTACAGTCAAACGTTTCAACATGTAAATCTATATGTATATTTCTTTTTATGGGTGTTTTGCAGTAAAGCCATTACCACCATGCTGGGAATGAAGTAATATGTTGGAAGAAGAAAGAATTGTAGGAGATGTGATGTGTCGGCCCATTTAGAGCTATAAACTTGAAGGTAAGGCTCATTTTGCAGGACCGGAGAACTCCCATCAATCATTGTTTTCCTGTTTACAAAAATAATAATTGTTGTTATTATTATTAAAAATATAATAGTATCTTATTATTTAAAATAATATTATTTAAAATTGTATTATTACTGTTGTTCTTTTTCTTATTACTAAGTGTTCCACTATACAGTGCCCAAAAAGTGCCACATATATCGAAACAGCGTATTAAGTGGATATTTTTGTCATAAGAAATAATGAGAAAGGTCAATAATGTGGGTTAATGTGGCACAATTAAACTGGAAATCTTGCAGACTGACTTAGCTTTTCATCTTTTTGCTGGAGGTGCCTTAGATTTCTTGGGTTGTGTAACTAAAGGAAGTATAAAAGGTTGGTGATGTTGCATGAATATCCACGGTTTGTGTAAAAACAGGCAAAGGAGGCCATGGGGAGCTATAATGAGGGCTCCCTGAAGTGCAAGAAACACTTTTCATATCACATTTCATATCTTACCTCATTTATTTGGCAATCTCCATCCTTATCCATAGTTATTTACATTTACACTGACATTTTTTCATTAAGCAGACGCTTTTCTCCAAAGCGACGTACATAAACAGGTAAACAAGTTTAATAACATCAGTAGCTGTGTAGGCATTTTTTAAGGTCCTGTGCATATACGATGGTAATAAAACCATATTTGAGTTAAAAAAAAAAAAAATTGAGTCTTTTGTCCATCATTTATCCAAAATTGTTCAGAGCACCCAAAGATAATACCAAAATCTGAGGAGAGATGTAAGCAGCTCAGTGATTTGTAAATGATTGTTTTATGTCTGGCCTTACGCCCTGTGTTGCCGGGTAGGCTCCGGTTCCCCGCGAACCCGTCTGGGACAAGCGGTTCTGAAAATGTGTGTGTGTGTGTTTTATGTCTTTGCTGTTATTTAAAGCCTGAGGAAAATGAGTCAAAGACAGACAATATTATATCTTAATTATCAAAATTAAATCTCTCCATCCATACAACAGTTAATTTGGTCAAATATGATATTTGTCGGAAGGGGGTGCGGTGGCGCAGTGGGTTGGACCGCAGTCCTGCTCTCCGGTGGGTCTGGGGTTCAAGTCCCGCTTGGGGTGCCTTGCGGCGGACTGGCGTCCCGTCCTGGGTGTGTCCCCTTCCCCCTCCGGCCTTACGCCCTGTGTTGCCGGGTAGGCTCCGGTTCCCCGTGACCCCGTAAGGGACAAGCGGTTCTGAAGATGTGTGTGTGTGTGTGATATTTGTTGGCAAACCCCCCAATTTACTTGCACCTTAGGATGCCCAGACAGCTCATGATATAATAAACCCAAGTTTGCCATTTGTCTTACAAAAGCACTGAATATATTATTTTAGGCTGAAGCACAAGCAGATATAACCACTACCACGAAATCAGAGTTTCTGCTTTTTTGGAGGGAATCGGAGGTGTCGCGTTAAGAGGGTCCGCATCTGGATGCAGCTCTGTTCGTGCTACCAGCTCGTTTGCCCTTTGAAAAAAGAGAAGTGCCTTGCTTTGCTGGCAGTTTCAACACAAAAGGGAAGGTGATCAGATGAAGTATCCTATGATTAACTAAATATATGGACCAGCATACTTTGCTGACTTGCAGTATTCGATGTGGCAATCACAATGAATCACATTCTGTTTTAAGTTTATAGCAGTAGCGCTCTGGATTTAATGGTTACGTTAAGCACAAAATTCAATTCATGGCAAGGACAGGCGCATATCGTCTGATCTGAATTTTTACTATGATACATCTTCATGTTATGATGGAACTGACTGCTTTTGGTTCTCCAGCTATTTATATGGGGTCAAGCTTTGACGCAGTCTGTCATGGTGGAGGAAACTGCATGATATTCCGTGAGCTGTGTTGGTCTTGTGATATGGAGTGTGAATGCTGTGATTGTGGGGATTATTATTAACCCTGTGGTTGCATCACTGCTCTGCTGACACCCAGAAAGGGGATTGCCTTCCATCTGCCGGAAATCAGAAAACCCCACATCAGTGAAAAAGATATGCTAGTGAAAACACTCGGCATCACAAGGCAATATAATAAAACTGGAACAATTACTATTAAGAATGCTTTTCTTAAGCAAAAAGCATGGAATTCAGAATCTGTGGAGTAAAGGGGAAATAAATGGAGTAAAGGTTTGTAGACTAACAGAACGACGGTCACTGGCAATGAAAATGTGCATTTTTCTCTCACTCAGTCCTTTGTGTAATTTGTCTAGGAAAGTTGCCTGTAAGCAGAATTAAGTAGCATTTCTGTTCTTTATATGCAGTTTGCTGTACAGGGTTTTCATTGGTATCAGGAGGTGATGTAGTGGTTAAAGCTCCTGCTGTGTACTCAAAAGAACCAGGTTCAAATGCCACCATCTGCTCCAGTACCTGAAATTACGCCAGTAAAAAATGACCTGGCTGTATACATGGATATATCATTTTACACAGCCTGATGTTCTAAGTCACTTCAGAAAAAAAACTGTCAGTTCAATGAATCAATAACTAACTAAATCAGGTGACACTTGAGTACTTTATTGCTGCTGGCAGACATGATGACAGTAAACACTGATGTCTGTGTTCCTACCAAGTCAAACAGGGGTGTGAAATATTTATTTTTCCTTCTAGAAATATTATTCAATATCATACAGCGGTTATTAATCACCAGTACCAGGTGCTGTAATCGATATTCAAGCTAGATCATAATATCACTAAATACAAATATATCAACATTTTGCTGAACGATGGAATCTTTTTTTTTCCGATTTCCCATCTAGCTATATTATGATGTTACCAGGCCTGTGTAATTCTATAGTTTACTGTAATTAATTACATTAGTTTTGATGTTGCATTGGGGGGGCGCGGTGGCGCAGCGGGTTGGACCGGGTCCTGCTTTCGGGTGGGTCTGGGGTTCGAGTCCCGCTTGGGGTGCCTTGCGACGGACTGGCATCCCGTCCTGGGTGTGTCCCCTCCCCCCAGCAGCCTTACGCCCTGTGTTGCCGGGTTAGGCTCCAGTTCCCTGCAACCCCGTATGGGACAAGCGGTTCAGAAAATGTATGTGTGTGTGTGTGTGTGTGTGTGTGTGTGTGTGTGTGTGTTGCATTGGCTTATTTTTATAGACTTTATGGTGTTAATATTTTAGTATCAAATACATTCAAAACACTAAACGATGATGAACACAATTTTTTTTTTTAGAAAAATGTGATAAAATATAGCCTCCAAAAATTATTTTCCATTTCAAAGCCTAGCAAAGGTCTTTTCCCTCAGTGGTTGTTACCAGTTGTTATGAATCGCCAGCAATAATTACTTTGGTCTTGACGGTACGCTAACCCAGTCGCTCAACCTCACATTTGTGATAAATGCCCCGGCGCAACAGCACACTAAGGTACGAAAAAACACATGCACTCTATCTTATTTCCTGCTTTTTTCACAAGAAAGAATCACTTCCTGTTTAATTTGTAACTTGAGCAGCAACCGGGGGCAGGGAACTTAAATAAAAAAAAGTGGGGGTTTGCATATAAAAGCAGATGATGGGGTGAAGAATTTCAGAGGGGCTGAAGACACAGTTTAGTGCTGTGGCATCTAGGTCTTTTGCTCTGGGCTGATTGATCATTTTGAGTGTAATCTATGCATTGATTGTATGATCATTTTTTATGGCTTGGGTGATGGGATCTGCTTGTTTGATTGTTTTTGGCTAATAGTGATGGGTTTTAGTATTGGGATGTTAATTGTGTAATGTTTTGTGGGGACCTGTCCTTGGCATGTTTTGCATAGTTTATTAAAAATTAAGTTGGGGAAAAAATATCATTAGTGCTTTGCTTTCTAGGTGGAATTTGATGAGTGTTTCTTTCTACGTGTGTTTTTCATTTTGCTGTGTTAATAAAAAGCACAGTGGAGAACCTTTACATCGGTTGGAACAGTTTGTCATTCACGCTTACTGTATTCCCACAACCCTGCTGACCTCTCCTCCTTGTAACCCCAGCTCTTGTTTTTCGAAGGCCAGAGACCAAAGGAGAGGGCAATAGCCTGAAGAGGAAAAGCGGGGGAGCGGCTGACCATCACAAGCATACACAAACAGAACCGAGCCTGACGCTCCGAGGCCGCTCCCGTTAAGATGCTGGGGTGCCGTGGAGGTGCTGGCGTGCGGAGCTGGCTCACGCTGGCATCCGGACTGGTGGAGTGCCTGTGCTTCGCGGGGGCTGTGTTCGGCTGGGCTTCCTTGGTCTTCGTCCTGAAGACGGACGGGTACTTCAGTGACCTGTGCGTGAATTCCACCGCGACCAACGAGACATGGAGAACAGGTGGGTCGGTGTGCGATCCACGGTCTAACAACAGAGTGTTCGGGTGGCTCGTGCCTTCGCCAGGGGAAGCCCTCCTGTGAGTCTGGAATGTCTCTGCCTCTTCCAGACTGCAGCCGCCAGGACGAGCAGTTCTCCCTCATCTTCACCATCGCCTCTTTCATGAACAACTTCCTCACCCTTCCCAATGGATTCTTATTTGATCACTTCGGCACCACAGCTGCGAGATTCCTTGCCATGTGAGTTATTGTTATATTAGTTGCCTAGCAGACAATTTTTTCCACTATCTTATATTTATTCATTTAGCTGATTCTTTTCTCCAAAGCAACTTACGGTGTTGAGCTACTTAGTTATTTACCCATTTATACATTTATAGAGCATTTATACTGGGTAATTTTTACTTGGGCAATGTAGGGTAAATGCCTTTCTCAAGGATACTACAGCTGTACGTGAGGCTTGAACCTGTCAGCTATTCATGTAATTATTTAAACATCCAGTTTAGCAACGGGGAGAAGGGGTTGTTGATGATTGATGGAAGGGTGGATTATCCAAGGGTACTACAGTAGGGAATTTTCTAGACTTCATCTCGACACCGTTTTATTCCATATTGTTCCTGTCGTGTCACTATAACGCTTTAACGACTAATGATTGAATGAGTTACGAGGGAACGCATGAACACACCGTTTCCGTACACGGAGATGTCAGAAAAATTTCTGATTCGGAATGCTATAAACCAGAACCTTGTGGACTGCGAAAGGGTTTGGTATATCTCAGTGACCACATGACCGTATAAAACATTGCATGCGGAACTCCGATGGCAACGCCGAGCATCTGTTTTTTTTTCAGAAGTCTCGCTGTTTTTGGGAAGTGTGCTGGTGCGTAATTGTAGCCACTGCTGAGAATTGGTGTGCCGCACACATCTGTGAGATTGTGACAGACTCAAGGCAAGCGTAGCTTGGCAGCCAACAGCAATTAGCAGAGCACTCAGCCTCTTCCTGTCTTTCCCTCACCCTCCTCCCTTTTCCTGTTTTGTAGCAGAAACAGCAGCTCACACCACTAAGAACTCACTGTGTCGGTCGCCACATGTTCTGAATCAGTTTGTTTTTCTGCCTTTTTCACATTAGACGCATCAGCCGGGGAAAGGCTGCAGATGCTAAATGTGCAGTCATAGTGGTAGTAAATTGTTAACATTGCTTAATTGAGAAACGCACATTTATTCAGTTAACTCATACTTTCTCTAGCGTGACTTATAATGTTAAGCTACATACAATGATTTACCCATTATTCCATCTGGGTAATTTTTATTGGATCCGCTTAGGGTTGGTACCTTGCTCAAGGGTACGACAGCAGGAGGTGGGATTCCGAGCTGTGTCTTTCAAGTGCAAAAGCAGTAGCTTTAACCACTACGCCAACTGCTGCCCCCATGCAGTTTAGAGAAGGGGGATGATGTACCCTGGCATAGAGCGGGGTGAAGTGGCAGCATTTCAAATGACAAAGTGAGCTGGATTTCTTTACGCTTGTTATATATCTACTGAAGGATTTCTAGCGGCGGGGAGCGTGGGGGCGTGGTGGGTTTGGCCGGTGCCCGGCGGGTCTGGGGTTTGAACCCTGCTTGGGGTGCCTTGCAATGGACTGGCATCCCATCTGCTTGGGACAAGCTGTTGTTGCTATTGGTTGGTTGGTTGGTTGGATTTCTAGCAAATATAAGCATAAATCTGAATGGGAGGTTCGTTTGGCCCGGTCGAGTGTAGCCGTTAGTTATTGCAAAGACGCTTCTCTGCTAGGATCAGTCATGCCAATGCTGCAGGTCAAAGATAATACAGTACAGATTTATAAAACATCTCCAGGCATCCGGGTTTCCCCAAAAGAATGTGAGAGATTAGGAGAAAGAGAAGATGGGAGTGTCTCCCCAAAGAAGTAAATGAAAACCTCCATCTGCTTCTGCTTCGGAGTGGACGGATGATAAAGATGTGGAATGTGAGTTGGAGGCAGACGGCTCTTCCAGAAAGTTAGATGGGTGGATGGAAAGGCAACAAGATATGCAGCAAAGATCAGGAGATTAGATCGGACAGGAATAACAGTTAAGGGGGGCAGTGAAAGGTTTGGAAAGGTGCGATCAAGAAAGAGGGGCTACAAATGGAGAGCAAAAGAGAGGGAGCAGTGATGAAAGAAATTTCAGTAATCTGTGTAAACAGCGCAATCTATAGCCTTTAGCCCCTGTCCAAGCCATGTGACTACCAGCACCAACTATACCGCTTGATTCCCTTTTACATCTGAACTGTCCAGCAGTGTAAATAATTAAAATGTTTGATTTTTCTGTACTTTGTCCTTTGCAGATCCGTGTATACAGCCGGCACCTTGTTTATTGCCTTCTCCAGTGCAGGTATAGTCTTTTGCTGTGAAATTTTAATATGAAATAATTACACATTGAACGCCTTCATTTCTTGATTTGGAAGCTGAGTCAGTGTCATTCTGGTTCGGATTCAGCTCAGATGTCAGCTCTGATAATTCTAGTCCTCCTTTCCTTCTCACTCCCACAGCAACGTCCATCTTGCTCTTTCCGGCCCTGTCCTTCATTGCCGTGGGAGGGATTTTATTCCTCATGACAAACATGCAGGTATGCTTCGCTTGGGTTGATCTTCACCCCAAAATCCAACACGTGAACCCGCTTAGGAGCAGATGAACCCCACAGCTTCTCGAATCCTTATATGCCTACATTCACGTTTCACTCAATAGCATGAGCATTAGCATTAGCATTTCCGTGGGTTTGTCTTGTCACGTGGGGGGATGAGCTGTAGCTCTTTAGCTCTCTACCGCACTGTCTCATCCTCTTGAATCCATGAGGGCCATCAGTGAAATGGCGGTATAACTTTAGGTCAAATGGGAACGGAAAGCTTGCTTTCAAGTACATAGAAGCAGTGCTTTCCGCAGCACCCTAACCCAGCTAAATTGATGGCAGCGACCGAGCAGAAAACCCTTGGGTAAATACAGGCTGTTTACTAATCTTGCTTATCACCCTCATGTCAAGGGGTGTGGTGTACAGTTGCTCTGGATTTGCCTTATTTTCTGGATGAGGTGGCCAAGGTCCCAAGTCCCCATTGGCTGATGAAAAATGATGAGACATAAGAGCTTTGCACATTAGCGCTAAGCCATATTCGGTGTTGCTCATACACAGAATCCATAGTGGAGTAACAGCACTGTATGAACAGTGTTGGGGGGGCACAGTACTCAGAAAGTCTCCTATTTCCGTTTGTTTAGTTTGTTTCTAGTTAATTATGCGCTTAATTTTTCATATTATATTTAAACTCAGTCAGTTACTGAAACACTCTGCTGCATTTACTTTCATTTATGGAGCTGATGCTTTTCTCCAGAGCGGCTTACGCTCTTAATGTACCTACAATGACTTACCCATTTATACAGCTGGGTAATTGTTTTTACTAGAGCAATTAAGGGTAAGTACCTTGCTCAAGGGTACTACAGACAGAGGTGAGATTCAAACCTGCAACCTTTTGGTCCAAAGCAGCAGCTCTAAGTGCTACACTACCAGCTGTCCCCCGTTACTCTCACATGGCAGTAATAAGCAGCGTGTGTGGTTTCACTCACCTTCCTTTTGTTCTGCCAACAGCTGCAATTCAGTCTGATCTAGCAGCCCGCAGTAGAAACATGTTGCACTGACAGCAGATTGCTCCATTTCCTATGATGAGACTCATGGGCTCCAGGGGTCTTATGACATGGTGCCTGAACGTGAATTGCTGGCCTTTGTTTTCACGCCGTGCATGAGATCTGGAGTTTGCCTGCGGCTGGCTAACTTATCCTTCACACGAGTTTATGGAAAAACAGAACTGACTTGTGGGTGAAAGCAGCTCTGACAGATGAGTATCACTGAGCCCATGGGTGTCTTCTTCAATTATTCATATCTGTATTTATTAACATTACTGTCACAATCATGTTTTTAGCTTACATCACATACTGGAAGTGTGTTTGGTTGATCTGTAGTTGCTGCTGAACCTATTGCAGTGACTGTTACAGTAAATCTACTACATCATATGGTAAGTGTGGCTATGCCTCACTGCACATTTACAGCTGTAATTTGCTACTAAACCAGATGAAAAAATTGCACCTGCTACACACACCTCACACTAATGATGGAAGTGTTGTTGTATCAAATATATGTATAACAACTTTTTGAAAAATTCACGTTGAACGCCAGATGCAGAAGAAAAGGCTGTGTATTCTGTACCTGGACTTGCTACTAATTTTTTTTAAAACGTGATGGGGAAATGGGAGTGGGAGGCAGTATTTAAAAATCAACGTGATGAGGGAGGATTTGTTGAAATAGCACTTTTCCAAACAGGGCGCCAAGCCATCATGGGGAAAAGTGATTTACTTTGGGTGTGGGAGGAAGCCAGTGAATGCTGTGAAAAAAAATAGAATAGGCACATCCCACATGGCCTGATGAAACCCCACTCCCCAGGAATAGAAGTCATCTACACTATTTACCCTGTACATTCCTGGAAAAATAGAGCAAAATATTAGTTTTAGTCAATTTCACTCTGTAATGGTACTACCGCTAAAAATTTTTTAGCTTCAACATTTCCAAGACTTTTGTGAGCCTGATAGTCTATCTCATCTTAAGTTTTATGCCACTAAGCTAAACAAGGAAATGTGGTATTTGACTCAGTTCAGTTCAGTTCATTTGTATGAAGCTCTTTTGACAAGGTTACAGAGCATCTGAACACCAGAGCACATATGATTGACACATAAGTTTAAAGCAAATGAAAGGAAGCCAACAGTTGTAAGTTGAAGTTGTATTCCTTCATGAAACACACACCGCCATTCCCTGGCATACGTCCAAGTTCCATACTGACCGACCGGTCAAATCTCGAAATGGACGTAAGTTGGACGTTTGGTAGCATGGCATGTAGAAGTTGGAAACCTGTACAAAATTCTTTTATCCTTCTCAATTTCTATCATGATTGTCTTGTTTTTTATTAAGCAGCTTTATTAATTCACGTTTTATATAATTTGGTAGTTTTTTTACCTTTTATTCAAGATTCTTTAGTTCATAGTGAATTTTCTTTTTTACGTTCTGCAAGTTCTATCGTGATTATCTCATCTCAACTTCTGTCCTGCTTGTCCTAAAAGGGTCGTGGTGACAGCAGGGAGAGCAAAGAGGCCCAGCCGTCCCTGTCCCCCGCAACTTCCTCCAGCTCAGCCTGGGGGATCCCCAGCCGTTTCCAGGCCAACTGTGAGATATAATCCCTCTAGCAGGTCCTGGGCCGACCTCGGGGCCTCGTCCCAGTTGGTCGTGCCTGGTATACCTCCAAAGGGAGGCGCCCAGGGGGCATCCTTATCAGATGCCCGAACCACCTCAGCTGGCTCCTCTCAATGTGGAGGAGTAGTGGCTCTACTCTGAGCTCCTCCCGGATGTCCGAACTCCTCACCCTGTCACGGAGAATGAGTCCCAACACCCTGCGGAGAAAACTCATTTCGGCCACTTGTATCTGCAATCTTATTCTTTCGGTCATCACCCAAAGTTAATGATCATAGGTGAGGGTAGGGACGTAGGTCGACCGGTAAATGGAGAGCTTCGCCTTATGGCATTACTGCTGCCGCTGCTCCCAGTCTGTGGCCGATCTCACGCTCCCCTTCTTCCCTCATTTGTGAACAAGACCCCAAGATACTTGAACTCCTCCACCTGGGGCAAAAACTCTCCCCTTACCTGGAGGGGGCATACCATCCTATTCCGTGACAGAACCATGGACTCAGACTTTGAGGGGCTGATCCTCATCCCCACCACTTCACACTTGGCTGCAAACCATTCCAGTGCGTGCTGGAGGCAACCATGTGACATTGCCAAAAGGACAACATCATCCGCAAAAAGCAGAGACGTCACCTTCCGACTCCCACACAGAATGCCCTCCTGACCTCGACTGCGCCTTGATATTCTGTCCATGAAAACCACAAACGGGAGTGGAGACAAGGCACAACCTTGGCGGAGTCCAACACCCACACTGAACAGCCCTGACTTAATGCCGAGTATGTGGACACAGCTTTCGCTCCGTACGTACAAAGACCGAATGGCCCGCAGTAGTGGCCCCGGTACCCCATACTCCCACAGAATTTCCCGGGGAACAATAGGCCTTCTCCAAGTCCACAAAACACATGTAGACTGGATTAGCAAATTCCCATGCCCCTTCAATGATCTGTGAGAGGGTAAAAAGCTGGTCCACTGTTCCATGGCCAGGGTGGAATCTGTATTGTTCCTCTTCAATCTGAGGTTCAACTATCGGCCGGAGCCTCCTCTGCAAGCACTCCGGCATAGACTTTCCCAGGGAGGCTGAGAAGTCTGATGCCCCGATAGTTGGCACACACTCTCCGGTCCCCTTTCTTAAAGATAGGGACCACCACCCCAGTTTGCAAATCCAAGGGCACTGTCCCCAAGGTCCATGCAACATTGCAGAGGCGTGTCAACCATGACAGCCCTGCAACATCCAGGGCCTTAAGCATTTCCGGGGGGATCTCATCCACCCCTAGTGCTTTGCCACTGTGGAGATTACCAACTACTTCAGTGACTTCCACCAGGGAAATGGACTCTTGACAGCCTGAAAGCCTCTGGCTCTGACTCCTGTAAGGGAGGCATATCACTCAGGTTTAAGAGTTCTTCAAAGTGCTCCTTCCATCTCCCGACAATATCCTCATCAGAGGTCAGAGTTTCACCACTCCTGCTAAACACAGCCTGAGTGAAACCCCTCCGACCCCTTCTGAGCTGCCGGATGGTTCTCCAGAACCTCTGAAGCCGACCAATAGTCGTTTTCCGTGGCCTCTCCAAATTCCTCTTATGCCCGGGATTTTGCTTCTGCCATCGTAGCCGCTGCTGCCTTTTTCGCCTGCCAGTACCTGTCTGCTGAGTCCCCAGAGCCAACCAGGGCCTAAAGGCCTCATTCTTCAGCTTGACGGCTTCCCTCACCACCGGTGTCCACCAGCAGGCTCTCGGGTTGCCACCCTGGCTGGCACCAACAAGCTTTTGGCCACAGTTGTGCTTGGCTGCTCTCACAATTGAGGTTTTGAACAGGATCCATTCAGACTCCATGTCCCCTCTCCCGGAGGTGCGAGTTAAAATCATTCTGGGCAAGGTCCTCTGACAGTCGTTCCCAGCACATCCTCATTAAACGCCTGGGCCTACCGGGTCTGTCCATCAGTTTTCCCCGCCATCTGATCCAACTCACCACCAGATGGTGATCAGCTGACAGCTCAGCACCTTTCTCCACCCGAGTGTCCATAACATGTGGCCTCAAGTCAGAAGAAACGACTACAAAGTCGATCATTGACCTTTGGCCCAAGGAGCTCTGGTACCAAGTACACTTATGAGCATTGTTGTGTTCAGACATGGTGTTTGTTATGGACAAACCATGACTAACGCAGAAGTCAATAACATTTCACCACTGGGGTTCAGATCGGGCAGGCCGTTCTTCCCAATCACCCCCCGCCAGATTTCCCAGTCATTGCCAACATGAGCATTGAAGTGCCCCAGCAGGACTATGGAGTCTGTAGGTGGGGCCCTGTCCAGGACCCCACCTACCTTCTCCAAGAAGACCAATTAATTTGAACTGCTGTTTGGTGCATAAGCACACACAACAGTCAAAATTTTCCTCTCTGCGACCCTAAGTCACATTGAGGTGACCCTCTCGTCCACCGGGGCAAACTCCAACTGTATGGCAGCCAGCCAGGGGCTTGTGAGTATCCCCACACCCTCCCGGCGCTTCTCACCTCATGCAACTCCTGAGTAGGAGAGGGATCACCCCGTATCGACAAGTTTGGTTCCAGAGCCAACACTGTGAGTGGAGGTGAGCCCAACTATATCTAGTTGGTATCTCTCAACCTCCTGCACCAGTTCCGGCTCCTTCCCCCCAAGTGAGGTGACATTTCACAAACCAAGAGCCAGTTTCCGTCACGAGGGGCTACGACGCCACCCCACCCCCTCCCACCGCCAGGTATACATTGCACCCGACCCCCATGCTGGACCTTGCAGGTGGTGGGCCCACATGGCCCCCCCACGGTGCCTTTTTGGGCTGAGCCCGGCCGGGCTACGTGGGCTGCCCGGCCATCAGGCGCTCGCCTTGGAACACTACCCTCAGGCCTGGCTCCAGGGCTACGTCCCGGTGACCCTATTCCGGGCAGGGTAACCGATCTCCTGTTTACTTTTTCCCATGGAGGTTTTTGGATCGTGTTAGTCTGGATCTTCACTCCAGACCTGTTCGCCTTGGGAGACCCTACCAGAAGCATAGTGCTCCCGACGACATAGCTCTGGAGATCCCTAGATCATGCAAGCCCTTCTGTTGCGCCAAGGCCCCGATCCAGGAAGGGCATGATTATCTCATTTTTGTTTAACCAGTTTTATGAATTGTCATTTTTTAAAATCATTCTATGGTTTATTAAAAAAAAGAAATTTTGCTTTATTTTTTACCTTATTGTAGTATTTTTATGATTTCGCCAAACACAGTAGAGTAGTATATTTATCATTCTTTAGTTTCTATTTTTTATGTGGAGTGCGGTGGCAGGGTGGGCTTGGCTGGGTCCTGCTTTCTGGTGGGTCTAGGATTCAAGCCCTGCTTGGGGTGTCTTGCGACAAACTGGTGTCTCGTCCTGGGTGTGTCCCCTCCTCCTCCAGCCTTATGCCCTGTGTTGCCGGGATAGGGTTAGGCTCCAGTTCACTGCAACTCCGCTCGGGACAAGCGATTTCGACCAGTGTGTGTAGTTTCTATTTTTATCATTTTAAAAATACCATTCTTTAGTTTCTCTTTCATCATTTTAAAGTATCTTATGGAAATATAAAAGCGTAAAGGTGACATTGCATTTGGTTGGTGAAACATAGTTCATAGAAAAATAAAATGCATTGAAAAAATACATCTTATACAATACAAAAAAAAAAGTGAAATACACGCACACCCATTGTCCAAAACTGCTTGTCCTAAGCGGGGTTGTGGCAAGCCGGAGTCCACCCCGGCAACACGGCGTAAGGCTGGAGGGGGAGGGGACACACCCAAGACGAGAGGCCAGTCCGTTGCAAGGCATCCCAAACAGGACTCAAACCCCAGACCCACCAGAAAGCAGGACCTGGCCAAACCTGCTGCGCCACCGTGCCCCCCCATAAGTGAAATAGTAAAGAACAAAAAAAATCAGCACATTTAATCAAGTTTTTCATCATCTGAACTTGATCCCTTGGGTGCACTTATACTTGGCTGTGGATCGTCACAGTGGGTTGAGGGGCATGGGGTTGTGGGGGGAATCACATGTTTGAAGAACAGGCTTAAATTTGTTTGGATTGTTTGCTTCTTTTTTCCCCATAGATTTGACGATAGCAATTTAAAGCTTCCTGAATTTGGCGATCAACTTTGGCGAATCTTTCGACATTCTGGTCCATGCTTTCCAAATCGGCAAGGGCTTTATTCGCTTGTGAAAACACATTTGCCAACCCCTTTACAGTGAACCTCTTCCTCTTTCCTCCTATGCTCCTCCACAACTCTTTCATCTTCTATTTTGATTAACTCTTTGTTGGTCTTTCGATTCAAAATCTAATAACTCTTCCACATCTTCCACTTTGACTTGTAATTCAAGAGTTTTTAAAAGTTTTACAATTTTCTCCTTAATTTCATCAAGTGCATCCTCTTTACTGAAGCCTTTAGCAAGGGATGGGTTTTTCCTCTTGCTCGTCATCTTTTTAGGGGTTTAATACAATAATAGTTGAATCTAGCATGAAAATTTGTTAGATTTAATTGAATAACACACATTTACCAAATGGCAACTGAGAGCGAGAACTGAGAGAGATGCTGTGATGTACACTATGCTGGGATATCGTCTGATGGTCACTGTTGTACACACGCTGTTAGCACTGGCGGACGTATGGCCAAGCGTAATTTTGATATTTACATGTATTTTTTTCTTAATCTTTAAAATTTATACTGTATTTTTTTCAGTTGTATGCATAGATGGTCGTAAGTCACATAGATCATAAGTATATATCTGTTTCTGTATCTGATATCTGTATAACTGTTTTGTCAATTGAATCACTGTCAGACTGTTCCGTTCCTTAAAATACACGTTCCATTTTCATTGTTCATCACACCTTCTTCCTTTCTCCGGTCCTTCCAGGTGGGGAACCTGTTTGGTGCTCATCGCTCCACTATCATCACCCTCTACAACGGAGCCTTCGATTCCTCCTCTGCTGTCTTCTTGATAATTAAGGTAGTCATCTTTAATAGTTAGGAAATGTGTAAAAAAAAACATATACAGGAAAACTAAAAAACTAATGAGAGCAGGTTATGCAAAAGCAGGAGACAAGGACAGTTGTAATCCTGTGGATAAGAAGGTGCCTCTGGTTCATATGATGCAGTCAGTGATATCTCCACACTCTGTCCACCTCTTCATGTATCTTCCCCCCAGGTGCTGTTTGAAGGAGGAGTGTCTCTGCGGGCCTCCTTTGTCTTTCTCTCCATCTGCAGCGTTATTCACCTGCTCCGCACATTCTTCCTTTTACCCCGGATGCATATTCCCCATCCTGTTCCCAAGGGCTATACTTACGGGTACGGGCACATTTCTCACCAGTTTTGGGGTGTCTGATCCTGGACATTATTGGTCCAGCAGGTTTTCAGCTGACCTCTGCAGCCATCCTCCAAATTCTGTTCTGAGTCTTCTGTCTTACATCAGGGTGAGATGTGGCAAGTCCAAGACTTATAGCTTGGATGGAGCAGGAGATGTGAAGAAGAGAGGCAACATTCCAAGTGATGGAGAGACGGAGAAGATGTCTATTCGGGCGGAGGACCCATCAGACTCCCCAAGCATAGAGAACAAAGGTGTTTTGGCTAAACTTGCCACTATTTCTGTTGACAATAGGCAGAAATTATCTGTTAGGCAACAAACACTGAATGCAGATTTGAACCCAAGCCAACCTGTGTCTTAGAGGCCAGTTTTAGGAGCTGTTTCCTGTCCTGGTTCTTCCTGTGGCACTTGATCTGGTTGTCCGTCATGCAGCTTCGTCACTACCTCTTCATCGGGACCCTTAACCCCATGCTCAGCCGGCTGACCAATGGAGACCCTGGTCTCGGTATTTATGACCCTGCCCTCTAACACACACGTGTACGGGCGTCAGCCCATCAGTGACACATTTACTTTAAACTTGCAGTTTGTTAACCTTTTTTCCGATCCCTTAGTGAGCAAATACACCAACGCCTTTGCCATCACCCAGCTGTGTGGGGTCCTATGTGCTCCCTGGAACGGCCTCATCATGGACAGACATAAGGGAAAACCCAGGCCTCCAGGTGTGCACACCTGTCTCTGGTGATTAGCGTGTCAGGTTGCAGAGCAGAGGACTGCACCACATGTGGAACCAGACTGGACATTTTCACCTTAATATCGCAGTTAATATTTTCTCTCTTTGTCTCCTAGGACAAAGCGAGCAGGAGGCTGATTTGCGGTCTGCCGCCCTCTCGCTGTTCCTCACTGCATTGCAGTGCCTTGCCTTCTCCATCTGTGCAACCTTGCCCATCCTCTCACTCCAGTACCTCTCGTTCGCCCTCCAAGTCCTCAACCGCTCCTTCCTCTATGGAGGCAACGCCGCCTTCATCAGCATAGCGTGAGTGGGCTTGGGGACCGGAGAAGCAGAGACCGTGGATGGACATGTAAATGGACTGTTGTGTTACACTGATGTGTGTCTGGTTGGCTGAGGTCTAGAGAAGGATAGAGGAGAGCAAAGGATCCAGGGCTGATTCACAGGTGACACTTGTTCCGACGCACAAAGACAAAATGAACCAATGAAACACAATTGCTCTTGGCTGCCTCCGTGTACCCAACTTGGAACTCAACATGGAATAAACATTACAGAGACATCACATTCTCCCTAATTCTTTAGCACCTCTGAGGCTTGCACGTCAGCAGGCTGTAAACGCATGCTGTGCGGAGGTAACAGAGGTAAAGGAGGCATGCTGGGAATGACGGCAGAACAGAGCAACACTGCAAGCTGCCGTTCTGTGAGCTCCTGACCGTGGAAGAAATCCTCCCTCAAAGTCTACACAAAAGATCATTCATAAAATCATCTGGTTGGGACCTAGAAGGCCTGGAATAACAAAACACCCCAGGAAGTGTATTGTCTTGCACTATCTTTGCTCTCTTTGTCTCCTTGACCATTTATAAGGACGGGAAGGAAGGAGACAGGCTTTTTCGCCCATATTTTACTGTCCCCTTCATTGTGTCCCTCTTCCTCCTCTGTAGTTTTCCTGCTTGCCATTTCGGGAAACTGTTTGGCCTTTTGATGGCGCTGTCAGCCATAGTGTCCCTATTGCAGTACCCCTGCTTCGCCGTGGTCAAGGAGCTCCTCAACGGAGACCCCTTATATGTAAGTCCAACCTCTGCATCGTGGGACAGCAGAGTCACGCACCACACGTCACTCTAGGGCAACAGAACGAAGGACTCTTCCTTTTCGGTTGTTGTCAAAGACTGCAGTTCCTTCCAACCTGTATGTGACACAGCAGTTTTGCAATATATTTAAATATTATATTTAAATAGCTTATACCAGTAAAAACTGGGAACGAGTGAAAAAGGATGAATCAGTCAGCAACAGAAGGCATTTTTGTAACTGAAGCCTTCAGTCATTGATGAGTTATAATGTAGTCACTGGCAATATAACCACAAACTCTTATTCAGCATTATTTTGTTTATTCCAAAACATTTTGACGTAATGACCAGAAATGAACATTTTCTATAAAATACTGCAAGTCTCTTTATGTCGTAGCTGATGCATACATACCAGCAGGATGGACAGCAGTCGAGGGCATGAAGAACTAGATGTGTTAAATGGGCAAAACTGTCGTTCACTTTGGATAAAAAGTCATGGGTCAAAACAACAATAATAATAATAATAATAATAATAATAATAATAATAATAATAATAGACATCACATCACTGTTATTACTGTTATTAGTGTTATTACTGTAATGTTGCTGTTGTCGTTACTGTTTACTCTTTACTTTGCTGATGGCAAAGTGACATAGAAGGACAGTTGGAGCGAAAAAGCGTTTACAAGATTTGCTGAAGTAACGTGTTACTGCTGCCGTGTCGCCCCCTGCAGGTGAACATTGCCCTGACCCTCCTGACCTTGATGGCTTTCATACACCCTCTGTATGTGTACATTCACTGCCGGAGACTGGCTGCCTGCAGGGAGAAAGGAGACAAGATCACGTCCAACACCTTCTAGGCAAACCAAAGAAAGGGAAGCTGTCACTCTTGGCAGCAAACTCACTTTTGCTAAGTTGCATCAGAGTTTTTTGTGAATGAACTTGAGCCTCTGCTGAACCAGTCACTGTTTTCCACACACCTTTTGAGAGCAGTGTTAATTGTGCACAGTGCGGTAAACAGGAGGCTATGTCAGTACTAAGAAATGCCATTTCAGGTGAAAGCAGGTGGAAGACAACTGCGGAAGCTTTTTCTGGGCCATGTGAGTCTGCGATATTTCATGTACTGTTTAGAAGAATAGCATTGGACGGGGATCAGAACACATGTGAGCAAAAACCAGCAATAACTTCTCTGTATAATATAGAGAAAATTAGTCAATGAAATGCTGCCTTTTTATTCTGTCATAATGAAATGTAGTGGATCAACCAGACAAACCAAAATGTAAAGGAAACATTTGTGTACTTAAGCTCGGCCTGTAACGTCGACAAGTGTAAACGCTTTACAAGCTGTGTAGTGTGTCTTTAAAATCAGTAATCAGCCAAAATCATTTTATATTTCAAACACACCTGCGGTGTCATAATCGAGTCATTAATGTAAGTAATTTGAATAAATTGTTAGCATGGCCATACGGTTTCTTTGTATGATTTTCCGCACGGTCCTTAAGGTTACTGCAGGAATGTTTCTACTTCGACTAATGTGTTAAGCAGTGAGAAAATGTTGCAGTGTTCATTTTGAAGAGGCCAGATATATACCATGATTAATATGCAATGAGAATGATTCCCAAAATATGAAACATTCTGAACAGAACCATGCACTCAATATATAGTCCAATTGTATCACTGTGAAACTGTCTGTTTTATGTGTCACCGCAGAGCTATTTTAAAACCCTCATTGTTGAATTGGCAAGTGTTATTTATGGTGCGGCAGATGAGGGAGCTGAGTGTGGCACTTGTAACAGTTGTATTGTTTGTCTCTTGTGTGACTTTGCCGCCACACTTTAGTGTCAGGGATTGACAAGTTGCTCCTCCATTGTGTACGCTTCAATTGTTTGTCCCCTCCGTGAGTTTGCTCTCTTGTCTGCTCGGTGCACGAACGCTTCCGGAAAGCCGTCCCCCGGCGGTCACGAGCATGACATCGCTCTCATCGCTAGCGGTGTCTCTGACACTTTGGGTCCCCCTAAGTCTTCGGAGATGACTCTCCAGTTGTTCTTTAAAAGGGCAAACGTCTCGTCTGGAGTACAGGAGTCTCATATTATGTTGTCGCTCTCAGTCTCCAACTTCTCTGAGTGTTTTTTTCCATTTTTGGGCAAGACTGTCTAACACATGTGGGAAGGACCAGAATCACCCAGCTCCAAGACTGCGGCTCGATCCGAGACAAAGAATGTGCTTCAGGGGTCCAGTTTGCAAATAAAAACATCAAGGAAAAAATAAAAATTCAAGGAAAGAAGTCAGTGTTGACCAGATTACTAGTATATGTTTACCAGTAAAGTGGACTTTGTAGAATAAGATGAGAAACTGGCCGTATTTGTCCCTATTCGCAATGTAGCCCTGAAACTTTTGTGCTTTTTCTAACATTTTCCATAGTTCGGATTTGGCCAGGAATCTTAGACGTGAAAACATGGCCTGAAACACTTCCTCAGACGCAAACTGAATAAGTATCTGAGAGCTGGGGGGAGGGGGGGTGACTTAGCATGACTGTAGTTTCACTGACTTCAGAGTTAAAGTGTAAAATGCAGAAATCACTGAGCAACACAACCATCCTTCATCTTTTCTGTGGGTGCGGAGGAGTCTTAATGGTGTTTTATAAACCTCCAATGGCCTCGACCTACAGCTCATTTAGACAGGAGAGAAGTTGAAGTTATCAACTTCACTTCCACGCCAGCTTCCCTTAGGAATCGTAGCTTAGCTCGGAACGTAGTTTGGAGAAAAGTACGTACGTACGTAAGGCGATGTAAAAAACAGTGCGGAAGGACGGTTAAACATTTTCTGTACCTTCTTCATTGCTTCATGGAAACTACTAGGAAACATTTTCATGAGGTGCTCCCACACTCCATCCTGTGCTGTTGCAGTTTCCTCTATCACTTTGCAGGATTCTAGATGCTTCTCTTTCACAGTGAATATAGAAATTCGGCAATCTGTGCATCATATGAGTCACAGACAGTAAGAGTGTTGGCGAGCAAAACTAGCTGCCTGTCTTTCCATTCGTCAATGTAGAGTAAAATTATACAGCAAATATAACAGATCTAAATTGGTTTTAATGGTACGATTGAAGTAACTCATTAATGGTGTCATACAGCTTATTAAGTCAGTTAATGTTGATTTTTGTTTAATAATTACATCTCAGGAGTCAGGATGAGGGTGTTTGGATTCTCTAGTTTCCTTATGTGATGAATTTTCTTCCCTCAGTTAAATAAGAAATTTATTATAAGAACTAACATCTCCATATGAAGTACGTTTAAGTCAAGTCAAAGTCAACTTTATTTTCTTTCTGCCTATGGGTGAGTTACACATACAGAAGAATGAAATTCAGTTTCTCTTCAGACCTCCGTGCCACACAAAACATACAGTTCAGGTTGTAAGAAAGATAAATACAACAGACAAGTGCAGAAAGAAGACAAGACAGTGCAATATACGCCCAGAGTCTGGCAGCAATGTACACAATATATAATATACACAATGCTGTAAAAGACTTACGCAAAATTTAAATGTAATATAAATACTGAAAAGGGTGTATGGGGCATGTAATTTAGCTAGAACAAATAACAGACACTAGACTAGAGACTAGAGACCCTGGACAGGTAACAGCTAACATGTATTTCTGGGAAAATCTCTGGTTAAAGTACAAAGCACTTTGAGGAAAACCTCCACTCCATTCCTGGAGCTCCCGGTACCCTTCTCAATTCCTCAGCATCCCTTTCTCAGCATCAGTTTTTCAGTTTCAGTTCCTCAGCATCAGCATCACTGAAACATCCATCTCTGGGTATCATTCTTGGGTATTGGTTTTCCCCATCATCTTCCGGTTCTCCTGGGGGACATGGCAGGCTGGAGCCACAAATAGACAGCGTTTGCCGCCACCTACTGTGCTAGGAAGTGGATGAGAGTGATCATCCCCAAGCCACCGTAAAACAGCCCATACCTGCCACAAAATATGCTCGCTAATGACGATCTTCACACTTCCCACTGGCATTTGCAAAGCAAGTTAACACATGTGTTGGCTGCCCTGAACTTCCAGTCACACTGGCAATCGCAACAGGCGCCCACATTTCTGTACTGCAGAGGTTTTTAATGGCTGCGCATTGTTTCAGAGCAATGCCGCAAAATCCCAAAGCCCTGGTTTGTGTCACAGAAGCCCTGGTTTACGTCAAGCTGACATATTTGTTGCAATCTGATCTAAAAAAGTGAAGGATTGGTAAAACGGCTGGTTATGAAACTGAAAGACTGGTTATGGGCAATAAATGTATTTCTGATTTATATCATTCAAATTTCCCCATCCAAATCAAATAATGAAAATCAAATTCCTCAACTCGTATACAGTATATACAGTTTAAGTTCAGTAAGTCAATTTGCTCCTCATCTCCATTAATTCTACGCCCACTCATAATCTTTCGTAATTTTGACAATCGTACTTTTTGCTCCCTCCTCCAGTCTCTCTCCCATTCTCAGTGTAGTTTAATGGCACCGCCGTCTTCAGGCTCGCTTGCGTCATCTCTGATCAAAATCTGATTGTCACCATGTAAAAATAAAGAAACAAATGAATGAATGGGTGGCAAAAAATAGAGGAAGGGGGAGTTTGAAAGGGTGGGGAGCAAGATTAATAAATTCGTCACAAGGAATGAGGTAATGGCTCTCTCGCCTATTTTTATCACATCGCCACCATCACTGGGAGACGGGGAGAGTTGCACACATCCAGTACATGTATGCGGGCAGACAGAACCACACACACGCATACACACACACAGATGCACTGCTTTGGACAGCGAGGGATGCCGCACAGCATCGGTCCTATGAGCATTTGGGCAGCGTGTGCGTGGTGTACAGTATGTGTGCTTGTGTGTAGGAGGGATGCTGAGGAGGAGGGCTGTGGATTCCACTGTCCTCTCAGGACAGAGCGAAAACAAGGGAGAGAGATCACTTTCGGTGTGTATGGCACAGCAGGGACACGTCATTAAATATATAATGCTAATACATAAATTGTTACAGTGTATGACCCAAACACACATTTCCATATATTATATATGTATCACATTAAACACACACAAGCACATATATATACACGGTTGTTTCCTGGACTCTGACGTATACTTCTGACTCATAATCCGAAAGAAATATTGAGGCAAGAATAAAAGAGGAGGGTAAGAGAAGAATAGAACGATCTAAGAGACACAGAAAAAGTAAGGACATAAAGACAACGAAACTGAAAAGCAGCTGTCAGACTGAAGACGGGAGCCGAGTACAGTGATTTCCCAAAGCCATATTTAGATTTCCGCCCTGCTTCCAGCATTTCTGTTACCTCCTCCTTTTCACTTTCAAAGTCAAGTTTGCATGACATCATATCTTTCTGTCGTACGTGTGATACAAGTCAGACTGGAGGTTCAAAGGAGAGAGCTGGGCGCGAGGTCAAAGGTGTCGGCTAAACAACGAATAATAACAAGTAAAGAGGAAAGAAGAGTTGCACAAGCTTTCAGCAGTTGGGACATGAAATATTCAGCAGTACAACAGGTAGACCCACCTGTCAGGAGCGCGGAGCCTCGCAGGAGAGCGTTAGTCACACACTGCAGTTACATGAGGCACGGCGACAAGAGCGGAAGGTCTGCATTGATGTCGCTGGATGAGTTGGTGGTCTCCTCCTCCGCTGGAGCTGACGAAAAGACCCAAAAACATACTGCGAAACACATACAAACACGAAAACTCGAGGAAATCTATACACCTTTACATTTTGAGTAATGAAAACAGGCGAGGTGTGATGCGGTAAATTGGTTGTGTATATTTTGACGCTTCCCAGGTTTGGAGACTAGATATCAGTGGGTGATTTGACCAGCTAGGGCCGTAATATTGAGACACTGCCAGAGTGTAAAAGCTGTTGTACAGCTCAGGTGCCCTCTGTCTTGGAGATCTCCTGTTTTGGGTTAAGGGAGCAACAAATCACCCAGCAAGACTGTCACTTCTTGAGAGCTGGTGTTCACGGTGAACTGCGAGAGTCCCCGAGCGCCTTCATACGGGTTCTCACTCAGTGCACGGAGTGCGTCACTGCCCACAGCAGAAAAGGACACGATGTTCGACATGCAAAAGGGGGCATGTCGAACGTGCTCACACGTCTGTTCGAAGCATTCCTCCTGCGCTGCCGCATGGCTAACGAATGTTGAGTGCTCATGGGCTGTGGGGGCTTTCAATGTGCTCCATCACATGTTCGGGGGCCTCGCTGATGCGTGCCACAGCATGACTGACATTTTTGCGTGTCCGCAGTATGTGCGACAGAATTCCTGGACATGTTGTGTTTACCCAGGATCAAATGTCAACGTGTCAGTGAATCAGCTGGCTGACCAAGGAGAAGGGGAGGTGGTGTCCAAGGGGGGGAATGGGGCCGACAGGGAGGGGTACAGAGGGAGAGAGAGAGATACAGCAGATACAGTATCATTTATTCAACTTAGAGATCATTAGAAGTGATGCATGCCACCAGCAGGCCCTGCTGCTGTTCTGAGATCAGAGGAGAAAGGACATGCCCCGAGGCCCAGGGAGCCTGACGCCCCTCTCCGGTCGGCTGTTTGATCGCTCGCCACGTGCTCCCCTTGTCAGCCCTGCACCGTGTGCCGCGCTTCTCGCCGTGCGCCCAAATGTCAGCGTGCTGCTGGCCGCCACCCCCGCAGCCGAGGATGATTCGCTCAGGAACAGAGAGCACACGACACGCAGGCAGCCCCCGTAGGAGGGAACGGCAGCGGTGCTTCATTCATCGCTTCTTCCTTTCAGTGGATTCCCGTGGGGGCTGCGATTTTCTATTGCTGTTTTGATCCTGTAACATGTAGAGCACGAGTTTCCTTCATTCCCACTTACTTTCCGGCACTACGTCCACAGCGCTTTACCTGTCAGTGGGTAGAAACGTGAGTGAGGAACTTGGCCAAAGCCATGGCTTCCCCTGTCCATCTAGAAACTTGCATCCCTTTTTCGGACCGTCGCTCCCAACTACGGGATCGAAGGGAGCAGATATTTTCACGGAGACCCGGAAACTCAGGTCAGGATTCGAGGTGAAATGGCCACAAATGGTCCGAGGTTCAATCCGACAAGCTGTCAGAAGTCAGCAGTCACTTCTGACTCATGTCATGTGTGACCACCCCCACACAGCCCCCTCACTGAACACTTTGCTGCGGTGTACTATAGCATGAGTAATACATGGATATACATGTTCATTGGTTTTTACAGGGATCATTATGTCATGCCAATGTCCCATGGTAAAGTACATGTGTACAGTCACCCAGGGTGTAACTGTAACCCTTCCGCTGCATGAAATTGGACCGTGGAATAGCACACACACATACCGCTCCTGAGACACTGCACAGAAAACACCTGAAAGGTCCAAAATTGTACCAGCAGGGGGTGTAGTGATGACAGCTCTAGTCGCCTATAGTGTGGAGGCCCCAGGTCCAAATCCCCACTCTTCTACAATTGATCAAGGTACTTTCCCTGAACTGATACATTAAATAACAGCAAATAAACTACAAGAAAGCACTTCGCCGGAGAAAAGGCGTCGGCTACATAGTGAATCACACCTCTGTGCTCGGAACGTCCTCGTGTTGCCTTCAGAAATGCTTCGCATTCCGACTCTTCAAATGACGTAATTCTTTTCTACGACGTGTAACTTTGCAAAGAAATTCCCCTGCTGGGTTTCCCTCGAACACATTCGAAGAAGGATGCGCCACTATTCTTCTTCTTCTTCTTCTTCTTATTATTATTATTATTATTATTATTATTATTATTATGTGTGTGGATATTTCCTCCTCCACCCACTGATCTCACTCGATGATAAGTCACTACCGGTCCCCTACCGCATCCTCCGATCCCCTCCCCTCCCCTCCCCTCCCCTCCCCCCCAACCACCACCACCCCCCCGCCCTCAGCCGACCCGACCCCAGCGCGCGCCGTGACGTGTGCGAGATCCCTCGTCTCCGTGTCCGCCCACCGCCGTGGGCTCCGGCCGCCGCTCAATAAAGAGGGGCTCCCGGCTGCGCATCTCCACTCGACTCGCTCGGTCCGCCGACCCGACTTCCCCGACCGGGACGCCAGAGCTGAAGCTCAGCGGAGATAGCAGGCACCTGGCCGCCTCAGGCTAACTCGCTTTCGGCTTTGGTTCGGGATGGAGACCCGCTGGACTGCGCGGAGCCGCCGGAGCAGCAAGATCCGCCGCTTCAAGAGTGAGTGCATTTTTCTTTCTTTCTTTCTTTCTTTCTTGGACAAACTCTTTCACTTGTTACAAAGTGTTCAGTTTAGCACAACTTTGTTTAGTATGGTTTAACTTTCCATTATTATTATTATTATTATTATTATTATTCAGAATATCATAGAGAAACTAAATGCACTGCTATTATTTGTCGTATCTTTCATGCTCTAGTATGAAGCACTTCTTCTGGTTTTGTTCATTTTTCATGCACAAGTTCTTTTTTAACGCGCACATTATTACATAATGTAACATTTTTAAAACGACGCAACTGAGAAGTAACTGTGCGACAAAAGATGAACCGAATTTATTCATTATTGTGTCCTTGTTGTCATGAACGGTAATGTTTAATATCTGTGCCTAAAGCAGGCGTGATTTTAGACAGATTTTATTGCTGTAATCTGTGGCTACAGGGAGCTTTAAACATGATTTCCATCAGCCCACAAACAAAATCTAAATCTGTCATCTGAGGTTTTTCAGTAATCCAGCTCCTCTGTGGATTAAGGAGCCAACATTTGGTTACTTAAAACGTATACTGTACATTAAATTCCTCTTAGTGCACACAGAATTCCTCTATTAAAGTATAAAAAATATTCACCAGTTCTGCACACATGATGTTCTTTCGATTTATCCGCAGGACTTATATCAAAAAAGTGCTGAGAAATAAGTTGAGGTCAGACATGGAAATTCAACCAAGTGCAGCAGAAAATAGACTAAGAGATAAAATCAAGCCTTTAAAAACCCATCTCATGTTCTGCTCCTGTTGGAAGAGTTCAGCATTTTAGATGAACTAAATGAGGTAAATTACCTAACTGCACACAGGAGCAATGAGGTGAAGCATCTGGAAAATCTTGACTTTGCCCATGAATGAGTTTGCCCTGACTTATTTATTTTAACTTCTATTCCTGGGGGCTCCTCTTTGTCCCCTGTTAGCTGATCCTAATGAAGCCTTTTTAATAATGCATGGGAACAGAAACAGAGCCGTGTCACTTTACCGGGGTCTGACGCTGATTCCACCTTTGGGGACATTAAACTTAAAGTGTGTCTTGGATCAGTCTGTAAAAAAAAGTGATGTGCCTTGTTGCTCTCAGTTTACACTTGTAGCAAGCCTGGTACCGTGTTTGCAAGTTGAGCAAACTGTTAATCAAATATAATATGAACACTGAGGACTGAGGTGATGCAGTGACCTCTATAAATACACCCCACACATGGGTATTGACATTGGTTTCTCTATCTGCATTCCTGTATGCTGAGAAATTAAAGTAAATAACATATTTGAACTAAAGTATAAGGGGACAGTGCCAGTCAAAAGTTTGAGTACACCTGGGTACCCTGGGCAATACTTGTATAGAACAAACTGGAGAGAAGAGTGAAAACAAATAATGCACAGGTGTTCTACATCTCTGAGAATTGACACAGAACACTTGGGTTGTTGCTGGCTTCTTTGTGTTGGATGAAACACGTTAACGCATTCCTTATAAAAAAATATCTAGTGGACTCGGATGTTTTTTTTATAGATCACTTTGTTATATACGGTAAATTTATTCATTTAGCTGATGCTTTTCTCCAAAGCAACTTACAAGGTTAAGCTACCTACAATGAATTTTCCCATTTATACAGCTGGGTAACTTTACTGGAACAACTTTATGGGGTAAGTGCCTTAGTCAAGGGTACTTCAACTGGAGGTGGATTCAAACCTACAACCTTTGTTTCCAAAGGGAGCAGCTCTAAGCACAACACTATTAGCTGTTCCATACACTATTCTATAGTATTATATAGTATACTATTACAATATGGTAATATAGTAATAGTCTATTATAGTATATTAAAAACATAATAATATAAGATATACACATACACACAGAGTCTGAAACCACTTGTCCCAAGCAGGGTCAAGGAACATACCCAGCAACATAGGACTCAGGGCTGATGGGGGAGGGGACACCCCAGAAAGGACGCCAGTCCGCCACAAGGCACCCCAAACAGGACTCGAACCCCAGACCTACCACATAAGAGGACCCGGCCAAGCCTGTTGGGCCACCGTGTCCTCTTAATATATGATATAATACCATAATATATGTACATTATAATTTCTTTGGCACAGCTTTCAGTCTCTCTCTGTCTCTCTCTCTCTCTCTCTCTCTCCCCCTCCCTTTCCAGCCCTCTATCATCTCTCTGTCATGGTTTCAAATTTACAATCAGTGTGATGCCTCTTGGGTGTGATCCAGCCTGTGCTGTGTAAGTAAATCCTTTGTCTCTCTGTCTGCCACCCAACATTACCTACCTTCTTCCAGGTGGTCTGTCCTTGTGGCTGGTGGTCTGGCTGGTCCTTGTGAAGCCCAGCCCAGTCCAAGGCTGCCCTCGGCTGTGCGTGTGCTACCCCTCACCCATGACTGTCAGCTGCCAATCACAGAACTTCACCTCCGTACCCGCGGGGGTGCCGTTCAACTCGCAGCGGGTCTTCCTGCAGAACAACCAGATCACCGAGCTCCGGGTCGATTCCTTTGGCTTTGAAACACAGGTATGACGGATTGTTTATGTTACAAATTGCACATTAAGTTAGTTTTTTTGACCTCTTAGAATTATTGTGCTGCTAAGGTTAAGTTTTCACTGGTTTTCCTGTCAATATTGTATTGTTACTACTGTGTACCACATTCCTGCCCCCACTTTTACCACACCTTGCTTCTTCTCATCCTCTTTCTGTTCTTTTCTCCCGTTTCCCCCCCCCCCCCCCATCCACACCTGCAGGTTCTCTGGCTGTATTCAAACAACATCTCCTGGATTGAAGCTGGAGCATTCAGCGAGCTGAGAGAGCTGGAGGAGCTGGACCTGGGGGACAACCCCCACCTGCGCCGCCTGGAAGGGGGTGCATTCCGGGGGCTGGAGAAGCTGCAGAGCCTGCACATGCACCGCTGCCGGCTGGCAGTCCTGCCCCACGACATCTTCCATAAGCTTTACAGTCTGCAGTTCCTCTACCTACAGGAGAACCAGCTTCACTTCCTGCAGGATGACCTCTTTTCTGACCTGGTCAACCTCACCCACCTCTTCCTCCACGGCAACCGTATCCGCACGCTGTCTGAGAATGTCTTCAGGGGCCTCGTGAACCTGGACCGACTGCTGCTGCACGACAACCGTGTCCGGCAGATCAATCGCAGGGCTTTCCGAGACTTGGGCCGGCTCACCATCCTTTACCTCTTCAACAACTCCCTGGCAGAGCTGCCGGGCCAGGTGCTGCGAGACACTGCCAACGTCCAGTTCCTGCGGCTCAACGGAAACCCCTGGTCCTGCGGCTGCGAGGCCCGCCCGCTCTGGGAGTGGTTCCGCAAGTCCCGCGTGTCCAGCTCCGAGCTCGTCTGCGCCTCTCCCTCTCCCAAGCGTGGTTCCGACCTCCGCTTCCTGCGGGAGATGGACTTTGCTCTGTGCCCCCTGCCCGATCCCGGCTCCCTGGCTGGGACCACCACCACCACCTTCAGCACCAAGACCCGCTGGTGGTTCTCTAAGTCTAAGCCCGTGTCCACCTCCAAGGGCATTTTTGCAAAGAGCTCCGAAGTGGTCAAGGCCTTCCCCTTTACCTCAGTAAAACCCTTCAACCCATCCATTTCATCCAACACGTTCTCCACCAAGTACGAAATCGGCGAAGAGGAGGCTGCTCTGCCCAAGCTGGACCCAGAAGAGTACTGGGCCAACTACGGGAACGAAGATGCTTCCGTCCGCTGCTTCGAGCTGGAATGTCCACCTGGTTTTGACTCCCCGGCAATTCCTCCTTCCTCCTCGTCCTCCTCTTGTCTCATTTCCCTCGTCTCCCTCTCCATTATGGCACTTTCCATTCACTTGCTCTTCGGTTGATACTTTCCTCTCTGAAAGCTCCCTTTGCCTTCTGAGAACTTTTGTTTCTCGAAACTCTGCTTGCCTTTTCTCTCTACTTCCTTTGCTAACCTGTGTCTTGATTCTATCCAGTTAAACTCCTAGACCATCCAGCAGTCTAAAAGGGTGTGCCGCTGATGGAGGAAATGACAAGGCAGCGAGGAGATGACCAAATACAGCAGCTCTCGGCTGCATAGGTAAAGAAAGGAACGGCCAGTACTACAGGTCAGCACTGTTACACGGCAAACAAACGCCTCCTATTCGCTGCTGTTGAATGCGCAGCGAGAGTGTTATTAACTGCTATAGTTGCACATACTGCAACTTCAGCAATTTCCACAGTTTTTGCCTATCAGGGTTACTAACACTACTCTTACTATTACTACTACTGTAGTAAATTCTATTGCTACTACACAGCAACATCTTTCTTACAGCTGGTGATATTATTGTAAGCCACGGGTTGAGAGGACTGGTGCATAAAGGCACAGGGATTGTTATTTTTATACTACTGATTTCATATTAATGCTGAAATTTCTGCTTTAAAATCAGTGACAATAGCGCAGTTAGTTTTTAAAGCATTCTTTCATTCACTCGACTGCAGCTGCCACCATTAGTAGATTATTCATATGCCTCCAGCCATAAACAGATTCTGGCAGCATCTCATGTCTGCTGCCATTGAGAAGGTCTCTTTCACTAAAATCATTCTTTTGTTTCGGGAAAAAATGCTAATTCCCAAACCTGGCTGAGAGAGAATGCATTGCAAAGGATTGAAATTCAATCTGAAACAGGTATTGAGAAAAACACAAATGAGACAAAAAAAGCACGAGAAAAGAGAAATGAGCCATTATTTAGATAATTAGCTGATTGATGAGTCATCGGTTGGAAATTAGAAACAGGCGTATCTAGGTAGGCTAACGGCACCAGAGAAAGATGAATATTGCAGTACGTATCATGCAGATAGAGAGCATGACGTAAGGAATGGGAAAGGAGTAAACTGGAGAATGAGACATATGGAGAATAAGAAAAAAGAGAGCAAGAGTCGACAGCTTGAAGTCGAGTAGGAGACGAAATGTAACCCGAGGAGAGGTGGCAAGAAAAGAGAAGAGAGAGAATTTGGAGATGGAGAGTGGGTGAGCTGGGAGGAGAGTAAGCCAAAGGTGCGGCAAGCAAGCGAAGAACAAGTGACTTTTTTTATTCCAGATCTGTTTCTTTTAGCATTCACCAGCAATGATGTTTTACAATGCATAGCATGTAAATACTTTAATACATCCTCTTGTACATAGCAACACTGTGGGTTTTAATATATGGAGCCTGTACTGTATTTTTTTCTGAGTGGTGGCTGTTGCCATGGCTGTTAGCGTTTGTGATGTTTAATTGTGATGAAACACAGGAAAAAGAGGAGACCAAAAACCGAGATGTAGAAGGATGAATAGGAAGGAAATATTCAAATATCCTACATATTTGGATTGAATATCCTTGACCTAATTTAATCAGTTATTACCCGTCGACGGCACTTTTTTGTTGAGCACTGTGAAAATGAGTACAGCACTGGATTTTTATGACGGAGGGATTTTAACCAAACCTCCCCAACTGTAATTTTCAAACTTTATTTTGATGATTTACTTAAAAGCCCTGCCAATACCAGAACAAGCAAAAAAAATTGCAGAGATTTAGAATATGGTGTGCCAGCTTCCAGAATGAAGAAAACACAGCAAACATTAAAGTGCTGGTCTGGATGACAAATGACTCTTATTTGACGAACCATCTGGACTGTCAAACGTACTGACCACAAACAAATCTGAGTGCAAGCAGACCATGTGAGAGGAGTCCTGGACTGCAGAACTGCCAACTGACGGGTTTCCTAAATGACTTATGGATAGCCCAACCGAGGTAGGAGCCACGTGACCGTCTGAGATGCCAGCTAAAAGACAGTCTGACCCACGCCTGACCGAATGGAAAACTCCTCTTGTCCAACAGTAGCAAGTCTACTGGTTACCGAGATGGGACAGCAGACTGACCGACTGACCAGACGGTGCTTCGGTGGAGGAGGAGGATCAGGGATTGGAAGCAGAAATGCAGTCTATTTCTGAGCTTTGCTTCCGCTGCCTGTGTCTCCCTCTCTCCATCTATTGCTCCATCCGACTTTCGTCAGGGATTGTAGGAGTAGCAGTGGGAGTTCTGACGCACTGTGCCCCCCCCACCACATCCATTCCATTACCTCTCTTCCAGTGGGACACCTGTCCTGTCTACTTTAGTCATCAGCCCTCCCCATATCACCCCCCCAGTTCACAGTGTATACAGATCACTGTTAATGCTCTGGATCCGTCTGGTAGGTTGTGTCTCTGCATATTTATGACTTTAATGCACAGAAGGATGATGAGCGATAGTTGAGACAAGAGGCAGATAGGAAGCACAGAGACAGCCCATGGCCAACAAACCTAGACCTTTCTAATATTCATATTTATTCGTTTCACTGAGGCTTTCCTCCAAAGCAACTTACACTGTTTGTACACTAGGATGCTTACAACTATTTACTCGCTTCTACAGCTCAGTAGTTTTTCTCAACCCTCAAGGGTGCTACAGTGTGAGTGGGATTTGAACCTGTGTCCTTTAAGTGGAAGGCAATAGCTCTAACTGCTGCGCCACCCATTGGTCCTTTTTGCCAGCTTCATAACTTCACATGGATTCATGATATTTCCTGCAGGCGTGTCATAACATACTAAACTGTATCGCACTGTGCAAATTTCCAAAAAAATGTATTATTAATTTGATGAACTCAAATTTCAAGCAAGTGTAAACCCCTTTGAATAACAGGTTATAGATATGAACAAATCTGAAAATTATTTTTGTTTTATTCTCCAGGGAACCACATAGGCATGTTGAGGATGAATTGAATGGATCTCACTGATTGTCTTGTGTACTGCTGTGAACTTTTGGTGGTGAACACTTTTAATCAGCTCTACCATGCTAACAGGTTAGCTGGTAATGACAATGCAGCCCATTCTGGCAGCCTGCAGTTGAGGTCAAAGAGGACCAAACCCTGAGTGACCTTCGTTGTGGGGGTCAGCACCAGATGAGGAGTGCACCAGCCCTGTGTTTCTTTCTGTGTGTGTCTGCAAGTGTGAGCGTGAGTACACGAGAGACACTGAGACTGGATGACTGTTGCAACTGTTGCTTGCAAACTGACCTTTAATGCAGTGAACTTGGTCTCTGCAAATGACTGTAAAACAAAAAAATAAACTGATATGTCACAACTGATAATCTTTTGTATTTCAAAGCGGGAAGATGCAAATAAATGTTCTCTTTGTTTTACAAAATGTATCTGTGTTTGCGATCATTTTAACAACTGAATCTCAATGCAGGGGATACCTCCACAGTGGGCATCTGCTAAAAAGTAAATGACCACAGTTAGCATATACTTTACCCTCATAAGAAGTGTGCATTGCAATGCATCACAAACAATGCACCAATATATCTACATAAATACATCTTAACCCATCCTTGCATCTTTCATAAAATATATATTACATGGCATACAAGCCGAAGTGAAACATTTTTGTACTATATGTAGGATGTGCTTACATTACACAGAATTATAATGCACTCAATGTGCCACACAGAGATTACAGCAGCGCTTTACTTACATTATCCAGATGCAAAATACTTTAAAGGGCTTCATTTTCACCAGCGCGCTATAGGTACCTTTTTTAAGGTATAGCTGAAAGGGTTGAACTAACAAACTTTTTATTCTTGTACAATAGCTTGTGTCACATCCTTTCTTTCTTTTTAATTTCCATGGAAACAGACCTACTGCTAAAATATGCCAGGTCACCTCAGTATTCAGTTTTTTAATATTCTAAGTTGCTGTGAGATTAAACAGTGTTCATGTGCACGTCTGTCAATTATGTTAATCGAGCAGATGTCAGTAACGTAGTAGAATATGTTTACTATGTATCTATATAGTGTACATGGCACAGTACATTGTAATAATTTAAATATCCTTTATGTACAGTTCACATGTACCAATCACTCATGCATTTTAATTTGCCATTGCGAGGTTAAGTAGGAAGTGTTTTTTGATTTTAATTTACAAATCTAAGCTCCTTCAAACCAAACTCTGTTTAAATATTGTACTTCAACAGATGAATGTATATGTATTTTGTTTACTTACAAGAATTACATCTGATTATCTCGTGAACAACATCGCAATGATGAATGCAAAAGGCAAAGTCAAAAAAAAAAGAAACTGGGAAGCTGGACGCCAAAAAAGTATTTGGATCAGTCATATCTGTAAGATTGAAACAGCTTACTTCCTGGAGGCTTTGCCCTGCTTGTCTTTGCCATGGGTTCAACGTTCCGAGTGGACAGATGGTCTACACTGAGAGAGGAGCAGTCTGATGTGGTGAAACTTTAATTATGGCCATCTTTAAATCTCCACTACTCTCTCAAATCCCCCAGGACCTCTGTGGTTTATAGTGACTTAGCAGTTGTGGGGGGCTAAATAACTTGTGCATGGGAGATACTTGCCAGAGAGGACAAGAGGGGGGAGGAAGACATCATTACAGACCAGGGTATGATAAGGCAAGCATTCACGAAGGGCCCTGCAATGCCAGCTACCATGTCTCTGCTATGCTTTTCCATCCTCTCTCTTAAGCTCTTCTCCCCATCTCAGGTTCAGAAGGATGCTCCAAACTGAGAAATGACAAACTATATTAGGGACTGAATAATTATGTGATGAGGGCCTGAGTCACCAGGGAAAATTAATGGTGAGCGAGAGGGGAGAACGGGGGGGGGTTGGAAGATGACATTTGGTCCCTAAATTTATGAGTCGACCGGCTGTTGTTCCAAAGATTACACCCCCACAACAGACATACACCATTAATGAAAGTGAGATGCACATGGGGACACCACACACACTCATGCTTGTTGAAGGAGTAGGAAGGGAGGCTAAAGCAGGTTAAAAGACTGAAAGAGAATCCTAGCAAATAAATGCTCTGTTTGGAACATGACATCAATGTTTGGATAAATAAAAGACTGGATTTCTTACTCTGCACCACCTAGAACTAGTTAAAGGGTAGCTTGACTTATGCTGTGCTCCTTTCTTTTCAAAAAAGATATATTTCAGATCTGAGTTTAAAAAAAGAGTATAAATGGTTATTTTTCATTTCTTCCTTTATCTTTTTGCTAAGAAGCACTGCTGTGTTTCACGCCTGCTTTTCTTCGCTTCCTCTGCACGTTCTCACCCTCATTCATTCTCCCTGTCTCCGTGACGATTGTCACCCCCTCGCTTTCACGCGATCCACTGCACGTGTCTCCTTTCTTCTGCCCAGAACGCCTGTTGGCCCCCGAGCACACTCTCCTCCTCCTCTCCTCTCCTCCTCCTCTCCTCTCCTCCTCCTCCTCCTCCCTTTCTTCGTATAATTCCATTGCTTTCCAGTCTCTCTTCTCAGTTTTCTGTCACATCTTTCAATGCTTCAGGTTCTCATATTTTTGGTCCTCCATCCTATTTCACATATATCTTCTTTCATTGTGGTTATTTTAACTTGTTTCACCTTCTTTCTCCCTTAATTACAATTGACAAAAAAATGAATTAAAAAGCATGACACAGACAGATAAGGCTGAGTGGTTGTAATTAACTGGAATGAAGTGACTTTGACGTGACTGCCTGTAAACATATATTTCCCTTAATCGCCTACATTCTGTCTCTTAGTCCCTCTTTTATGTAGCTGTCAGGCTATTGTTTTGCACTGCTCTCGTTTTTTCTCTCTCTCCCAAACATGTTGCCGGTCGTCATCTCTCAACCCTCCCATTCCTCTTCTCTTGGCCGCTCTCCATCTTTCTTCAGTTAATCGTGGACTCAAAAAATCTGGGCACTCTTTCTTTGCTCCAGATGGTAATGTTTGTCCGCCGCTGCTCAACGTGGTTGATCTGGGATTGTTTGCGTATCGATGACGTACTTCCGTGTCAGACTCAACGGTCCCAAAGTGCTTCGTTCACCCAAGTTCTCTACAGAAGTTCTCAGTGCACTTCTCTCAGCCGTCACTAGCATGCGGTGCCAGCATTTTGACCACCCATGAGGAGAGCTTTATTAGTCAATTAGGTTGAGGGGGTGGGGTTATAGATAGACAACTGATATAAACGGATGGGGGTTCACATTTCCCTGGGAAGGTGAGAGAGGCGGCGAAGAGAGAATTAATATAACTCATGCCTACATACATATTACATGCCGTATGACATCAACCCCTCACTAATAGACAGAAAGAGGTGAGAGGGAAGTGAAATATTTGAGGAATATTTTGGGATCAGTCATCATTGCTGGCATTTACATGATTCAACTACGCAAACGCGCACATGAATCGACACACACATAGTCACTCAGTCAACACAACACTCCTCCAAACACCTTAGAGAAAACCCAAAGGAAAGAGGCGTTTTCGCCATTACAGCTGAGCAAAAAGGCTCTAAATTATAGAGTGTCACACTAGAGATGCTTTACCACCCTCAGAACACATGAAAGAACATCACACTACAACACATTTAGGCACAGTAGCAGAAACAGAGAAACAAAAGTAAGACGCTTTGGGCACCAACTATTAGAGGAACAGAGGGAAACGATACTGGGAGCAGACAGCTGTTCAGGATCAGCACCACGGACAGAAGTCAACCTCACCGATGTTCATGTCATACCTGAAACAAACTGCTGATCTCATCATTATCAACCTGTTGGTGGAACACATTATTGTATTCTCAACCCCACTTGTTCAGTCACAGTGCTTCATGAGATGCATAATAGATTAGCAATTAGCAAACCGCAGCTTACGGGGAAAAAGTCATTTTAGGTTCTCACTGACACAAAACAGTGGTAGAAGTAGTTAGGGTTGCATGATGAAGATGTCACAATTTTTTGATTCTGTTCTTCTGATTGTTTAATCGTGGCCATTTTTTGTAGAATATTCATATATGAAAATTTTTCAGTCAAAATAAGCTTTTTTAAGAGACTACTGCTTTTTCCTAATGCAACATGAAAAATTTTAAGTATGAAAATGGAATTTGATTAAAAAATTTGGTGAAATAAAGAGGGACATCCCAATCTGATTCTTGAGTGTATCTGTTTCGAGGAGTGACCTAGTGAGATGAGCAGACTTGCGAGATTTGCAAGACTTACAACACATAACACTACAAAAGATGACAAAATACATGATACATGCATTCCTGGCTCACATCCTAAGAAGGGAGAAGCCCCAAAAAGCATAGAAAAGGCATGGAAAAGTACAACACAAGTTTTAAAATGCCATTAAAACTCAGAACAGGCTGTACAAAACAGAAACCAACCATGAACAAACTGGTCTAAAAAACCCCTCCATCTCAGCTTAAAACTCACATTTTATTGTAGACTTCAGTAAGGTTTCAATGGCTACAGTTAGTGCTACTTTCCTTCTATAGCTGCATCCATCAGTTCAACTGTGACTATGGTAGCCACTGGCAATGATACACCTGTGATCGGCTCATTTGTTTGTTTGAAACAGGTGACAGTCACTTTAATTACAGATGAACAGTCTTTTCACTGTACTCATGGCTCCACTGTCTCATCACGGGAGGTTTCTCCTTAGGTATCCCTCTTTGGGATCTCCTGCTCCTGCTATTTTGCCTACTGCTCATGCTCTACGCAAACCTCCGCTTGTGGTCCCACCCACTGCCTTATCTTTCTCCAGACTTGTGGTCTAAATATAGCTGAAGGAGCGAGAGGCACATTGCATCTCCTTGTGCCCCCTCTTCAAGCAGGGCTCGCCCTCAGCTGCGTCACAGGGGCCTCCGGGGGTGGTGCTGGGGCTCATCTGCTTGGTGCATGGAGCATCCTTCGGTGGACCTGTTCTCATCTATTAATACATACAGAACTGTGAAGGAGAGAAGCCTGGACTGAGAGTGTCTGTGTATGTCACAGTTTGTTTCATACATCAAACCAGAACTTAGATGATGCCATCAGACCTAAGTCGATTCTCTACTTACTGCCCTAAGTATAAAGTACGACAACTCTAAAATTTATATTTGTTCATTTATCTGTCACATTTCTCAAAATCAAAATGTACACATCTGAAACCGCTTGTCCCATGCGGGGTCACGGAGCCTAACCTGGCAACACAGGGTGAAAGGCTGGAGGGGGAGGGGACACACCCAGGACAGGACGCCAGTCCGTCGCAAGGCACCCCAAGCTGGACTCAAACCCCAGACCCACCGGAGAGCAGGACCCGGTCCAACCCACTGCGCCACCGCACCCCCACTACAACATGGCACACTTTTTAAATGTTGAGCCATGCATAGAGATGCAAACTAAAGTGTCAGCCTTGAGCATCAGTGATATTATTTATTAGGACTAAGAGAATCATCACGTCAGCAGTATTTTCAGTCAAATGTCTGTCTTCATTCTTTATTCCACCTCCCCGTGTACTTTTCTCATGCCATCCTCTTAGCTGCTTTCTTCTGACATGCCTCAGGTGTCACCATTGGTCTGTTTACTAGCTTTCAAACTGCTTTCTTGCCTTTAACCTAAGTTTTCTCCCCCAAATTTCCTCTCGCTCTCTTCACACTCTTTCCATTCTGTTTACAGTCTGTGCTGTTTAATCCCTTAATCACTGTGATTATGTTAACTCCTGATAAATTACTACAGCCTTACATTTATCTTCCTCTGCTCTGCCCTTCTTTCATTCTAGTCTATTTTTAATGCCAGTTTTTGAGGTTGGAAAATATCAGAAGTAAAAATAGCGCTGTGTTTGGTTTCGTGGTCTCTGTGTTTCTTGATAATGCGTGATATGAAAGATATGGGTTTTTTTGGATCATTGAAAGTTTCAATTCTGATGATAAATCTGTGTATTGCTCTTTCTTTACATCCATTCATTTTCTCCTATCACCTTGTCAAACAATGTCCTGGAGAACATTTCCTTTTTCCTTTATATTTACCATAATTTGTCTACTACTGGACAAACTACAGTGATCTTGTTATGTTTTTTTCATTATTAGCCTGCACAATACAGAGTTGAACCACAATAAGCCGTTAAGTATGCCGTATCCAATTATTAATTTAACATTGTCAAGACCACGCCCGCACCTCAGCCAGAAGCATCTGGCTCTAATTAGAGCACCTGGCTATGAAAAACACCACCACTGCCCAGTTGTGGAATCTCACTTGAAACAGCTGACCTCTCTGTGCTCTCAAACCTATCTTGCTGTGCTTATCCCAGGTCCTGTTCCTTATTGTCGCCTAGTCCTGCTCCATGTCTCCTTGGTTACGACCGCTTGCCTTTTCCCCCGACCACAACATCAGATCCTCACCTCTGTCCAGTTCTCCAATTGACTGACTATTTACCTGTCCCCAATCACGAGAACAAGCCTAGTCCTCTGATACTGAATAAACGATCCTGCGCTTGGGTCCAACCTCCTCTGTGTCCTTTGTTCACTATGACAGAAGATTCCGCCTTTATTGTGGACCCAGCAGAGATCGAACAACTGCAGCAGGCTGTCTCCACTCAAGGAGTGTTCTTCAAATCTCATGAGCAGATGTTGCGACAACTGTCGGACTGCATGCTGGAGGTCTTAAGTTTGGTCCAGCAGAAGAGGGATCCAGAGACCGAGGCGGCGCCTGCTTCCATGCCTGAACCCGCATCACTGTCGAGCGCCGCCCCGGTCTCAGCGACAGACCCCTGGCTTGCTATGCCCATGCACTACGATGATAATCCAGAGAAGTGCCGAGGTTTCTTGCGCCGATGCAAACTGGTTTTCTCGAGTCTGCCGCGTGTCTACCACACCGATTCCAGCCGTATAACCTACCTGGTGTCACTGCTGACTGGCCCCGCTCTTGGCTGGGCTACAGCAATTTGAAGACATTGCATACCCATTTTGCATGGACAATTCAAGAAGCAATTTGAGGCCATCTTCGACCACCCCACTGCCAGTAAGACAGCCAACAGTCGTTTGCTGACCCTGCGACAGAGCAACCAGTCTGTTTCTGAATATGCCCTGCAGATCCGCACCCTAGCCGCAGAAATGCAGTAGAACACGCAGCACAGCTAGTGTGCTTCCAGCAGGGCCTGAATCCCCGAATACAAGCTGAGCTAGCCTACCGGGGTGAAGACTGAACTCTGGACCAGTATATAGAGAACGCCATTACCCTAGACAATCTGGCCAGTGATCGCTTGCAATGCCCCTGGCAGGTCTCGAAGGACCTTGAACCTCTTTTCAACATCCCAGAACCCAAGCAAGTTGGCCAAGTGCTCTGACTCCCACTGAAAGGCAGCAGCAACTTCGAGAGGGCCTTTGCCTCTACTGCGTCTGTTCCGGCCACTTCTGAATGACTTGCCGTGAATGGCCATCCACAGGAGGCCCCTGGTGAGTGATCCCTTCTATCCGGCCATACAGCTCACCATTCCGATTGTGGGGAGAGGGAGCCAACCAGATAATCGTGCACATTTGTAGATTCCGAGGCAGCCAGTTGCTTTACGGGCACCACTTTTGCTGGCTCACACAGCATTCCCACACGAGAATGTGACGTAGCGTTACAGGTCAGTGCACTTGATGGGCAACCACTGGGAAAGGGTGCAGTGGAGTCCCGCACCGAGGCACTAGGACTTCAGGTAGGGGCTTGCCACAGGGAAGCTCTCTCCTTTTTCCTCATTGTGTCCCCTGACAACCCGATTATCCTGGGGTACACCTGGCTGGCCCAACATGACCCAGTTTTCTCCTGGAGTATGGGAGAGCTGGTTTCTTGGGGAGAGCAGTGTGCCTCCTCCCGTTTGTCCCTACCCTGTAGAGTCACCTCCATCAAGAGCCCTGGGTCCACACGGCCTCTGGCTGTGCCGAAAGAGTACAAAAACCTCACATAGGTCTTTAGTAAGGCCCAAGCACCTGCCTTGCCCCCACATTGACCATGGGACTGTGTCATTGACCTCCTGCAGGGAACCTCCCCCCGCAAGAGGCAGTGTATATCCATTGTCACTACCTGAGCAGAGGGCCATGGAGAAGCATGTGACCGAGGCATTAGCCTCAGGCATTATCAAACCATCTACTCGCTGGTCTCTGCAGGCTTTTTTTTTGTGGGTAAGAATGACAGTGAGCTGCGTCCTTGTACAGACTGTCGTGGTCTTAGTGAAATAACAGTAAAATACCGTCATCCCTTGCCGTTTATTATGGCAGCACTGGAATAGGTCCATGGGGCGCAGGTTTTTACCAAGTTGGATCTATATAGTGCATATAACCTGATCCACATTAGAGAGGATGATGAGTGAAAGATGGCATTTAGCACCGGCCTGGGTCACTATGAATATTTGGTAATTCCATTTGGGCTAGCTAATGCTCTCTCTGTTTTTCAGGTCTTCATAAACCATGTGTTGGGGGATTTGGTGAACAAGTGTGTCCTGGTATACCTGGATGACATACTGGTGTTCTCACATTCCATGGCCGAGCATGTGGAGCACGTATGTCAGGTTCTGTGCCGTCTATTGGATATTAATCTCTTTGTCAAGGGACAGAAATGCCTCTTTCACCAGAAGCGTGTGGCTTTCCTGGGCTTCATCCTTCACCTAAACGGGGTGAGAATGGACCTTCTCAAAGTTTGGGCAGTGCTAGATAGGCCCTGTCCAACTTCCATAAAGGCTCTACAGAGGTTCTTTGGGTTTTCAAATTTCTACTGCCGATTCAGTCGCGGTTTCAGTAGCATCACCGTACCCTTGACTTTTCTGCTCAAGGGACAGAGGTTCCGGCTCATTTGGCAGCCAGAGCCCCTGGAGGCTTTCCAGGAGCTCAAACAATGGATTACAACCGCCCCGGTGCACCCCGATTCCTTGTTGCCTTTCCTTGCCGAAGTGGATGCTTCAGCTGTGGGTGTAGGGATGGTTCTTTCACAAAGACAGGGGACCGCTACAAAGCTCCATCCTTGTGTGTGCTTCTCCCGTAAGCGGTCGCCCACCGAGTGCAATTATGACATCAGGAATAGGTAGTTACTGGCTATTAAATTAGCACTAGATGAATGGAGGTGGGGGGCCCGGTGGCGCAGTGGGTTGGACCACAGTCCTGCTCTCTGGTGGGTCTGGGGTTCGAGTCCCGCTTGGGGTGCCTTGCGACGGACCGGCGTCCCGTCCTGGGTGTGTCCCCTCCCCCTCCGGCCTTGCGCCCTGTGTTGCCGGGTAAGCTCCGGTTCCCCCGCGACCCCGTATGGGACAAGCGGTTCTGAAAATGTGTGTGTGTGTGTGTGTGTGTGTGTGTGTGTGTGTGTGTGTGTGTGTGTGTGTGTGTGAATGGAGGTGCTGGTTGGAGAGAGCCGCTCACCTATTCTTGGTCCTTACAGACCACAGGAATGTGGAACACCTACAAACAGCTTGTCAACTAAGCCCTTGACAAGCACGTTGGGGCTCTTTTCACTAGATTCCGGTTCACCATAGTGTATCGCCTGGGCTCAAAAAACACCAAGGCCGATGCCCTGTCCAGGCTTTATGAAAAGGACTTGGCCTCTGCCTCACCAGAAACCATCCTGCCAAAGTCATGCTTTTGTGGCCTCTGTGCAGTGGCAGTTTACACAGGGCCGGAGTAGGGCCCAAGAAGAGGATCCAGGACCAGTGGACACCTCCAACGGTAAGGAATACATCCCAGCGAGGATGCAGTCACATTTGCTTCACTGGGAGCTGACAGACTCTTTCCCTGCTAGAAAAGAGGTACTGGTGACCCTCCTTTCGTACAAGATGTACAAGAATTTGTGGAGGTATGTGAGGTTTGTGCCCAGGCCAAAACCCCAAACCAAAAGCTTGCAAGGTTGCAAGTGGGCACGGTTCCTGTCATGGGTCAAGTATGCACATAACTCTCTTTCACACTCCTCCCCAGAACTCTCCTCGATTCAGTGTCTCCTCGGGTACGAATCTCCCCTGTTCCATCGGCACCCTGGCCCCTCAGATGTCCCTTTGTTGGTTCCTGGTTCCGGAACAAGGAGGAGGTCTGGCATACAGTTCAGGAGCATCTGCGCCAGAGCGTCCACCACTACAAACAGCAGGCCAATAAATACTCCGCACCCTTACCTTCCAACCAGGACAAAGGGTGTGGCTTTCTACCTGGGACATCTACCTCAAGCTCCCCTCCAAAAAACTCAGCCCCCATTATAATGAATGCTACAAAATCATTAGATGCATCTCTCCCATCACTTAGTGGTTACAGTGGTCCCCACACTTTCATATATATCCCACTTTTCATGTCTCCCTGCTGAAGCCTTACAAGACCCCACTGGTCCAGGGATCTCAAGGAGACCCAACACCCCCTCCTGTGGAGCTAGATGAGGCACCAGCCTATGCTGTCCGCGCCCTTCTGGATTCTACGCATCAAGGCGGGAGCATGTACTACCTGGTCGACTGGGAAGGGTAGGGGCCAGAGGAACACAGCTGGGTTCCGGCATGTGACATCCTCGACCCATCCCTCATCACTGACTTTCACAGGGACAATCCAGACCGGCCAGCACCCTATCCCAGAGGTCACCCTCTTTTCGCCATCAGATCCTTGCCTCTATCCAGTTTACCAATTGGATGATTATTCATCCATCCCCAAGAATAAGCCAAGTGCTTTGATACCGAATAAACAATCCTGCACTTCTGTCCAGCCTCTGTTCTACAACCGCTTGTCCTGAGCAGGGTTGCAGCAAACCAGAAATTACCTGGCAACACAGGGTGCAAGGCCAAAGGGGGGAGGGGATACACCCTGGATGGGACACCAGACCACTGCAAGGCACCCCAAGCAGGGCTCAAACCCCAGACCCACCACACAGCAGGCAGTGGACAAACCTGCCACGCCACAACACCCCTCTCATGACATACATACAGAATCTTAATTTTAGGAAAGCCACACTACAAATTAATTATTTTCCAACCACCAGTAAACATCTCATGTATTTTGTAACTGATATCTGTTTCATAGGTGTTATCACAGACTACATACACTGGGCACTGGAAATATCTAGTCTGTGTGCTTTTGAAGGCAAAGCCAAGTAAATTGAAATGATTATGACAAGTTTTATGCTTTCGAAAGACCTTGAGCATACTGAATGAACGTAAGATTTTGTTGCCCCCCTGTGGACATATTCAAAAACTCATTTTAAAATTTATTTTGAAAAATTGTGACAATTCTACCCCTACTGTTATTCTATTCATCTATATACTGCAGAGTACAGCTTTACAACAGAAACAGAAAATATAAAACACAAAAAAATGAACCCCAGCAATTCTGCGACACAGCTTCAGTATAATCACCTTGACCTGAATCTCACCAAGGGACCGTGCAGTGTTGTAATACTGTACTGATCTTTTTTTATTATTTTGCTTCTGAGCTTCCTGCTTGGCTAGCTTTTAGGTTTCTTTGAACTCATCAGTAGCAGAGGAAGCCATCTTCAGGTATTGCCAAAGTACATCAACAGTTATAGGCTTTTATTCAGTTACTACTAATTCACATTTCCAAACCTTTGCTAGAACATCTGCAATGTAAGTGGTTTCCTTGTCTTCTGTCTAGGCTTTTCTTGGATCCTTGCTTTGCTTCTGCAGACTGCTTCTTCTGAATATAAAACCATGCTTTCAGCTGAGAAATCTGAGCATTTCCCTTGAACATCCTCTGTTGCATCTGGGGTTTCCTTCATGATACCCTCAGCAAGTCGAAGAACTTGCTCCCAATATGCTATCTTTCAGCTCATCTTGTAACAAGCATGCTCTTAATATCTTATATATGAGTCTTTCCTTTCCCTGGACATAATCATAGAATATGTCTTCATTCATCAACATCACACCAAATGTCTGACACTCCTCCAAGTGCTGCTCTATCACAGGTCTGTGAATGATACGTTTATACTCTCTTCAACATGGAAGCAGGACACCAGAGTGGAAAACAGACAAAATTTCTCCACAACTTTTAGGTACGCACAATGTGTTTTGCTTTTAAAATTAAAGAATTTCTCACATAGAGAAACAGAGAGAGATGTACCATGAGCATATTAATCAAGAAGGACCAAACTAGCAAAAAATTCAGCTTCTTTTCTTTTGAAGTTGAACCTGTTCAGGGTGTTCTTGGCAACATCTTTCAGATAAACTGGATCAAAATTGGTTTTCATAATCATGAAACCATAAAATGTGTCTGTATTCTTTTCATGGTTGTTAATTTTCTGCAGTTTTTTTTTTTGGAATTCCTCTTTCTCTGTCTTAGAGAGATTATTTCCAATGAAGACATTATTATCTGTGGCTTGTTTGTAAATCTGTGTCCCCATACAGTTTAAAATGAGTACAAGGGGGATTTAGATCATAAGTTGCTTTCTCTGATCTTGTTTTTTATCCCATCTTCCAGTTCAATCACTTCCTCCATGTCTTTAAAATCATCTACCATAAGTAGGACACTAAGAAAATCTGACACTGACCTACCATTCATTCCAAATGTTAGCAGACAGACAACTTGTATTGTGACCCCAGGGAACTTGGTCACTTAGAACTCACACACACACACTTTCTGACCCATTTGTCCCATACAGGGGTCGCAGAGAACCAGAGCCTAACCCAGCAACATAGGGCGTAAGGCTGGAGGGGGAGGGGACACAACCAGGATGGGACACCAGTCTGTTGCAAGACACCCCAAGCAGGGCTCGAACCCCAGACCCACCCGAGAGTAGGACCCAGTCCAACCTATTGCGCCACCACACCCCCAGCTCACTTAGAACTGCATATGTCTATTTTTTCCTTCTGAATGACCACTGAATGTGCATTGTGAGAGTTTTACCTCCACAGCCTGGATGATGGAAGAGGGTAAAATGGACTCAGATGCTGAAGAGATTCTTCTTTCTATTAAAATCCATTTGTTTAGGAATTACAACTTCAGTGATGTATGCATATTTCAATAAGTGTAAATGTAAATATTTGTCTCTTTTAACAAATGGTACACAATATTTAGAACTGTCTGAACGATAGAAATTCCACTGTGTCACTTTCCCACCTCAGTAGAATCTCTTCTCAACATCCTTCTTGTCTTCTTGCACCCTTTCGCACTGGTTTACACAAAGGATGATGAGAGCTTTCATACCCTCATCATCCTTCTTCTTCAAAATGATCTCTGAGGAGCCCTTGCTTGGTAAACATCTTTCACAGTTGTGTGTCAGACATCACTGTACCATTTACTTCGGGAAGTTTAAGCTCGTAAATATATTTCTCCGAAATATCAATATCACTCAAAGCATCGACTAGGTTTTTCTAGTTAATTACATTTTTGTGATTTTCAAAGATGAATACATTTGCTCAGTTCCTTTCTGGTCCTAATGCAAAACACTGAAAATTTTCTGCAGTGTATCCTTCAGATCATCTGCTCTTGACAGCAACAGAAATACTACCAAGTATCTCCTTCTGGGCATCATATCTTGTTGATATAGAAATGAGACAGTTTTGTGCTGTCATCCACCAGTGCTCTTTCATTTGTTTACCATGTTTTGAAATCTACAGACTGTTGTTTACTTTTTACTTTTCACATACTTTTACTTTATTTCCTGAATGGCCTCGTGAACCAGTACCATGCTGCCTTATTGTCCAGCAACCTTCTTTGGGGCTCATACACACCTGACAGGTAGAGAAGGAACAAACACAATGAATCACTGCAGTACTTTGAGATTCATAGGTGTTTTGCATTTCTAGGATGGCTCTGGTTTTCACAAGGTCCACATTCACACCTTGTTGGGTCAGTATGTGTCAGTGGAACCAAAGTTCTTTCAGTTTGGAAGGCATCTTTCTTCATGCTCAGCCTTAATTTTACCTGCCTTAATTTTAACAGTCAGGCAGACTAATTGGGATATCACACTGTCCAAGCTGCAGGGACATTCCAGGCTTCTATATGTTACTGTCTCTGCAATGTTTACACAGTAACTCTGCTGCTGATCCAACTCTGCTGCTTTGTCAGTTCCTTTATACTGCAGACTTTAATGATGCCCAAAAGACTCAGATCACATTCCAGCAGAAAACAGAGCCTGGCATGTTCATTAGTAATACCCATATCTATTTCCTGTAACTATTTGTTTGTCTGTCAATGGTCCAGAATCACAGGTTGCTGCTTTTTTCTGAGTCCAGTATGTTAACAATTGCTGCAACATGCTTCTTCAATATGGTCCTCCGTATGTTTGGATTGTGTTTTTGTGATGAAACTTGCTGCCCATTATTCTCCCCAGCGTAGCTGCCTGCACGTCAGTCTGTTTGCCACTGATCCGTGATCATTACCCACTGGCATTGTTAAATCCCCAAACTCAGCTCCAAAGCTTTCCCAGTTTGGACTCAGGTTGCTGGTCATCTGCTTGCTTTAAAGAGCTAGGATGTTTCCTGTAGCCGCCATGCAATCCATTGCTAAATCCAGTGGGGTACAGTTGTAATGAGCTATTTAAGCATTTCTGACACCATACTTCAATAATTAGACATGGACATCTAGGTGGGTGTTATTATTTTAATTATTTATTCTGTATGTGGAGACTGAGCAATTCAGGTCAACAGGTCAGCAGCACAACTTAAGACTACATTAATGTCTTGCATATATGCATAGGTATAGGTATATATACAGGCCTGATTTTTGTAGACTTAACAATTGCATATTTTGTTTCAGCTATTATCAACTAGTACACACATTTTATATAAGTTATCACACATCATTCATTTAGTTGACACTTTTCTGTAAAGCCACTTACAGGTATTTACTAATTAATACAGCAGGGTCATTTTGCTGCAACAATTTGGGGTAAGTACTTTACTCAAGGGGCACTGCAGCAATAAGTGTGATATGAACCAGCAACCTTTAGAGGCAGCAACTCTAACCACTATGCTGCCACCTACCCACTTTTGAAACAAAACTAGCAAAAGTACAGTGGAAATGTATTTAAAATGACCTGAGTTGGACAGTGTATGGAACCAAACACCTTTGGCCTGCTAATCCATTCTGATCCGTGACGGAAAAAAAAATGACCTGAACTAATTAAATGGGCACTCCCTCTAATTGCCACATGGTCTGTCAGAGCACCCCTGTTCCGCTGGATTGGAACCGTCCCTTTTGACCTCCCCCTCTCTTCCGGTGTATTGGAACAATCTATTTTGTCACTCCCCCCCATTGCAGATTTGGAATATTCCTTGTCCCTCTGTCGAAAGCGCGCGAGTTCAGTGCGTAGTGGGCGTTGCGGAATGGCGTCTCGTGGCAAAGCAGGTAATGTTATGAATAAGTAAGTAGTTAACTGCAAAGATTTTAAACGTGATACTCGCATTTTAAAGGTGTGTCCCTTATAATAAGTTTCTCGAGGATCGGTAGGAAGTCAGTCGGGGGGTGTGTGTCGTGTCTAGACTGTTGCATAACACTGTGACGTCGTATTCGCATGACTCTGTCTTGTCTAAATAACAAAGAAAGGTATGAAATTGGCGCGTGTTTCTTATATACAGTTTTTATCTTTATTTTTTTAAAGCAGCTTTTTCGTATTTCGAGAGAACACTGTTACAGATCAGATGACGTAACTTGTGGCGTTAGAACCACCTCAGCGTGAGGTCAACCCATGATCTCTTGGGCCCACTTCTCTCAGTCAACAGTATAATTAGTCCAACACCATCTGCTATGATTATGGATTTGCTGTTTTAATGTCACTTCTATATAGGTAGTTACTTGAGTGATGTGGACCACTAAAATGTAAATAAACAAACAAGCTCAAGATTTTGGTTTCATAACAGTTATAACTCGCCCTGTTGGATGTGCAATTTTATTTACTCAGCTTTGAGGAAAAAAAGCTCTTGCTTTGGAGAAAAGTGTCTATAAATGAATAAAAGTAAATGTTTCTGCCACCTTTCTGCATGTGTAAGGATGGCCAGTAGCATAGTGTTTAGAGCTGCTGTTTCTGAAGGTCACAGGTTTGAATCCCACCACCAGCTGTAGAACCCTTGAGTGAGGCACTTATCGTAAATTGCTCCAGTAAAAAATTGCCCAGCTGTATAAATGAGTAAATAATTGTAAGTAGCTCAGCATTGTAAATTGCTTTGGAGAAAAAAATGAGCTGAATGTGAATGTGTGTTCATTGTGTGTTCCCATGGCTTTCCACTGATGAGCAGTGTCCAATTTATGGCGTTTCTTTGCGTGTCCCCATCTGCAGCTGGTGGGCGGAAGCGGAAGGCACCTCTTGGGCAAGTGGGTGAAGAAGCCCCAGATGTGAAGAGCAAGAAGAAGGAGGAGGATGAGCTGGAGAAAGAGCAGGGCCAAAGAATTGTCATTGAACACTGGTCAGTGTGAAAAACCTGTTCCCCATCAGAGCTGTGCTCTCGTGAACACTCAGACTTTATTACTGTTGTTCACTTAGCTCACACGCTCCCAAAGCATGTTACAATTTTAATTTTTCATGCTGAGCTTATTACAGTTGTTTGCTCTTACCCAGCTCTAACTACTATACCCTCCAGTCCCGCAACTTCTGCTGCAGCAGGAAGCATAAAGTGCTAAGTGTGTGACTGTTCGTAAGTGATGCTTTAAATCAGAGATTCCTAACCTTTTCCAGGTTACAGCTCCCTCTAAGAATCTGAGGAACATTAGAAACCCCTCCAAAAATGTACATAAATAAGTTAAGAGAAAATGTCAAACTTAATTTATTGCATTGAAAATTGATTTCTTTCACGTAGTGTTGCCACAGAGAGTAATAGGTTTATTTTTAACTTTTGATGGATGCTTTGATCTTAGCCAAAAGGACAAGAAATGATTGTCAAGCATTACCTTCGGAACAAATCTGAGAGTCACAAACCCCCTGAAACCCATCCAGAAAACCCACAAGGGGTCTGTGGACCCCAGGGCACTAAACGCTGGTTTAAATCTAGATTTTCCCCTTGCGAAAGGCATTTCACCTTAGTTGCTTATTCAGATAAGAGACTGTTATGGATTTAAGTGAACTGATCATACTCTCCTTTACCGTTTTCTCTTGGTACTGTAGCAAAAGCTGACGAGTCTACAGCCGTCATGCAGAGGGGCTAAGAGAAGCCCTGGAAGCATCAAACCCTGAACTTAAGGTGCAGATTAATCCTGAGAAGCCCCGGCGCAACAGCTTTGAGGTCACTCTGTTTGGTGAAGGCAAAGGTGAGTGAATCACTGAGCAGTAGAGAAAGCCGTGGACATTGTGGTTGTATGCTTAACTGCTCACGATAGACTATATGTACCTGGTAGAGGACAGCTGGAAGAGGCCAGAAGGCAGCTTAGTAAGGCCATTGCCTTGTGAGCTGAAGGTTGCCAGTTTTAATCTCTTTCCAACTGCCTGCAACTCCCTTGCATAAAGGTGTGAGCTAAATACTTAATAATAATTATATGAGACTCCTATCTTATGACTATATGTAACCTAATTAACTCATGACAAGTTTTTTTGCTGAAGCTTAGATGTTTGCATTATGTGGGTATACGAAAAGTACTGTATGTAAAGCATATTTTTCTATTGTTTCTATGAAGGTATAGCTGTGAAAATGCAATGGAAGGAAGAATCCTAGATTAAGAAACTGCACTCTCTAGAAAGAAACTCTCCACTAACTGTCATATTTCCTATGTTGTAGAGGTTTGTCTTTGGTCAGGCATAAAGAAAGGCCCCCCTCGCAAGCTGAAGTTCCCCGATCCTGCAGTGGTGGTGTCTTCTCTACAGGAGGTGCTGAAAACCCACTAAGGTGTCCACAGTAGGTAAGAGAACATGTTGAACATGGGAAATACAGGTGCAGTATCACTGGATGTGAGAACTCACCATATTTTTGGCAATTTTCTCATTGTAAATTGAGAATCTTTTTAAGAATGAATAACGCTTTATGGCAATGACAGGTCTAGTATGAAATATTCTCAGGTGTTCTTTGTGTTGTTCTGTTCCTCATAGCCAGTCATCTTTGGAGGTGCTTTGCTGGGTGCTTTATGATGAGGACTGACGAATGGGAAGCTGCCCAGTTGTTCCTTTGATGCTGCCGCCCCATGCATTGGACCTGGATGAATGGCATCAGTGGCTCTACCTAAAATTGCTTCTTTTTTCTATTATTAGTTCCTACATGCCTGGTTGCTTGAAACATTTTAAAATGGCTTTTCTGGTGAAATGGTGATTTAACTTGTTCTTTTATTCAAAGTAAATAAAGGCATTCTGTTTGTAGATTTCTGTCTTTTCCAGTATAATTTTAACATTAGGTGTCAGTGGATGTCATGTTAAGTTTTGGTGACTTGATTTGAATGTTCAGTTTTCTCTGTGGAAGTCCTCAACGTAAGCCTTAAACAACTCTGACGCACCAAAATAATGCAAAACCCAGGAAAGTGGTGCTGTCATTTAATTCCTCTTTATTCATAATTGCATGTATGGAAACCCATGTTCAGCACTTAATTATTTGTATAAAATGGGGCAGCTGGTAGCATAGTAGTTAGGACTGCTGTATTTGGACTCAAAGGTTGTAGGTTTGATATCCAGCTGTAGTGAGGAGGAAGGTACTTACCCTGAATTGCTCCATTAAAATTATCCAGTTGTATAAATGGGTAAATAACTGTAAGTTGCTTTGGAAGAAAGCCTCCAATAAATGTAAAATACATATTTATGTATACTCTTTAAATATGCTTAGTACATAAGGTTCCATCATTTAACTAGCATAGAGAAATTTGACTACCTTCAGATTCGATCTATAAGTCTGAATTTAATATTTTCTCGTGTACTTCAGTTTAATCGGGTTATTTTTATATGAGGCTACATTTTTTTAAAACATCCCTGGTCACAAATAAATATAAAATATGTATGATAATACTTCCATGACAAAACTGAGCGAAAGGGATGATGTAACGTTTGCTATTACAATGTGACGTCACTTCTATGAGACGTGATGTTAACCATATGCGTCATTTCCACGTGATCAAGGAAACGTAATCTTTGAGCGACGGAAGCTTGTGCTACGTTTGACACATTCCCGCATGCTTTTTGTATGTATTAAATTTCACAGCCCAAGTATTCTGTGAATCCAAGTAAGTAACTTTTTCTGAGCCTGGAGTTCATCTTATTTTGTATATTTTTATATTATAGTAAGCCAATAACGGTAGAATTGTATATCATGTTTGTGTGCTACTAGTAGTAGTAGTAGTAGTAGTAGTAGTACTGTAGTCGTCAGTGTTGTTATTGTTTTCGATTCTGACTCCCCAGCAGCGGTGCATGACCATGGCATTACCTTAAATTTGGTCGTCGAGATTTTAGTTTTTTTATGGCCATATTATAGCAGAACGACCGACTGTGTGCACTTCTCTGCAATGCAATGGCCAAAACGAGCTGTGCAGGTTTAAATTTGTTTTGAAACCTGAAGTACGAGGTGAGTTGACGTGCCACGTGGTGGTGGTGTTTGAGTGAAACCAGGCTGCTGTGTGAAGGACACTGGACAGGAGCTGAGAGTGAGCAGTAAAATGTAAATGAACAACATTTGGTTTGGCTTCGCTTCTGTTTGCTCTGCTCCTCCTACTCGGGACACTCAGCATGAATTTAACAAGTGACATGTTACATCAACACTTGATGTAAGAGGTGCTCCAAGCACCCCCTGATTACAGTTGTAAGCATTCACCAGCAGTGGTTTCTTTTCTCATTCACAAAAACGGGGAGCTCTTTATTTATTCTTTGAATTTGTGTAATTTCTTAATGCTTCTTACTCAAAAAGTGTTTAACAAGAGCACTTTTTCCTGAGTACAATTAAAAAATCTGAATTTAAGTTATGCTTCTCTGATTATGTAAATGTTAAACAGTCACAGTGTGCTGTCTGTATTTTGCCCACTGCAGGGCAACAGCACACACACCAGTTCACTAAGAACACATCTTTTGACTGGGAGTAAATCCACACAAACATAGTGAGAACATGCAAACTGCATACAGACAAAGCTGGAGTTGAATCCCCCCCCACCGAGGTGCTTTGAGGTACTGGGTGTACTTCTGTGCTGTTCTGCATATTATTATTGTTGTTATATTATCAAAGGCAGCTTAGAATTCCAGGTTTGTATACAGTATTGTGTTGCCTTTGCTGTAAAGCACATGGTGATACACACTGAAGTGCTATGTCTCATTCTCACTGTATAGCCAGCCATGATGATACCTTCATACCTTCTTTAGTGCACCTTCATTCTGTGTAACAACTCCATCTTACTTTACTTCTCTGAAGTCATGGCAGGAGAAGGTCCTGAGAAGTCGAGTGAGGAAGGAACTGCATCTGCTGGGGGTGCATCCGGAGGGGGTGTGCGCTTCGAGCTGGAGAAAGAGACAGAGCTGCGGTTCGAGGTTGAAGCTGGCGAGAAGGTTCAGCTGGAGCTACTGTCTGGACTGGCAGAGGTCTTTGGCTCAGAGCTAACACGGAACAAGAAGTACACCTTTGGATCTGGGTCCAAAATTGCTGTGTTTACCTGGCACAGCTGCAGCGTGTCACTGACTGGGAAAACCGAGGTATCACGTGTTATCTAGCAGTGTGCTTCACTAAGGTTTATTATAGATTAATTTAAAATTTCTCTTATTTATACTTATACACTCTTGTCTGATTTTCATTCACTCATTCATTTATTTATTTATTTATTTATTTAAAAAACATCCTAATATGTACCTTTCCTTGTTCCTCTTACGCTCAGGTGGCTTATGTGTCCCGAGACACCCCCATGCTGCTCTACTTAAATACTCATGCAGCTTTGGAGCAGATGAGACAACAGGCTGAAAGGGATAATGAAAGAGGACCCAGGGTGTGTGTCCGTGTGTCCTTGTCTGTTTGTGTTGGTGCTGTATTGACAGACATTTCTCGCTGCTGTGCGGTGTGATGGATTATGAGGTACATACACCTCAGTATAACATGAAGCTTCACCTTCTGCTCCAGGTAATGGTGGTGGGCCCAACTGATGTAGGAAAATCAACTGTGTGTCGCCTGCTTCTGAACTACGCTGTGCGGCTGGGCAGGCGCCCCACACTGGTGGAGCTGGACGTGGGGCAGAGCGGAGTAAGTTCCAAGATTTTGTGCCATTTGGGGAAAACTTTGCTTTTTCCAGCATCTTCTTGTATCTGTAGCTTTTCATTTCGAATCATTAATGTTGAACTCTTAACATTTATTTTTAACACGCTGTCTAAGGCCCTGTTCGTCGTCTCCATCCAATTCAGGTGTCAGTCCCTGGCACGGTGTCAGCTCTGTGCATCGAGAGACCGGCTGATGTGGAGGAGGGCTTCTCTGTCCAAGCCCCACTGGTGTACCACTTTGGTTCTACCTCACCTGGCACTAACATCAAGCTTTATAATAAGGTATGAGTGTAGAACCCCTGTTTTACCTCTGTAGCAATTTACATCGCAGCCTAAAACATTGTGTTAGATCAGAGTCATTTCAGATGTTCATTTATTAATTTGCTGTATTTTTTCTTGTGGGTTTAATCCACGCTCAGTCTGTGTGGAGTTTGCATGTTCTCCCTGTATCTGTGTGGGTGCTCCAGTTTCTTCCCACAGTCCAAAGACATGCTGTTCAGGTTCCTCCATAGTGTGTGAGTGACAGAGAGAGTGTGTTCCACTGACGTATGGATGAGTGACCCAGTGTAAATTGTGTATCTAGCAGTGTAAGTCACCTTGGTGAATAAGGTGTATGGGCTGATAACACTACATAGAGTTCATTGGAAGTCGCTGTGGAGAAAAGCGTTTAATGGATAAATTAATAAATATTAACGTAGTGGTTAGAACCTTGCACTGAAAGACCTGAGTCAGAATCCCACCTCCTGGTGTCAAACCTGTCCGTAAAGTACTTAACCTGAATTGATCCAGTAAAAATTACCCTGTTCTGTAAATACAAAAATTGTCACAAGTACCTTTGTATACAAAGTTTACACTGTAATTCTCTTTAGAGATAAATTGAAATAATAATTTTTATCTCAGTGTCAGTTACAGGATTTATACTTGATAGTGTTTTGTTGTTATGGATTCCTTCAGATACTTTAATTTGTCCCCCTAGCTGACCTCCTGCCTGGCTGAGGTGTTTTCGCAGCGCTGTGAGGTGAACCGGAAGGCCAGCGTGGGCGGCTGTGTCATCAACACCTGCGGCTGGGTGAAAGGCTCTGGCTACCAGGCACTGGTGCACTGCGCCTCCGCATTCGAGGTGGATGTGGTTCTGGTTCTGGACCAGGAGCGGCTCTATAATGAGCTGAAGCGTGATTTGCCGCACTTTGTTAAGGTAGTCCTGCTACCCAAGTCCGGCGGTGTGGTCGAGCGCAACAAGGACTGTCGCAGGGAGGCGCGCGATGAGAAGATCCGGGAATACTTCTACGGCTTCCGGGGTGTTTCCTTCTATCCCCATGCTTTTGACGTGCGCTTCTCGGATGTTCGCATCTACAAGATCGGCGCTCCCTCCATCCCAGACTCCTGTCTACCACTGGGAATGTCTCAGGATGACACGCAACTGAAGCTGGTGCCAGTGACTCCAGGGAGGGATCTTACCCATCATGTCCTCAGCGTGAGCTGCGCTGAGGACGAGGGGGCTGAGGCTGGTGCCAGCGGGCCTGCAGCCCAGAGAAGAGGGATACTGGAAAGCCCCGTGTGTGGCTTCATTGTAGTGACTGCCGTTGACACTCAGGCCCAGGTGATGACTGTTCTGTCTCCTGCCCCACGCCCTCTGCCTCGACACACCCTGCTCATCATGGACATCCGCTTTATTGATCTCAAGTAGAGAGTAGTGAAGAAGAGGGAAAAGGAGGAAAGGTTCATATTCTGAGTAAACTGTTTCCTTTAACTATAATCTCTGTGTCCTTCACTGTGTGTCAGGGCCCCGACTGTTTTACTGAGTTGTGTCGTTTTTTTTTTTTTCCCCTGCAATAAGGAAGGTTTTTCCAGATGCATTTTACTTTTTATTTTTTGTATTTCCTGGTGAGTAACATTTTAGTACGTTCTGAAGATTTTTTTAAAAGTATATCTCCATAGCAGGTGTTTTTAATAAACAACTCATAGCTTACAGTTTTAACTTTTTTATATGTAGCCTTGTGTTTACAGAAACAAGTTTAATGTTTGTCTCAGTACAACATCAGTTCCTCTACTTGGGTTTTGGCCTGTATCTTTTGTCACATCACTGATATATATGCTAAAAAATCTGTCTGTTTTTGTGGAGTGGTTGGTAGAGGTGCCAGATCTGCAGATTATACAATAACCCATCTGCTTCTAATCATTTATATTTAAATGTAATTTACAGACTGAAAGGACTTAATCCTGAATCTCATTTGGTGCCTTCAGTGAAATACAATATGAATGATCTGGTTTAAATCTCAAGCCTGCATTTTTCCATTAATTTCTTCAGTACATACTAAGTTTCATGTGTTAATTTTAATTTAGAGTTGCAGGGGAATAAAACTTTGTATAATTTTGTGTATCAGGAGATCACTCTTTGGGCAGGTCCATCATTTGTTCTCATCATAAAGCTCCTCCTTGCTTCGTGTTCATGTGTTTGAACACCTCTTAGCTGTGTGTCCATTGTGACATGAGCTGGTGTGAAAGGACACGTGAAGCGGTGTGTATAAGTAAAACATCAGGGCAAATAATTAGTGGTTAAACAGATTTTTTAAAAAAGTCTTTGCTTTTCTTGTCTAACCTCTGTTTTTACAGAGTGGTGGGTGTTAAAAGAAGTCCAGTGCTGGGAAGTTAAGTAATCAGTAAGAAGCCTGTGTTGCAGCTGCCATTTGTTGGGAAAAGACAGCAGACATGCTGGTGTTTGGTGCTCCTTGGTCCTGCGCTGATCTCACAAGGTAGTGGCAGAACTGCGCCACAAGAGAGAGCCAAAGAGCCAGAGCCAAAGCCGAGTCCAACAATGTTCCTCAACATCGCTGATCTTCTTCCCTTTATTTAGGATGTGTTTCTATACACCCATTAACAACGACCTCTTGTCCAGTGTAGACTTGTAGTGGTCTGGAGCGAGTCCAGGAACTATAGGGTGTGAGGCAGCGTACGTGGGGATGCCAGTGCATTGCAGGGCAACTGCTCCACACACGCACACAAACAAACATATACTATGGGCAGTACAGTTATCAGGTCGCATGAAACAGATCTTTGGGCTGCAGGAGGAAATCCACTCAAACACAGGGAGAACATGCAAACTCTGCACAGGCTGAGCTGGGTTCCAAACTCTATGTCTGAACCCACAGCCTGGGAGCTCTGTGGTACCATTGCTGCCCACTGGGCCACTGTGCCACTTCAGGATTTTTATAATGTTAATAATTCATAGAGCAACAGCTGAAATCGCCTCTATTTGGCAGACACCACTATCTTTAACTTTAAAAGGGATCAGAGGATGGATTACAGTTGAACCCCTCAAAGCCCCCTCATTAATGTGGTGTATTTTTACTTTGCCTACTGCACGGTTTTCCCAAAACTGTTATGACAAACTTTAATGGAAGCATTGAGCAGGGAAGGAGTTGTCAAGATCTGTTATTCCTGCAGTAATACTAGGAAAATTTGTTAAACATCCATCTGTGACTTCTTCAGTGCAAATGTTGTTAATCATTTTTGTCCATGCCTTTCAATTTATTGGAAGTGAACAAGTTTCCCTCGATCACTGCAGTCTCTCTGCTGTGAGATGTCCAAATATTCTGACGACTTCTGGAAATAAATATAAAATATTAAGGTGGCTTTGCATTACCTTCACTGATGACTGCATTTACCAGATGTTATGATTTAAGGTCTCCTTTAACACGTTGTGTATGTTTTGTCAGTTATTTTCCATAAGAGTTACAAATAATATTGTAATTCTGGGACTATGTAAGTTCGTATGAAGGGTAAATAAAAAAGAAGCTGACGTAATGTAACATCACTTGGCTTTTGCTAATCGAAATTGGTTCTCAAATTCAGGACACCCAACACAAGTTATTTATTTTCTGAATTGCTTGTCTATTAGCAAAGCAATTTATATTTTCTACAGCCTGTCCTTGTGCACCAGACTTGGTGGCACACTGACTGACTGGGTAGACATAATAAAATGGTGACACAGGACACTGTGCACTCATTACTTTATTAACACTAACATACAATCAATGACTATCTGTTTGTAATAACCATTTTAACAGAAACAATAGTAGTAATAATAATCCAACAGCTATTCTGTTTACCCAGAGAGTGCAGTAAAGAAGGAACTGGATTTGTGACATAAATTTCAGTAACTGTTATGCCAAAGGCGTTTACAACATATTACAAACAGCAACATATCGCATGTTTGCAGAGGACCCTCTTCACACAGTCCTTCCTGTCCACAATACTGAAAATGTCCCTCGCTGTATTATGTTAATGAGGGAGCCTAGTGGGCGGGATTTGGGTCACCGTCCCCGATTCCGCTTGGTTAACGAACCATATTAGAGAGTCGTTCTCTCGTTCTAATTGGCGCAGATGGTCTGACTGACGGGCGCGTGAGTCGAGTGGTTCCAGAGGGGGCGGGCCCTGAGTCCGTGGGGAGGTGGTGCAAGGCCTGCACCGTACGAGGACGCGCTCGCGAGCCGTATCGACGGTTAGCTCCGCGCGCTGCTCCGTCAGGAGTTTGGACGTTTTGGCCCAAGACGATTAACGTCGCCTGGAAGTGGTTAACTAGTTTACTGGATATGCGCGGCTTCGAAGGAATGCCGGAACACAAACGCGGGGTGGGTACAGAGTTATTTTAAACGATTCGGTTTATTCTGGAGAAATGGTGAATCTGAATGTAGGAAGATAAGCCTTGAGGCGCAACTCCGCTTGACAAACTAAGACAACAACGAGGACAGATTACTAGCTCGGTTTGCCTACTGCTTGCTTGACTTTACTTAACTAGTGATCTCTTTGGTTGTTTGATAATTGACACACATCTGACGAAGTACAGTGAACTCCCATTCTTCCTGAAGTGTTACTGTGTCTATCGTGTGGAGATAGGCGGATATCGAGTGACATGATTATTTTCACTGTGTATGACCGTAATTTACCAGGTAAACACAAGTAAATTAAGTGGTGACACCTCAGCCTTCGAGGTGTAAGTGTTTCCTTATCTACCGAGAGGGTGAGTCAAGCGCACAGGATGCTGGACTGCGCTGCGTTTTGATATCCTGGTCCCCTTCTTGGAATGGTCTGGCTGGTGGATTATCCGTGAGGAGGAGAGATCGCAGGCTGCCAAGTTAAACTAAGTAGCAAAGGAGAAAAATTGGATTTTTTTTTACTGGTGCTATGAGAAGGTAACCCAGGATTTGACTCGACGAACACCCGTCCCCCGGGGCCCGCAGACACACCGGTCCGCCGTGGCGCCACATCGCTGGGTGAACGCGTCGCTCGGCCGCTGGAGTGGAGTACTAGAGCCCGTGGATTCGACCTGGGCCTAGTTGTGCCCCTCTCACGCACGTACAGTATTGTTTATACAGTACATACATACCTGCAGGTACACACACAGTACACTGCGGCTGGTAGCTGCACACACTCACTGTCTCCGTCCCACGGCACTTGTACAACAACGACGTCCTGTCATTAGATAGTAGATCTGCAGTGATAATTTTTTTTTCCTTATCGCACGCTTATTTTATTCTCCTGTCACATGTAACACCCTGGCTGATTCCTGAAGAATGTGGCCTGGCAGTCTCTTAATTATCTCTGTGGGGATCATTTTGTTGTTTGTGAAATGGGCTGTTAAATTTAGGAGGGAGAGCTGTTAGTAGACGGCTGCACGGGAGCACTTTAAAAATGAACACTTAATTTAAACGCTCATATGAAAGAAGATCCTAGGCTAGAGGTCATTCTTCTCACCTAGTTCTATCACACACATGTCATATAGCAAAGTAGGTTATAATTTAAAGTAGGTTTAATTTCCACTGATTCTGAATCGGTGAATTTGATTCAGGCCAGAACCCACTGTATTTCTTTCTGTGGGAATCTTGTTATCGTTTGTGTATTTGCGTTGTGAAATGTTTTTTTAATTTTGACATCTAGTTTTGCACAAAATGCTTTGCATTTTCTGCGTTTTGGTTCAGTTATTGCCGACACTCACATGTTGATGTTTGTACTTCTCACCATCTCACTCCACTCGTCCTCTGGCATTTTCTATCTGGAAAAGAGGCTTAAAAGTAATTATGCCTGTGACACTTTTTTTCCCCAGGGTCTGCTTTCAATATTTAATTTTTTCCCTTGTTTTTTGAAAGGCACGGTCAAATTTTATGATCCTAAATATGCAAGTGCTGTAGAGTTTGTGGTTTAGGGTGTATCGCAGACTTCAAGTCATAATTTTGCCTGTCACCATGAAGCTGAACTTGTGGTTTAGACTTGCAAAGAAGTAATAAGACTGTACAAACCACCACTGTTTTCATAAAATCCAAATGCATTTTAAAAAGTGAAACCTTGCTGTCCAGGTAATTTGTATAGCTTTATGGTAGCTGAAGGACCAAAGCAAGAACAAATAAAAAGCTTAATTACATGGAAATCAGAATTTTTTTTGTGTGTAGGGTTGTCCAAGCAGTCATATAAATGGTATCTGTTCCAAGATGGTCAAGAATTAGTGTTTTTGACAAGCTGTCTAGTGGCATGTAAAAAGTTACGTGTTAAGTTGTGTATTTCTAATGGAATTTGTAGGGTATTGGAGGTGAGTGATAGCTGTCAATTTTAAAATGAGTAACAGACAGGCATCCTGTGGTCCAACAATTTGCTGAGGTTTGCATGCAAAAGTTAAAATAACAGAAATATTGAGGTGAAAACAATTGAAGCCAAATTATGGAGAACAGCAGAGGAAGGTGATACAAGAGTGGGATCTCAACTTGTTGACTGGTAGCATTGATGGATGGCACAGTTCTGAACTCCATGAATGCATCAGATAGCAACATAATGCTAGGTCACAAAAATACTGAAGGCTGGTGAAGAGCAGACAGATTAAATTCTGTAGTGTGTATGTGTGTCACTGTTTGTCTTGGAGTGCTTTACATGGCCGGAGGGGGTCAGCCTCAAAGAACTTCATCCAGGGATTATTATACAAATAGGATGGCCCACAGATTACCACCTGACCTTGTTTCACATTTAAGGGAAGAAAGGATTTTAGACAAAAAAGAACAAAATTAATGTCTGCACAAAATAACAATTATTCAATTAATTTTGTATTTTGTTCTCTAACAAATACTGTTGCATGTGGCAGTCTGAGCCATCTGGTTATATTTTTATCCATCTTGTCAGCAGGCATTTTCTGATGGGCTCTGCTGTATATGAGAATTAAGGATTTTTTTAACCTTTTTTTTTTTTTTTACACCCCATCAGAGACAATAGAATCAGTCTTTATTGCTCTCAGTTGAACCTGTATCCAGTTCTGCTTCACTGTATGACTCTTTGTTCTCAGTTTGATTATACAGTTTCAGTAGAAATCTTTGTAAGCACCTTGCTATGTATTTAATTTAACAGTTGAAACCAAATTAATAGTATGATATGCAATTTAAAAAAAAAAAAAAAATCCTGAGCTACACCTTTCCTCTGTAGCGGAAACCACCTGGTCAGAATTGGAACTAAGCAAATTAGTGTTCAGCATGTAGGCTTATGTAAAATCACTTACCAGATTATGTATTTCTGGCTTTTAGGCTAACCTAAATTTACTGAAGTATGTTAGGGTTACTTTAGTACCTATTTCTATTTAATTTCCTGTGTAGATTTACCTAATGCATGAAAGCTTACTATATTGTTTGGAGCAGCAGAAGGGTTTGCTTAACCATTGCAAGTCAGAATTTGATAAAAGCTTGATTTTGGGGGGGGACCCAGCATGTCCTCAACCTTAACATAACCAAGCAACAGTCCACCTGAAAGTCAAAATTTTTGTTTTTTCTTTCCTTGATCTGACCAGAATATGCTATTAGTTTCCTTCCACTGGAATTCAGGTATCTATGATCACCTGATTGTCAGACATGTAGAAAGCAAGGTTAGATAGTTGTATACTATTTATCCATTAATATGCACACAGATTTGCACAAAATTAGCAAAAAGAATTTAAAAAAAAAAAAAAAAAACTGAACCAGACAGTAGAAATTGAGCTGTTGTATGACAAGTCTTTAAGCACAACACCAGTTTGTGTTTGTTTGTATCCAATCTCTCTCAATCTGTTTACTGCTGGAACAGAGGCAGACGCCCTTTTCCTGGTGAGTCAGTGTTTCAGTGAAATGGAGACGGAACAGGCTATGGTCAGGTTTCAACACAACCAAGGAACTGCTCAGTGTCTCTCCTGTGCTGGTGTTACGGTGCACCTTGAGGAAGATGGTGGCTACACCTTTCCTGTACCACACAGAATTTTATCCGTTTTTCTCTCCATCCTGCTGCATCTCTCTCCTTCATTGCCTTCTTGGTCTTTGTCTGCCCTCTGATTCCTGTACTTTCTCATCTTGTTACTGGCATGAGTGCAAAATCCACCTGTAACATAGCCCCCTTCATCATGCCATCATTCCCCTCTATGTTCCTGACTCACTGCAGGTGTCAGTAAATTTCTCACACAGCTTCCCTTCATTTCTCTCTGTCTGCTTCGTGGAAGTAGAATGATGAGCCATGTGGGATTCTGGTACATGTTTACTAGCTTGCTGGTGTTATACATATTCCTTGCCTTCGAAATGTCTGTTTTGTTTCCACGACTATCAGTTCATTTAATCAGTAGAAACTTTTGTATTTTAAAGACACAATTAAAGACAATTTTTTTTCCTTTTCATATTTCTCCCATAAAGAATGATACACTTAGTTTTTCTGCCCTCTTTAGCATTTAAATATAAATGCACCACCACATGGGTCCTATGCACTTACAGCTGTAAGCAAGACACTCAAAAAGTCTGAAGGTCAGTTGAAATCTTTGTCAAAACTTGGAGAACAATGTTGGAGCATAACTGCAACAGTGTTGTCAACCATATGATATACATTGAAATGGCAATTCTGCGCACAAGGAGACGGTAATAACCCTGTTAAAAAGACTATGAAACTTTGCTCCCTATCAAAGGAAAAAGACTTCACCCTAAAGGACAAAATGAAAAGCATTACACTTAATTGTAAAAAGTGAGCTCCAGCACATAGCAGGTGGTTGGAGGTTGAAATCCCACCTCCTGCTCTAGTACACAAAACATTTTACCTGCAATTGCTCCTGTAAAAATTACTCTGCTGCATATACAGGTAAATAGTTACAAATACCTTAACACTGTAAGTCACATTGGTGAAAAGCTTAGCATTTGGAGATGTCAGCTAAATGGAAAAAATGTAAATGACTGCACACACACACACATTTTCAGAACCGCTTGTCCCTTACGGGGTCACGGGGAACCGGAGCCTACCCGGCAACACAGGGCGTAAGGCCGGAGGGGGAAGGGGACACACCCAGGACGGGACGCCAGTCCGTCACAAGGCACCCCAAGCGGGACTCGAACCCCAGACCCACCGGAGAGTAGGACTGCGGTCCAACCCACTGCGCCACCGCACCCCCCTACAGCGACCCCGTAAGGGACAAGCGGTTCTGAAATGTGTGTGTAAATGACTGCAATTTTTTGTCCCCCAGTAATCTTTAGTACCATAATTTAATATCCTATGAATAGGATTTCTTCTTCAGTGTTGAATTCTTCAAGTTTAAAGGGAAGTCAGCTGTGAGGTGTACCTCTGAGCAATATGCACTGAACTGCTTTCAGTTACATCAGTGACCTTTGATGGGGAAACAAAAACGCAAATTGTTGCAAAGTTCAACACTGCATTTAACATGGTGAGTGGTACTTATGGAGTTTTGCAGTAGGTCAAGAGAGATTTATATAAACAAAGAGCTGAACTTCTCAACGTTCCTTCAGTTTGTGTGTCTGTGGTTTTGAGTTCTGTATCACAGGGACTGTAACGTTTTACGATCACATCCCAAGCTGTATGAGCATGCTAGCTTAAAGAGTCACAAGGAAGGGTGAAAAACAATGGTAATAGAAACCAAACCACAGTGTTTAGCTGGTTTTTTGAGCCAGAACCACATCAGTGTGAAGATCAGTGATGTTCCCCCCTCTACCCCATGGGATGCAGTTCTGGCCAAAACTTCGTTTATAGGGTACAGCTGCTTATTGCTCCAATCCATAGTGACACTTGTCTTTTTCCTTTTTACACTGGCACTCTGTTCTTTGTTGTCTTTTCCTGACATCTTCCCACTTTGATATGTAAGGTTGAAGGTCCCAGTTGATTTCCTTCTGACCTGCTAATGGTTGTGGCAGTGAGAGGATCAATTGTTGAACTACAAAACAATGCCTGCATGCACTTATTTTCTGTGACTTAGTTTAGTCACTTATAAGTTTTTCTGTTTCTCTTGAATGATCACACTTTTGCTGCATGTAATTTCTGTGGATGTCATTTAGCAACTGTCAGCCTCTTTCTGGTTTTTTCAGGAGTGAAACCTTGCCTGAGGTCAGATACTGTTGAAGCACGTCTGAACAGAGGGACTGCTAAAGAGCTGAGGACAACCTGGGCCAAGCAGCAAGGAAAGTAGACCTGCTGGTTCTCCAACTCAGTGGATTTCCAAACTGCCGTTTTGTTTTTCCTGTGAACCTTGGAAGCACAATCATTGTGCAGTCTTGTCAGAACTTTCAGACACTAAGACCGTTTAATGACTTGAGTCCACGTTGGGCTGCAGTTCAATACACTAATGTCAAAAATGGAGAAAACCTATTTTTAAATGAACTTAGTTTTTAAACTTTTGTTTCACGTTTAATCACAGTTCATTTTTGTACATTTCTGCTTCCAAAGTCAGTAGGTTATAAATTCTTGGTTTTTTTTTTTAATCGATTAGACTAAATATTTTTTTCTACACTTAATTATTCTACTGGACAAGATACATTTCCGGAAAGTAATTGTGCGCTTTTTGGATGCAGTAGTTTTTTTTTTTTTTTTTTTTTCCCTTAATACCCAAGGATTCAGACAATTTTCTTAAAGGATAACACAATCTTCTACTTTTATTCCAAAGAGCTGGATTTTTTGACTTCCACATTGCCTTTTCTCTACTTTGAATCACATTTCTCTGTTTAACCACCTTGGGCTTGTATGACTTAGGTCAGGTTTAAAGGCTTGGTTTACTTCCCCCATTCAAAAGCACACACTGTACTATCTACAGGGAAGGGAGAGGCAGAAAAAGCATTTTATTTGTGCCAGTTTGATTTACTGTTTGCAGATATTTGCAGCTTTTTCCTTTTTCGGGGAAGCGCTTGCCACGGAAACAGAAAGGAAGATCTCCTCCCTATGCAGAGCCCTGTAGATGGACGACAAGTAACGCACCTGTCAGCACAGTGCCTGTATTCACTCACTGAGTGCACTTTAGACAAAAAAGGGCCAAGCCACTGGCTTCTCAGACTCCAAACCAGTTTGAGTGCCTACCCTAGCTGCCCTTCTTGTACTTTGACTCTACAAACAGGTCAACTTGCTGTGTATCCCCAGTTACCCTCTGTTTATCAAAATCTTCAGGACTATGTGGAGTTCTGCACATGTGGAAAAGACTAAATGAACGTATCTTGACACAAAGGCACATTGGATTAATTCAGAGAAATCTCCCTGGCTAGTAACAAATGCCCTGAAATAAAATTCTTCTACCTCGTATTTTAAAAATTTTTTTTTTTTAACCAAAACGTCTCTCTCTGACTGTAAAAAGTGAATTCATTCCTTCGTTACTAGGAACCTGAACACACAAAAAAAAAATCACGTTTTGTCTGGATCTTGTCTCCTTTAGAATAAGCAGGTTTTAGAGAAATAAAGTGCTAATCTGTACAGTTCGTGGACATGGTGGAGGAAAGGCAGTCTATACCTGAATGAGTTCTTGCTCACAGTTGGCTGGAGGAAGGGAAGTGTCTGCCTGCATCGGCTCTGGACACAGCTTGTTTTTAATGGCTGTGTTTTGAAGAACCTTGCTCTGCAGGATCTGTGGTCTGTTCCTCTGGTCTTTGAATGGCTGCTGTGTGCAGTATCCTATTTTTTGGGATTCTATTAGGTCTGTTCAGTTGAAGCCATGTGGAAAGCTAGAGGGCCTATGATTGCTGAGGATAAGTGAATTCACTCTGAGGAACACTGTCTCCCCATGCCCATTTGGGCCTATGAAGCCTGCACAAAAAATTGTTTTACTTTGGAGAATTTGCACAAGTTGTGAAGTGGGTAGTTAGTATTTAGTTCACCTGCTTGGATATATTCCCCAAAGTTTTAAGGAAGAAGATGCATTTCTGTGATCAGTGAGTTTTTAAGAGGTCCACCATATGTAATGGTGTAATCCATAACGGTATGCACATTTGTAAGTGTCATTGTACCCTTATTTCATTGAGTCACCTCTGAAATTAAGATTTGCACAAATGCACCATTTTCCAGTGGGTTTTATTTTAACTGCACCAATTTTTAAAAAAAAAAAGCCATAATACGTATAATTCCAAAAAGTATTTTTCCAAAAAAACCCTTATTTTTATATCAATATTTTTTATTTAAAACATTAATTTGTATAAACACATACACAACACATATTTTGTTATAAAAGATTTGCTTTTTATTTCTCATTTATATTCTTTGATGCTTGCACTTGTCTGGTCCCAGTTAATCTACTATAAAGTTAAAACTAAAATTTAAAACATCATATTGACATAACCAAAACATTTAGGACTTGAGCTGTGCCATTTATATTTTGCAGTTTTTCACATTGATATTTATTTTCTCTGAGACTGATAGAAAGTTCTGGTATTTTAGTCATATATTCCAGCCCATAACAAAGCCTTTGCAAATGCAGTCCATCCCCATTGCTTTTTCTACCCCCCCATCACTAAAATGCCGGTGCTGTGGTCCTCACTCCATCCTGTGAGAAGACGAAAGGACCTTTTTTCTCTCTGACCCCTCTCCAGATCACCCCAACCCTAGACATTGTCATAATCCCTCATCCCCCCACTCTTAATCTTTTTTTTATAGGTTTCCCTGCCCCCTACCCCTTAATAACCCTAATACTTGATCCCCCCATCCCACCCTTACACCCCAACATCTGCTGTATTTTTTTCGGCACTATCTTGGTGTGCGCTTGCCTCACTAGCAATGCCAAGTGTTGATAAAAGTGGGGGTGTTGGCGGCCCCTCATCACCTCCCACATCTTCTCCGTCCCGCCCGCTGAGACCCAGCCGGTACATCCCTGTGTCAGCAGCAACCGCCTTTCTGGTAGGCGCCACCACACTCTTCTTCTGTTTCACGTGAGTAACCGTCCACATATAGTAAACAATGTTCTCTTTGACACACAGTTTGGACACATGTCATTTTCCCCCTTGGTTTAATTTACCTGTAAACACACATTGACCACCTGATTGTTTTGTAGATGTGAGATTTTTTTAGAAGATTGTTGTATGACACTCAGAATGATGTCCCTGACCTTGCTTCTTCACAGATGCTCTTGTTGTATTTACTTGGCAGACAGTCAACTGGTTGCTAATTCTGTAGTTCCCTTTGTTTTGCTGTCTGTGCTTCATGCGTTTATTATCAGTCAGATTATGAACTGAGAAACTAGGGCAACATCTGCCACCCCTTAGACAAAGAGAATAACCTTTCCTCCTGTTGTTGCTGTGCATCGTGGTTGTATGACCATTTTTTTTCCCCATTGGGTTTTTTGTGTTGGGAACTTGATGATTTTTAGTCTTTTTTTTTCTTATGGAACACATGCAAATAAGACAATTATATGAACTGATTTGACAACGTTCCTTCTCTCTTTTCATACTTTTTTCAGATTTTATGGTTTTTGTGGAGCACTTCTTTAGCTTTAGCTATGCAGTTTTTTGGGTTTGTAACAGATTGACACTGAAGCACTGAGATACATGATAGCCGTAGCCAGTTCATTTCAATGCCTTCCACTTTGCTTAATGTGATATTTGTGTAAATGGATTAGAATTGTTTATCCAACTGGGTCACAGGTTACTGTGCTAACCCTTTGCCCCTTCTCTCTCTGCCCCCTCCCTAGATGCCCCTGGCTTTCTGAGCAGTTCTCCATGGCCATACCAGTTTATAATGGTGTGGTCTTCCTCTTTGTCCTTGCCAACTTCTGCATGGCCACGTTCATGGACCCAGGAATATTCCCAAGAGGTACGGAGTAGTGCACTTGCCCCACTTACGTTCCTACGCTGTTGATGCATGTCTTTTGTACTTCTGTCTTGTCCATGTGTCCAGTAAACAAAAGTAAGTCCAACTGAAAAAATTAAGAAACCTATTTTTGATAAAACCAGCCACATCGAATTTAGACTGAATAAAATTTGTAAGCAAAATGTAAAACTTCACTGCTTGTCTGAAGGCAAGTGTCAAAATATAACCTAACTTTTTAAAAAAAAAAAAAAAACCTTGTTTGTTACTATTGCAGCAACTGTTATGTTTTTCAGAATCAGAGAGCATTAGGGCACTGATCTCCACTCCTAGTCCTCAGTTTGCACCACGTGTTGGCTTTTTCCAGCTGAGCTCTTAATTTTGATTTTGACTGAACATTGCATGACTCACATTAAACTTCACTTCCTACCTTTGAAATAATTTTTCAGTTGTGTGGAATCAAAACTTTAGAAAACTGTTGCTATACTACAGTGACCACATGACTATGCTGTTGCTTTCCTCCAGCGGAAGAAGACGAGGACAAAGAGGATGATTTCCGCGCACCGCTCTACAAAACTGTGGAAATCCGGGGCATTCAAGTGCGCATGAAGTGGTGTGCTACCTGTCGTTTCTACAGGCCACCACGCTGTTCGCACTGCTCTGTGTGTGACAACTGTGTGGAGGTGCGTGCCTGAATTGTCACATGTCTGTTTACAGCTGCTTACATAGATATTTGCCTGAATGTGTTCCAACAGTCATGTTTAATACAGTGCTATATTCAAAGTATTTGACTTCAAATGTTTGCCTCTTAGAAAGACACACATACGCATGTGTATTCACTTTTTTTTTTATTATAAATTTATATATTTTTTGTCTTTAGGATTTTGACCACCATTGCCCCTGGGTGAACAACTGCATTGGGAGGCGGAACTACCGCTACTTCTTTCTGTTCCTGTTGTCCCTGACGGCTCATATTATGGCTGTATTTGGCTTTGGGCTGCTGTTCATCCTGTACCACAAGCAGAAGCTGGACCATGTGCATTCTGCTGTGACGTATCCTTATAAACCTCTCGGATTTCCACTTGCCACTCGTCTGCCTGCCTGCAAAGTTTGTCTGTCTGTTCAGTCCTTGACTGCCTCTCCTTAGTATGGCAGTGATGTGTGTTGCTGGCCTCTTCTTTATTCCGGTAGCTGGCCTTACTGGTTTCCACATCGTGTTGGTAGCACGAGGCCGCACAACAAATGAACAGGTCTGTCCCTGTGAATTTTTTTTCTGTCTGAGTTTGTCTGTTTTTGAATATGTGTTTGAAGGAACCAGTTTCCTGTGCTAGTGATAGAGGGATTAATCTGAGTTCTTAGAGAAAGAAGTTTTCCAGTGATAGAGGGCACAGCTGAAGAAGCAGTGGAACTATAGCAATAGAAACACTCTGTAGTAAAAAGCTGATGGTGAATTGGTATGGTAAAGGGTAAAAGTATATAAGTGACCAGGTAGTAGTAAGAGTGCAACTAAACTTTCCACCAAGGTAAAAATACAAGCTTATACCTTTATCACTTACAAAAATGTATCTTCAACATTTTTACTATATTTTCTGTGCCATGAAGTTTTAATTCTTAAAACTAATTAAATTACATTTTCTTTTAAAGTACTTGGGTAGTTGTAAATTTTAGAACAGATAAGTACCAACTTGAAATGTCATACTTTTGGCATCAGTAAAATCTCAGCTTATGATACCACAACTTCTAATGTGTTCCTGCAATGGTAGCTATAATATAAAAATAACTAATTTTCGTGCGCTTTAGGTGCATTTTTGCATTTTGGTGTGTATAACAAACGTTCTGAAACTTGCTTTTGTTCCTGTTGTCTCGTGTCAGTTTGCATTGTCTTCACTGGTTCTGGAAATCCCTTACTACCTGTGTTGAATTGACACTGACATTAATTAATGAAATACTGTGTCTGGTATGAAGACTGATAATGTTATCTGAATAAGCAATGGTTAGTTACTTAAATAGCCAGACTGAATTTTTTATTTAACACTAGTTTATTTGCTACCTAAGTGGATTTAAATATTACAATTGAATAATACTTTAATCAATCACTAATCCCTGCAGGAAAACTCACACAGCAGCTCAAAATAGCACTTAACAGACAAATAACAAAGTGCAGTTTTACCAAAAAAAGAATAACAAAAATGACAACTTTTACAAGTTAGATATACTAGAAGAAACATGAGAATGATTAAAACGGGTGCAGTGACTCTTAGTGCACCCCTGCTTCACTGAGGTGAGGAGCTAACAGGAACTTGACTAGCATTATGGAGGCAGATGGCTGTTGATAAAAACAACACCCCAGACCACCTCTTTGTGCCACATAACTGAACAGTCCTGTGACTAAAGGAGCTCATGTCGATCATGTTGTGGCGCACTGTGGGCTATTGTACCGGTGGACAATAACTTCCTCCACATTCTGACCTCTGCCAATGTCTCCACCAAGTCAGGTGAGACCAGTGACGGAAACTGCTTTTTCTGAAGCCTGTTGAGTCTGTGGGTCTCACGAATAGAGATGATTCCCCCCAACACACAGCAGCATAAAAGATGACACTGGTGACTGCAGTCTGATAAAATGTGGATTGTTTTGTTGTACTCAATCAACTTCACAATACCAGGAGCTACAATTAATGTGCATTATTTGTAGCAGTGAAGTGTTTCTGGGCCATTTGGTGAAAGAAGTAAACACTTTTTAAATACTTATTTGTATAATCCTGTATTCATACAAATTGTGTAACCATTTTACAGAAGCAGTAATACCGTAGAGGGGATCTGTTTTTGCAGCTGTGTTGCCAGAAAATATTATGTACAATAATCCATTGTTAGCATTTGCAAGAAAAACTTAATACTTAATATTGCTTCAGTAAACATTTAAAAATAAAAATACTTATTGCTGAGACTGTCGGTCTGTTATATTCAGTTTTCTAGCAGGACTGTCATTCGGGTCAGTGCTCTGTCTTTCAGGTTGTTATAGAGGTTTAACCCTAGACATTTCATGATCTCAGCAAAAATTGTCAGCCCCCGTTCTCCCTAAAAAAAAAAAAAAAAAAGAAAAAAAAACCCCTCCTTGATAAATATATACCTTGTAATAGAGTATTCTTAGAACTTTTTTCCTGTCACTACTCCTTTGCTAGTTCTGTTTGTCATTGTCTTTGTCTCTCCCTCTGTCCTGTGTGCATCTCCTTACAGGTGACGGGGAAGTTCAGGGGAGGAGTAAACCCCTTCACCAATGGCTGTTGGAGGAATGTTACGCACGTGCTATGTAGCTCACAGGCACCCAGGTTTGTTTATCTGTCTCTTTCCCTTTCACTATGTTTTTGTGACCTCTTTCATGGGGTTTTTTTTTTTTTTGTTGTTTTTCATCAGCATTTTCCCCTCCCCTCATTCTGTATGTTTTTATCTGTTTAAATCTAACATTTAAAAAACAGCCGGTAGCGTAGTGGTTAGAGCTACTGCTTCTGGATCAAAAGGTTACAGGTTTGATTCCCCCCCCCCCAGTTCTAGTACCCTTGAGCAAGGTGCTTACCCTATATTGCTCCAGTTAAAAAAAAAAAAAAATAACCCACCTGTATGAATGGGTAAATAGTTGTAAGTCTAATAATTGTAACCTTAACATTGATGCGAAAAGTGTCAGCTAAATGAATAAATTTTAAATCTAATTTTTCTTGTTTCTGGATGCTTACGAAAGGCTGCATTTATGCATTGTTGTGGCCTCTCACAGGTACGTGGGCCGGTGGAGGAAACCTCAAACAGTAGTAGTCCAGCCACCCTTCCTAAGGCCTCAGCTTTCTGACACCCAGATGGGAGGCAAGGTGCTGGATAATGGCATCCAGGCAGACCGGCACAGCTCACGGGTATGCTTCCCAAAAAATGCTAGCCGCCCATTCTCAAGTATTGAGCCTTTATTATTGTTGACTGCCAGTTTTTTGGGTGGTTTGCTTCTTCATTATATTGTGTGATCTCTTGGTCTTACACATGCTGTATCCTTAATTTTCTACTTCTGTGCTGTAATGTGTATCTGCAGTATCCAGTTACTCTGTACCCTATACTCAGTGCCTCTGAATTGTAAATTGCCAGTTGACTATGTATGTTTGTCCTGTAGCAAGCTGTAGACTTAATGTTTACTTGGTTCATGTGTGGCAGCTTGACAGTGCACTGCGCTCTCCTCTCACACATTCCTTTTAAAACATTCTCTGACACACACCTCCCTCCCTCTTACTCAGTCAAAGAGCAGTCTGGACATGATGGAGAGCCAGTCTGCAGATGCTGAGCCTCCTCCCCCTCCCAAGCCTGAACTGAGATACCCCGGTCTGAACAGAGGGCAGATGTCCCTTGGGCCCACAGAGGGTAAATGTCTGTTGCTCAAAAGCCTGACCTGCCCTGCGGTGTTGTTCAGTACATAGAGAACAAGAGAACATGTCCCCTGTTGTCTGCAGAGAGCAGCCTGCTGAGTGAAGCTCCCCCTACGCCCACCATGTACAAGTACAGACCATCCTACAGCAGTCCAGGGAAGAACCACACGGCTCTGACCCACTCTAACAAGGTAACACACACTTCAAGGGGGCGGAATATGAATGTGGTCATCACATGGGCACAACTCCCATTGCCATTCCATTTTCAAAAAGGGATTGGAGGTCCCCAGTTTCCCACACATATCTTTGCATTTTACAATTCTCTCATTTGTGGTTTTGACCATAAAAATTGGACTTGCATATTTCATAATTTGCCATCTTAGCATGTGTGCCTGGCTGTAGCACCAGAATGATTCCCCTCATGCCACTTTCTGCAGCTTTACATCCATGCTACAGCCGTGTACTTTCAGCAGCCCTCAATTGAACTGCAGCTCAGGAGTGGAAATAAAAATGGTCCTCGGGTCATAAAGGGTAGATTTTCAGAGATGCACTTTGTGTTAACGTTGTACTACTTGGGGGTGTTTTGGGGATTCAGTTTCATTGTCCTAGTTTTACAATGGTGATTGAACACTTGTAGCAAATACATTTAATCCCAGCCACATGCATTTAGCACGTTTGTGCCACGTGCCACTGTCTTTTTGTAAACACACAACTGAAGGCAAGCAACCCTTTCCATTCTAATATTTAAATTTTTTTTTTTTAATTCAAAGATTAGGGCATATAAGATTGACACCTGAATTCTGGATTTCAGACTGATTTTGTTGAAATTGTTCTTGTAACTTTTTGTATATAATATGAGATAGTTAACATTTTTTCAGTATTAATTTTTCAGGTTTTTTTTCTTTTTTCCATAATTGTCATTCCCTTATTTTCCTTGTTTCCTCGATCAATCAGTGGCAGTCTGTTGATAAGTAAGTTAAAGCTGCAATCATTTATGTCTTTGTGGTTGTGTGGTCTTGTATCTTTTTTCCTTCACTGTTAATTTTATTTCATTTAAGTCATTTTACTACTTATTCCATTAAAATTCACAAAGTAAAATGAATGTCTTTTAAAGTAATATTTTAAAATGTTGCTATTTGTATGTGTGTTATGATGAATAGGTTTCAGTTGTTGTAAGATAGAGATCAATGTCAAGTGTGAAACAGTGTAGGTTTGAGATTGTGTTTTATGCTTGGTGGATTCCTCAAACTATTCAGCTGTGATGCGATATTAGCGTGAGAGGTGTGTGATGAGCCTTTTAATGTGGGAGGATGCCATATGCCCCCCCAACCCCTCCTTCATGTGGTGCTGTCCACATGTCTCTGAGTTTCCTCTGCTCCAGTGGGCTCATGTCATCTCTGAGTTAACTTCTTTCTGTGTGGTGCTTTCTGTGTGTTTGTGTGTTTTTAACACTCCTCTGTCATTACATACAGGGATTACACACATTGTTGTGTATACTTTTACTCTTGTAGTTAGTCTACTTTAAATACATTTTTGTTAGCAATAATTAGAAATAAATATTTTTCTTTTCTTACTCCCTCCCTCCTCCACCCAATTCCCTTTCCCCAAACCTAACACCTGTTCCCCGTTATTGTAATACTCTCCCAATATTCCCAATGCGCCCCCAGATGATTCGAGGGGACAGTCTGAAGGAGCCCCCATCCATCCTACAGTCGAGCCAGCAGCCCAGCTACCGCTCCGAGCCCAGCCTGGATGGGAGGGAGGGGCAGCGGGAGCGGGGGGACAGGGAGAGGGGTGGTGGAGGCTCCGGGGGGATGAGCAGTGTTCCCAGCTCTGGAATTTCTGGCTACTCCCTGGGGGGGCGCTCCTATCCCTCCTTCACGGACCCCATGGTATTATCAGGTGGGGCCTCGCGTTCCTCCAGCCTGCGGTCTACCCACACAGCCCACAATGCACTAGGCACACTACACTCGGAGGGCACAACCTCCACCAGTTACAAAAGCCTGGCCAATCAGACACCTCGCAATGGGAGCCTATCTTACGACAGCCTCCTGACTCCCTCTGAGAGCCCAGAATTTGAGTCAGCTGCCCCTGAGCTGTCCCCCCCGCACCCCCACCCACCAAGCGCCCCCCCACAGGTGCTGGGTTACAGTTCTCCCTTCCTGTCTGCACAGATCGCCCACCAGCGCGAGTCTGAGTTGCACCAGGCCTCCGCCGCCCTCCTTACTTCCCCCCAAAAGTCCTACGTGCGTGCCTCCAGTCCGCCCCCTGTGGAGAGAGAGAGGGAGCACTTGCTGCCGGACTCCCACCAGATGCCTCAGCAACATTCTCGGCCCCCCCGCTTCTCCCGCCCCCCTCTCCTGTCTGACTCGCAGCCTTTTTCCTATCGCGCTCGCTCCCTGGGATCCCCGGATGCTCCGCAGACCCCTGTGTCTCCGTCTGCTGTCCCTGCCGGTTCTTCGCACCCCCCTTTAGGCAAATCGCTCTCCTACACTAGCGCTGCCACCGAACTGCAGTACCGTTCGCGGCCACCGGAGGGTTCTGCTGTGTGTCCAGAGGGGCCGCACCCCAGGGGCAAGAAGGCCTCTGGGGGAGGTGCTGGCAGCGGTGGTGGGATTCAGGCTCCAAAGTGAGTACTGCTCTCTGCAGCCTCAGCCTCTTCTCCTCCCTGCTTTTCTGTGAGTGTTTCCTCCTTTTCTCTTCTCTTTGACTGTTATCACCATTGCTGCTGATGTACATACCCCCACCCTCCCTGCTGTGTGGCTCTCGTGCTTTTCATGTTATGTGTATGAACCTTTTGAATGGGGGTTGGTGGCTGTCACTGATTTGCTTTTAACTTTTGGCTCACGTTCCTCACATTACACTGAATTGTATCAGCTTTATTTAACCAGTAAGAGGGGAAACATCAAGGATTCAGCATTTTCTTGAGTCTGTTTTTTCATAGAAAGTTAACACTTTAACATTTTCTTAATTTATTCTTTTATGCTACTTTGCAGCTTGCATTTTAATTTATCGTTAACTGCTTTTATTGCTGGCATTCTGATTCTGGACCTGCCAGAAAATTCCAGGATTTTAGTGTTTTTTTTTTTTTTTTTTTCCTTTTTTCCCCCCCCTCTATTGTAATTCTTCTGAAATCGCATTACCCAGAAATATCAGATGGAAATCCAGGACTCCCATTTTTAATGAGGATGTGACAGATTGTCTTAATTTGCATACATATTGAACTTGAAGGCTGGTTGTCGAACAAGTTTTCTTTATGTATGACAGTGTAGTCCAGTGGCTTCGCACTGCAAGGAATAACTCCAGCAAAGACAAGTTTCTGCAGGAAAACGTAATCCAGTACCTGCAGCCCTCGGTGTTGTATATGTTGGATTTCTTCTAGCTACAGCTCTTTGGACTGGTTAACCTGTACAGGTCCTTAAATTTATTAATCACAGCAGTTGTCTCCTGGAGATAAAGGCAAACTTGTTTTAGGTTCGCACCATTTCACCCTGTTTTTTTTTGTTTGTGGTTTTCATAGGAGCATGCTCCGTTCTAAAACCTTAAAACACATTACTGCTTATATGTAAAGGTTTCTACTTGCATGTTTACTAGTTGATCTTTTTGTAAATGGTTTTGTAATTGTTTTTACAATGAACATTTTTCCCGTTTGATAATTTTTCTGTAATTCTTACTTTGTTGTTTCCCTTGTCTGCCCCTCTTTCCCTCCATATATCCATTTTCATTTTCCCCCGTTTCTCCCATCTCTGCAACTCCTGCAATTATTTGACATGACTGCTAGGGACGAGATTCAGATGAAGTCCTTCAGCCGGATGAATGGACACCTGAGATCCTCTCATCCCCCTCTCCCTCCTTCCTCACCTCCCCATTCAGTCAGCCCCTCCTCCAGGCACGGACCAGCCAATCACATCACTCCTCCAGTTAGTCCCACCCACAAGCCAGGGGGAGCAGTAAAGAAGGTGACAGGTGTGGGAGGGACCACCTATGAGATCTCGGTATAAGTGAGACGTATCCAATTCAGCTGGTGGCATATGGATTTGTCACCTCACTCACTACTGGATGACAAGGACATCATAAGAAGATACTTGGCAAACAAGGACAGGATATAAATGGATATGTCTTTGAACAAAGAAACTGACTTGCAAAAAACCCAGTGGACTCCTGATTGTACTTTCAAAGGCAAAGTAGAGTAATGGGAAGGAGATTAAGAGGAAGGAGATACCCTTTGTTCCTAGAATTTTTAATAAGCCGGTTCACATGTGGAACTGCAAGTGAGAATTTTAACATGTGAAGAGGAGGGACTTGCTGACACTCAGTCAATGGCGGAAAAGGTCAGTCAGCTCATCCAGCGTAGGACTGAAAGCAGTAAACTTTTTCTGTCTGAGACTGCTGGCTGTTTCAAAATATTGAATATATACATACTTTTTATTAAGATATAATAGTCATTCATACAATATAATCTCTGCACGGGTAAAAATTTATCTTGGCATCTGACCAAGTACAGTGGCGACGGCAGCACGAACATTTATATGGGCCCTCATGCTGGCCTTGTGGACTACTGTAATTGCCTTGACATCTACTGCCATCCTAACCGCTGACCAGATTTCTGCAGAGATGCAAAATAATCATGGTGAAAGGCATAGTTTTTGGTCTTAATTGGCAGAAACAGCTGTCTAGATTTTTCCAAGACGGCCTTTAGATTGCTTGGAAAATATATTTTTGTTTCACTTTTTATTATTTTTTATGGAATGTCTCCACAAGATCAAGACAACCAGTAACTTTGTAGGCAGTTGATGGGTTTGGAGTAAACAAAATGGGCTGGTTGCTCATTTCAGTGGACAGTTTCAGTAGCCAGAGGCTTGACTGGAATTCTCACCCAAAGATGGCTGGATGATCAGGGATTTTCTCTGACAAATACATGTTAAGCCAAAAAATGCAGCATAACCACACAATACATTTTTTGTGGAATATAAATCAAGGATATTGTATGCAACTTGTCTGTTGTAGGCTTAAAATTGTCTTTGGTGTTCGCAATGTTTCACTCCTCAGCCAGGATTCCTTTTTCTGGCATTGTGTAATGGTGATAGATGGACAAACAGGATGAAAATCTGCAAGTGATGCAAAATGTTTTCCCATGAAAGATCCATACCAAGTTTTAAAAGAAAAAATAATTTTTTTTTTTTTTTAAAAATAATCATCATGACTTTAAACATTTTATATGATTGACAAATCATCTTTGGGCATTTGGTCTGTGTTCTGACCAGCCGGTCAGATTGACCCTTGAGACTTGAATTATTAGTTAAATGCACAGCATCATGTTTTCAAGTGAACGTTTAAGGTTTTGATGGACAACCATCCAGCGGCAAAGAAAAATCTTCAGGCCCAGACAATTGTAGGTATTTTAAAGATATATTTTTGGATGTGTGTGTGATTGAGTGAGACTGAGTGCAAGCGTGATTGAGCATACATAATAAATCCTTGGAAATAAACACAAGTGCATCATTGCTATGTGTGGATTTCTGTCATGAATATTTGAGTGGGAATGTCCTGCATTACAGGGGTCATGTAGCACATTCATTTTACAGAAAGTGTATCCCACAAGGCAAAACCGAAGCTCCTGCTCAGGTATGTGGTGTAAGTTTTTTTTCTGCAGTGGTACAATGTCAAGTTTTTAATCTGATAAAGTTGTGTACAGTCTGATTATGTGGTGTCAATTTTACACTGTGACCCCACCCGCAATTGGATGATAAATAAAATGTAAGGCTTCATGATTCCCTTGGAAAAGTGAAATAATTTAGGCTAAATATAAACAAGCATAATTGTGTAAGGATGTTAAACTGTTGTACAGTGAAACAAAGGAATGTATTATGGAAACACTTCTGCTGTGCATCAAGGATGTTTCCCCCTTAGGCTATCTAGTTGTTTTGATCTTGTGTAAGTGAAAGTTTTAATATATGAAAGGTGTTTTACCACAGTGTGTTTTCTGGTCACTTGCAGTTTTTTCTCAATGCCTTTTATTTGCTGGTTAGGGAAATGAATCTCCTGAATCTGTTATTCCTGTTCCTTGACCATCTTTAGTTCATAGCTCCCTTGAATTTTATTACATTAAAAGCTCCCACAGCCAGACATACTTACGCAATTTATTAGTATTGTAAATACACTGGGCTCTTGCAATACAGTTCACTGTGACAGCTTCCTGACATTCATGTGGATCTGAAAGCAAACTGCAGTGGCACACAAACCCATGCCAGGAGCTCAATTTACTATCAGTCAGACAAGGATGGTTGTGGAGTCAGTAAGTCTGATATTAGAGCTGATTCAGTGGTGTAAGACTACCTGTTCAAATGCAATAATTGGCAGATGATGGCAGCAAGTAGCTGCCTGCATCACTGCTTTGCAATTTAAGGAACTAAAACTAGTAAAACCTTACAGTACTTCTGACAAGGGAGTAGGACATGTCACTACTTGGGCTGGTTGTAAATGAGGGGAAGCAGATTCAGGCCTGGTGAGCCAGGGTGGTTTTCAGTCCAAGTGAACCCTTAATTACTTAGCCTTTTAAAGGGATTTGGTGTCACTGCACACCACCACTGGAATTACAGGGGTTTGTTTAATTTACTATAGTTCCTCCATCACATTTAAATAACTTTTCCTTCTTTGTACACTTGAAATGAAACTCCCAGTTTAGGTTTACACATCTTTCATTGTTAACTGCTTAAATTCAATGACATCTTGTGACAAAAACTACATATACATGAACACAACTGGTACATCTTGGCAGGTAGAATATTTCTGTAAGGAAAAACAGGGCAGTGGAGATGTCATGTGAATTTTACATAGCATTTAGTGAAAATGTCAAATGAACAGCCTGCCTACCTTCCAAGGGTCCTGGGTTCAACTAGCCCCTAGCTGAACTGAAATGCCTGGACATTTGTCTCACAAGGACAACAAAGGACTGGTGTTGCTTCCAGCTCATATCTATCACCAGGCAATTTATACCTTCATTAGTGTCTACTGCGCTTATCTGGCAACAAAAGACAAAAGTATATTTGAGCACATCTTCAAGAACATTCCACATACAAGTTTCATGTACAAGTACACTTCACTGTGCATTTCCCCAGCAATACAAAAATGAAAGGACCTCCCTGTACCAAATCCTACTTAAAAGGCAAAAAAGCAGAATGTGATGACTAGTCCTGTAGAGTCTGGGCGAGGGAGAAACTTAAGAGATGGTCTTCTGATTTAGTTCACTTGGAGTCACAGTTACAGAATAAAACAAATTTAAATCTTTTTTTCAAAAGCTATATTACATGTTGAATAAAAACTGATTTTTAAATCAAAGGTTTATGCCTTAACTATAAAATGTTTCACCTTAAACCCCAAATTCTGTCATACCACTGTAACATCTCACTATTGAAAAGTATGTTGCAATCTTTAGCTTTTTTATTTGTCCTTCTTGCTCTCGGCCTCTTCTCCCTGGGTCTCTGGCTGCCCTTCGCTCTCATCGGGCACTGGTGGACACCCCTCAGCCTTCTCCCCCCTCCCTTTGGACAGTTTCTTGGCTTTCTGATAGAGTTCGTTGAGGTTGAACTCCCGGATGATGTTCTCCTATTTTTAAAAAAAAAATAGGCAGAAATGGCTAAGGTTACCAAATGCAAATATATCACAATCTGTCAATTAATGCAGAAATCCTTTTTTTTTTTTTTTTTTTTTACTGCAGTTGCTTGTGCACTTCAACAGCCCTCTACCAGCAGTACTGAGAAACTTAGAACATTGCTGATAAATGCCAGGATTTTCCACAGGCATTAAACTGGATTTTTTAAAAAAAAAAAAAAAAAAAAAACCCCAGGCAGTACAAGAATCTGCAGACATTTGCAGTTCAGACTGTATCAGCAAGCGTGCAGTCATGACATTCTGATACAGCTCCTCCTTACTTCGGTGAAGCTCCAGGACACGGCTCTGCCCTTCTTATCAATCTGTGGGCGTCTCATAACCTCCTTGCCTCCCTGAAAGAGCACCAGCGTGGGGAGCTGCTTGGAGAGGGGAGAGGCACTAACCTTGTACCTGGAGTGAGGGAGCAAGGGAATATTGTACACATTAGCGCAGCTGGTTTACACCCCACTGGGATCACGGACCAATTCTACAGAGGTAGAGAATACAAAAATTAAGTAGAAAGCCACACTGAACATTAAACTTACTTTTTTGACACCTCTCCATATCGGCCAATATCCACCTTCCCAAATTTGAGGCCAGCGCAGTTGTACCTGATGTGTGAGAGGGAGGTTAACATTTTCCTTATTAAAGGCCAACTAATACAAATCAGCAAGTGTTCTCAAATGACGATAGGAAACACTCTGCGATGAGCTGTCGCAGCACTGAACTCTGGGTAATGTGCAAGAATGAGATTAGCCTTGAACCACACGTCTTTGAGTCCGCAGATGGGATGGTGGTGCTCTGCATCAGTCGAGAAAGCGTACTTGAGGGAGAGGTCAGCGAAGACAGAGGCGAAGGACTGGCACTCGGATGACCAGTTGGCGAAGAACTCCACGATCCACGTGACACGGCTGTCCCTCTCGAGCTCCTCCTGCGATTTGCACACAGCCGACAAAACCGACGTCAACGGTCACAATCAATCACGTTATTCGATCGGGACTCAGTAAGCAGTGAAACTACTTTTCTGTTCTGCCATGTCGCCACCTTTCTCCCATTGGTTTATAACCTGTTACACCACTTTGCGCTCAAAGGACCCAGGTTTGAGCCCCACTTCCTACTATAGTACCCATAAGCAAGACACAGTCAAAAACACCCAACAAAGACTTCTTCCTCAAGAAACAACCAGCTCCCGCTCCCAAAGAAACTCCTGATAAATTTCTACAGGACCGCCATTGAGAGCATCCTGACCAACTGCACTGTTGTGCGGTATGCCAGCTGCACAGCCGCCACGTAAAAGGATTTGCGTCGTGTGGCGAAGGCAGCCCAGCGCATTGTCGGGATGGAGCTTCCCAACTTGGACACTACCTATGCTAGTCAACTGAGGTAGAAGGCTGCCAGTATCATCAAGGACACAACACACCCCGGTCACTCCCTGTTTGAACCTCTGCCATCTGGCAAACGGTTCACGACAATAAAATCCCGCACCAACAGCCTGAGGAACAGCTTCTTTCCCAGAGCTGCGGCTTCCATCACACCCTCCCCGCCCAAAGCCGCCTCCACTACTCCCGCACATCCGCCGTCAATGGGTGCAAAGAACCGAGGACTCCAAAGCTCAGTCTAATCCTTATTTATTTACTTATCTCAAGTGTTCTTTCTGTTGCTGCTGCTTTTCTGGGGGTTGCCACATGGAATTTCATTGTATTGCATACAGTGACAGTAAAATATCTTATCTTTTATCTCTAATACAGATAAATTACCCAGATCCATGAATACGTAAATATGTCAATTTGGAGAAAATAAGCTAAAATAATAAAATCTAGAAATTCTATGGTATCTCTTCTGTAATACTCACATCCATGGTCTTGTCACTGAAGTACTTGATGTACTCTGGGCCCATGTAGAGAGGTGGTTTGCATGTCATGAGGAATACTGAAACAGAGAGACAAGAGCAGCAACCATGTGGGTGGGAGGAAGAAAAAAAAAACCACAACACCACTTGTGCTCACAGGCACCGTTTCAGGAAACGAGGACTCCGGCCAGACGACCACACACGATCCAGCAGCAATCCTCGGCAGGAGTGTTTGACAGCAGCGATCGAGAATACCGTCACCACAAATATTAAGCCGCATGACTGCACTGACCGATGCACAAGGTGAGGTAGAGGAGGCCCAGGCGAACGTCAAGTCGGAAGAACAAGATCACATTGGCGACTTTACTGAAGAGGAAGATGTTCCCCACGTGTTGCTCCACAGTGACTGGAAAACAAAGTCACAAACAGCAGCGTATCCCAGTCTGCACCCCACTTGTCCGTGCAAGTCTCAGGTATGTACGTACTATGTCTATAACCTGAACCAGGTAAATATTCACCTGCATGTATAGGTAGGTAAAGTATAAAGCATCTACATTAGTCCATTTAGCCAATGCTCTTCTCCAACATGACATACAATCATGTTACATGTAATTTTTACTGTATCAGTACAGTACCTTGATCAAGAGTACCACAGCAGGACATGGGATTGGAACCCGAGCCTTTTCCATGCAAGGCACTAGCTTCAACCACTACATCACCAGCTGGCCCTTACCTGATGCGTAACAGTCATGTTGTTATAATAAATACACCGAGCAAATACTTACTGGCCCTCCTATTCTTCATCATGACGATGGCACTGAGGAACATGAGGATTTCCACCTCCCTCTGTGGGAGTGACACACAAAAAAAGAATTACAGATGCACTGTAGCTTCTCTCAGCATCGCAGTGGCTGCATGGCATTCGTTCAGTGTGTGTGTGTGTGTGTGTTTCATTCATCTGATCTGATCTGCCCGTCTGTAAAACCAGTGCAATGAATGAATGAGACGGCTAACCCACAGCACATCAAACCTCACATCTCAACCGCAATGCAGTCTAAGCGTTTCCTTCTAGATCTTTCTCCCTGGAAGTGTGTTTCAGAGAGACGAACCCAGTCGAAGTCACAGGAGTTGCCGTCCTCTCGCTGCGATGACAGGTGTTCGCAGATGCCCGGCGTCTTGCGCACCACAAGGAAGGCGACCGAGAGCAGGAAGGAGGCGACATAATACGGCTTCAGGAGCCACTTGTAAACACGTGGCAAGTGATAGAGAAAGGCAAAGAACGTCGTGAGCAACGCCATTTTCTACACGGTGAAGCGAGAGAGACGTAAACAGCTGCCGCGCTCCTAGAGTCGCATAGGTGGAAGAATGGCGTGTAAAGAGATACGCGCATGTGTGTCCGCCAGTCTGCGTGTGCGTTCTTTAAAGGGACTTGTGAGACTGTGGAGGTCAACACGGACGAACCACGGCCTTTGGTACCGCCCCCTAGCAAAATTTTATTGGTCACCAGTACGGTGCTCAGCGCGGTGATTGGACAACTCTGTTGCCAACCGCACGTTGAAGGTAACGGAAAAGGGAAGTGTGTGAAAAAACTTACCGTAATCAACTCTTTACAGGCGACAGTGCATTTCGCGGTGACGCAGGAGCGCGAAACTGTGAAAACGGGGAAAAAAAAGACAAGTTTTCCGTCCAGGAGACAGCTGTGCGTTTAGTGCCTCATCCGCTCTCGCTGCGGAATAACTGTAACAACAACCAGAAAGTATGACCACGTAATGAATGTTATTACACAGCTGCGTACGGAACATTCTTCTCAGATTGCACTGCTCACTTAGAAGATACTACACTTTGATCTTAGCCAAAAGGCCCAGATTAGAAGTGTGAGCTCCGGCCCTGGCCGAGTGCCGAGAGAACAACCGCCTCTAAAAGAGACTAAATAAAGCCGGAGAAGGCAGCAAGTCACTGGTCGATGTGTACAGCAGCACAAAAGGACCTAAGTCTCAGTAAGCAGACTGGAGGCTTAGTCCCAACACATACGAAGGCTCGTTTATGTGTCTTTGACCATTCAGTGGACATTGTTGTGGCATCTTAGTTTAGCCAGAACAGTAAAAATTGCCATTATCTTACGCTTTCGTGCTCTCCTTCCGCTCAGGGTCCGAAGAAGGAGAGCACGAAAGGTTGAGATAATAGTAATGTAACGACCCGCGTTACTGCGAGGTTGAGCTTGGAATGCGTTTATTGTAAATAGTTGCATTGTGGGTAATTTATAAATAATGTGTTCAACCCCCGGGGGCATCTCTAGGGAAAATGATGGGGTGACCGTGCTGCTATTGAGAAAAACAAAGCCTGGGGGAGCTTAGCAGGCTGGCTTGGTGTGGTGTATTCATTTCTTTTGTCTGTTTTTTGGGGTATGATCAAGTTTTATGTTATACTTTGGAAGTATTTTATGTGTTTTGAAAGAAGCATGTATTATAGTGATGACTTTGGTTGAGCTGCTACTGGGGGACAGTCCTTTTGGGTATGTTGGTGTGGGGAAGATATGGGTCGGTTATTTTTTGAAGCCAGAAAGGGATTGTTATGGGAAAGGCTTTGTCTTGACAATATATTTTATGTAATGGTTGTTTAGTAACTTTGTTGACAAACTGTAAGAAAATGGTGTTGGGTTTGTTTGATTATGGATTTTAATGTATTATTTTAGTTGTGTATTATTGATAACTTCAAATAAAGTTTGTAAGAAAGAATTTATTTATTGAATAAGGATTTAATGACTAGTATTAGTGTAAATCTTTAAAATCATGCTGATGGTAGATTAGGCCTTTGTTAATGGCACCCATTATTTTTTCCACTACCAGGTAACAGTGTTACCTTGAGTAGCAACAAAACATGCAGTCTGTTGACCTTTATTCATGTTTTTATTGAGCTTTCTTGATATGCAACCCCATAGTATCTACAGTAAGAGGGTAAATCAAAAAGAATATTTTTTTGTAAACATGATTGCTGATACTTTTGACTTTCGCTGTACTTGTAGTTACATTTATTTACGTGGAAACACCTTTCTTCAATGCAATGCACAACAGAGTAAATAAAAGTGTGTAAGTTGGATTAATTTACTTTTGAAAACAGTAAAACTTATAACCATCAAAACTAATAAATCACACACACACACACACACACACACATTTTCAGAACCGCTTGTCCCATACGGGGTCACGGGGAACCGGAGCCTACCCGGCAACACAGGGCGTAAGGCCGGAGGGGGAGGGGACACACCCAGGACGGGACGCCAGTCCGTCGCAAGGCACCCCAAGCGGGACTCAAACCCCAGACCCACCGGAGAGCAAGACTGTAGTCCAACCCACTGCGCCACTGCATCCCCTACTAATAAATCATCTTTTAAAAAATATTTTTCCCCAAAATAATTGTACAGTGCTTAAAATTAGCACATAATAAAAATGACAAAACAGGAATTTGTTTCATAAAATGTGAAATTTTTGGTAAATTGGATAGTGAGGGAGAGGACAGAATATTCAATTAATAATTTATCCATATATAGCAGGAGGGTGATGTCTAAGAGGGTGGTGATGGGCTTGTTGGGGTTGTTGGGGTTGTGGGGTGGACTGAGAGTGGAGCAGGGACTCCTCTTGCTGCTCTGGCCTCTTTCCTGACCAGCCATGCTAGTATAAGCGCAACAGTCACTCCAACTGGAATGCCGAGGATTGAACCAACCACCCCCCGGGATGCTCCCCCGATGGAGCCAATTAGTGCCCCAACGACTGCGGAAATAACCACAATCGCTGGCTTGAAGTAGTGTGTTACAACGTTCATGGCCTCTTCCCTGTAACCCAAACGGACAACTTCCAGGTCCACTCTCTGTCCCCCTTCCCTCATTTGCTCTTCCTCCTCGGCTGTCTTCGCTGGTGCTTCAGGTCCTCTGGTTCCTCCCACTGAAATATGAAATGAAAGAAATTCAAATGATGTGTATTTGTAGAAAACATCCTGAATAATTGATTAAAGACAAGAGAGCCTACACAGTACATTTACATTTATTCATTTAACCAATGCTTTTCTCCAAAGTGATTAACATGTTTATACATCAATATAAACGTTTATCATGAAAATTAATTACGTTTTGTTTATTCTTAAATTTTAGACTTGTTTCAATTTATAAACTTTCAATATATTGTAATGCTATTTTATGAATACTGAAAATGGACAGCATGGCGGTGCAGTCCGGTAGCACTGATACTATGCGTTCCTGGGTGTTTCATTTCTATGATCTCCCTGTGTTTGCATGAGTTTCCTCTTGGTCCTCCTGTTTGCTCCTACAGTCCAAAGCCATTTCATATATGGGTTTCATGTGAATTACTGATTAAATTACCCATTGTGTGTGTGATTGCCCTGCAACAGACTGGCATTCTGTCCAGGGTCTACCCTGCTTTGTGCCCTATGGTTCTGTCATAGGTATTGGACCACCATGACTCTGCACTGGGAAAGCAGTTATTGATTAAAAAAATGTTCTGATGTTTTTCCAGCTTGGTTTTGTTTTTGATGATAACAGAATCTTTTATTTAAAAAAATATAATATGTGGAAAAAAGAAATGTGAACAGACTTCTGTTACATATATGTTTAAGGAAAAAAATCTGTAACCCCTGCATAGAATCAGTTTTTCTTATTTTTAATTAATCTTAATTGTATTAGTAATCTTATTTTATTATTATATTCCTAGGAGTTGCACTCCACATTTGTTAAATTTTTAAACCTTAAAACAGTTATGACTTATTTTTGCCTACTTTCATGCATGCTATGAATGTTATACACACATTGTCGGGATCTTGTTTTGAGCAGGTTTTACTGGAAATAGATAAGAGAACTTTGCATTTTTATAGAGAAGATTTTTTCCACTTACAGTTAGGATGAATAAGGTCGAAGCTGCTCCTTCGCTTTCTTAATCCTCCCCTAAGTTCATTTCCTCTCTTTTCCCACTCTAATTTCTTCTCTAGGTCTGCAGTTTTTCTCTTATATGTCTGTTTTAGCTCCTCTTCTCTTTTCTCATACATCACTTTCACCTCTCTTAAGTCTCTTGGTATTTTGCTCTCTATTAACTCATAGTAAACTGGAGGAATATAGAAATCACCACAGTTCTCTTGCACAATCTCCTCAATCTTTTTCAGCAGCTCAGTGACTTGGGTGCGAGAGTTGGAGGAGATGTTAAGAACATGATACCTGTTCTCACATTGCTCCAGGAGCCTCTCAAGAGCTTTCCCACTTTTTTGGATATGGTCCTCAATGGTCGTGTCCCTTAGTTCATCCTCACAAACAAACAGCACTAAAGTGTGTTTCCAGACTCTATCTTGCAGGAAGTCCATGTGTTTGACAACTGTTTTCCTCTCTCTTTCGGGAAACTTGCCAACAGGGATGACGAGGAGGATGGCGTGGGGTCCTGGTTCGCAGAGGGACACACTGCGAATGATCTGCTGTCTGATGGGATCTGGCGGGCGCTGCTCAACTCTGTCCCAACCTGGGGTGTCCACTATTTTGAGGTACCGTCCAGCAACTTCACCTTTTTTCTTTACACACATGAACCCTTCGTTCCTGAATTCCTCTCTGCCGAGAATGATGTTTCCTACGGAAGTCTTCCCAGCTCCCTTCTTCCCCAGAAGCACCATCCTCAGCTCCTGGTCATGTGGTGGTTTACTTCCTGTCGGAGAAAAGCACAACAATTTTCACATTTGAGTGCCGAATATTGTTGTCAGCTATGGATGTCTATTGATGTATGTAGATTTTTATGTAATGTTTATAAAGTTAATTTGCTTTAGGCATATGTTTTGCAGTATCAGCTGGTTATGTGATGGACTTGGTATAAATCCAAATACATTTCCCCATGATTTTCTCAAACATTGTAGACTCAGATTTTACAGTTTTTAGCTGCTGGAACTGGACTCAATAAAATATACACCGACTCATTAGAAAATATTACTAAAAGTCATAAACTCGAATTTATAAACAACTCCTTCCTCCGTGACATTTCATCCTCGATCCATTTCATACCATAAAATTCGTCAGAATTAAGAAGTCCATATTAACACCCATTAAGTTTTTGTCGTATAATGTCATGTGATATAAATATAAAATAATATAATAAGTTGACAAACTTCGATGACGATAAGAGTGACGTAACGACTTCTCACTGACTGAGGACATGGAAGCCAAATACTACCAAAAAGTATTCAGTGGAGTAAAACAAATACCGGGAGGATAAAGTCTGTGAGAAAATAGCAAAATGTGACGTAAAAATGTAAGATATGATTAATATAAACGGCTTTTGTTGTCTCACCGAGCCAACTTGTTCCGAGATTCGCCGCCATTTTTTTCTTGCTTGCTTCTGCCAAACGTTTTCCTGGATTTAGTAACTAGACTAGAGCGCCTTTCCCGGCGTGGTAAAAAGGATGTTTAATCGGTTTTCCGTCGAATTGGGTGTAGAAGAATGACCCCGACTATAAGTAAAAACTGTTAGTAAGACCAAAGTTCGCCACGAAGTGTTTCACTTTCGTTTTTTTCGTGACAGATAACGTGCAAGGTGGAGAGGGCGCCTCCCCCCAGGTCTCTCCGTTCCTATAGGCTATAGCACTCGCGAATGTCCCTGTTGTGCTCGTCTCTTTTAATAAAAACGTCTTTTAAAGGATCATGATCATGTTTTGGCGAAACTTTTCAGGTGGAAGCACATACACTTTAAGACACAAATTCTGAAGCTGTGAAAAGTCCAGGTTCATGTGTTCGGTCATCAGGAAATTGGTGGTCTTGGGTTGACCTTCTTTTCTCCTGAGGTGCAGCGCATGATGTGGTGAAGACAGTGCAGACCTTCTCCCAGCCGAATGAACGCACAGCTGTAGGCCCACAGCTGTTTGGATTTGCAGACATGAGGGTAGCATCCCAAACAAATGAATCAAGCAGATGGGAGAAGAAGCTTCGCAACACGGTGTAGATACAACGTGAGGCTGAGCTCGCATGTAGAGAGGGGACGTCGGAGAATGCGCGCAATGAGCGTCATCCTTTTCGCTCATTTCCGAATCCTTCAAAAGGGTTAAGTGCCTCATGTCACAAATTAAGTGGTATCTTCCTGAGAGGCTCGAGTCTGCTACACAACTGGAGTTAGACTAACTGCGTTCAAACACAACTGCTTTACTGAGCTGTGTGCGTGTGTTGAGGGGGGATAAGGAGTCTCTGCATGATCTTTAAATAAACAAAACATCAGCATCAAATGTTGACCACGTGTAAGAAAAGCACTGAAATGAGAACTAAGGTGTTATTTTTTTTTGTTTATTAGCATTGTATTAATATTTCACCAATGGACATGATTTTTGAGGTGTGTTGGAATACAACATACAAGTACAACAGAAGAATTAAAGGCAAATGTAGACAAGTAGGTGGATTTTTGTTTCTTCAACTGCTGTAATATTTTAATTCACACAAATACAACATTGTTTCAACATTGATTCAATGAGTTAGAAGTCAACTCTTACCAGAACTGTGGTATTCTAGTAAACCAACAGTGAAATTTACTATGTCCAGCAGCTCAGTTGTGTAACAGCAAATGACCTTTAATACTGAATTCATTGAATTCTTTCTGTTGCATAATTTCAGACTGGAAGAAACTCAAGCAAACTATAACAAGAGTGCTGAAGTACAGAAATGGATCCTCTGGTAACCTGAGTTTTCCTAAAAGAGATTTTGGCTGGTGCAGGAATTACATTCAGTGTATTTCAAGGCACTTTCTGTGAAACAGTGATTTATAGCCATGGTCTAGAACTCTCCTGGGACAGATGTTCCAACATGTTCATGCATTAGAGTCAGCGTGCTAACTAACAACTTCACTAGAGACCTAAAATACTGCACAATATCATTACTGTGTGTTCATTTTGTTCGAAGCTGGAAATACACTGCACCGCCCTTTATTTTAAAAGTGAGCAAAATCTTCAATCTTAATGTGATTTGGTGACAGCACATATATTCTTCTAAATAAATAAACTATATAAATAAATAGAAAAAAAATGTGTCCCAAAATTACCCACAGTCCACAATTTTTTTCCACTTTTCATAAAATGTATAATTCATCGTCAGAAGAATACCTATAGATATTTAAAATACACACTCAAAATTTCAGTTTCCAAAAAACTTGCAAACAGAACATCCAATTTGTTTTCCAGAAAATAGAAATATATCTTTATACCTGCAGGAAATGTGGATTTAAATAACCAGATTTTTTGCTCTACTCCCAGAAAATCCACTGAAGTTACATTGAACGGTAGAAACATAAGATTCTAAAAGCCACAGACTGATGTACAGATGCCGGTGAAATGAAGAGGAAGCACATGATGATACACTGGATCTTACTCTGAGGGAGAGGTAGATGTCTAAGTGTTCATCACAGACTATTTAGCTACTGTTTTTGTTACAGCAAAAATACCTGTTAGCCGTGTGACGATCAGTGACATAGTATTTTGAAATGATAATGAAGATTCCGGTATTTAATGAATTTGAAATCTTTAGCTTCCACACTCCCATGAAATTGAGGTCCAGTTGTAAATATTAATTTTTTTGTAATTTTGCTGATTTCCTCAGGCTCTGCGACAAAAACCAAACTTAAAACACGCACAGGAAATTTGTGTAGTGTCTCTGAGACATAATATTTAAAAACAGAATTAATGGAAATATGTAATGCAAAAATTAAATATTCTAATAAGGGCAAAGAAAAACAACATGTACACACTAAGACACTACAGGAAACAACAGAATATTAAACTCAAGTTGTGTTCACCTTTTTGGATTTTCCTTAAAAAATAAGATTGCGTGGACAAAACAGGCAAGTGACGCCAAATTCAATTGAACATTTACACCGGTAATTTGCTACAGTTGCAAAGATAAACCATAATGAGAACTTTGGTGACATTTAAATAAAGCCATAAACAATTCATGTCTGTGTTTGTCCTCCTAAGCTTCCCGTGTGAGATGGTTGCTGCTTTAATATGCAACACCATTGCTTTTTCCGTGGGCCAGAGCTTCACTCTCCTTATCTAAACAGCCATCTGCCACCTTTTCTGTCTTCCTCCTCTCTTGGATGAGGTTCCAACGGTGATAAAACAGGTACCCAGGCAACAGGAATCCAGCCAGTGAGGAAATGAGCAGCAGCAGATTGATCTGTTGAGAGAGATTGGGGGGGGGTTGGATCAGTGACCACCAGTCAGCGTGTGTTCCTCAACACTGCGGCGCTCCCGTGTCTCACCCAGTGAGGGTCTCCCCTCAGGGGTCCCAACATGAGCATGAAGAGTGGCTGCTGCAAGAGGGCAAAGATGGCGCTGATGGTGGACTGCAGCCCCGTCAGCGTCCCAAAGTGGTTCGGGGGGTACCTGAAAAGTAGGAGGAACGGGCAAAGGGGCGTTAGAGCAGCTGGCGTCATCGTTTCAAGTCTGACTGATGAGCAGGTGAGGAAAGCATCAGCAAAAGCGATGTGTAGGGATACTCACACGGCAGCATAAAGGCCTCCGCAACAAGAGTGGATGAAGCCTCGCACCACTGTGTGCAGGATGAAGGAGATGATCTGCGGAGCAACGGAGAGAACGCTTTACCTTTGAAAAACAAGAGCCCCTCCTCACCGCCGTTCTGCATGTCGGAGACCACGGCGCACTAAACAGAAGGTTCTGCATAATGTAGCAGTGCAGTGCAGCAGGAACATGGTGTTTGAGTTGTGGAATGTGATGACTGGCAGGCGTAGACCTATTCCTATTCGCCTCTCACCTGTACAGGCAGGTTGTTTATCATGCAGGTGATGCCGAAGACGAACAGCAGCAGGTTTGTGAAGCTGAAGGCTCTTATTGTGTTGCTGAGTTTCTGGATCTTTGCACTTTTCTTCGGAGATCTACGTGGAAAAAGGAAGCAGGTGAAGGGTGATGTATTTTCGGGACATCCCTGTCCCTGCTTCTTAAGGCTGTAGAAAAATACCCCCCTCCCCAAATCATGTTCTCCCTCGCCCTCTGACCTGTCCTGCTCCTTGCAGACCCTCTCATCTGACTCGCACTCCTTCATCTTCCAGTCCATGATGTAGCCGATGAGGGGGCACGTGAACAAACAGAGCAGCTGCAGAGCGCCAAAAATGGAGGCGTAGAAGTCCACTGTCACCGAACGAACACAAAAACACACACACAGTGAGATCAAAAAAAGTCAACTGATAGCATCACACCTCCTTTGCATTAACACTCTTTCTTACAAACGTTCAAAGAGACAAATATTTTCCTGATTGTTTATTTTTAATTACGTTTTTCTTCACTTATTTAATAAAATTTGTCTGTTGTGGGATGACAACGAACAATGTTTCTGCATCGTCATTAGTCAGCAGTAAAACAAAACCAAACAGAATAGGAGTATGTCGAGAATCAATCATTTTAAATGAGTTTTGATTATAATGTATTTTTCTGTTAACAAAGAATAAAAATGACACAGTATTTATCATAGCTTTATCTCAGGTTTTACAGAACCCAACCTGTAAATAAACCAAATAAGACAAGTGAATCATGGAGCTTTTACAGATTGTCACTTAATGGTAAAACTGACATTGGATTTATGAACAATTTGTGAATTTGGGGTGCATGGATTTCGGGTGCCAATTCTGTTTGAAACGCGAGGAACCAACGTACGCGGTACCTGCAATCGGCACTGCTGGGCACTACACGTGTCTAGCACACGCTTAAATCCTAATATCTGAGATAACCCCTAACGTCAATGCATTACACAGTGAAACACACTTTGATCAAACGGTTTAATTGGCAGAGAAATGTCTGTCTCACCTTTATGTTTTGCTTCTGTTAACAGTTCCTCTGAGGCTGAAACAGACATCACAGATGTAAGACAACGGGCCATTCGTCAGATGAACAAGTACGTGTCAACGGCTTCTCTAGGCTGTATTACTCCAAGTGTACAAACTGCTTAAATATTCTGTTTGGCCCTTTGCCAGGTGAACGGCTCCAGGAGACTCACAGTTGCCGTGGGTGACCTGGAACTCCAGCATCTTATTCATGGCCCCCATGTAGAAGATGAGACGCAGCTGCGTTATGCCCATAGTGATGAGGCTCCACATGAAGATGGGGGAACAGACAGACCTGCGGAACGGGACTGAGCCAAACACAAAGGTGATCATTGTGGGACAATTCTGGGAGTTCAACGAGGTACTCTAAAAGGAGAAGGTGAGTAGAAGACAGGATGGATGTTAGTAATTCTAAAATGAGCATATCTGCTAGCACTAAGAAACATTTTGGACACACTAGCGCTACAAATAGACGTCCTGCACACTCTACTTCCGTCAATCTAACATCGGTACTACTGAATGTGCCAGTGACTACGCAAAACGTTCAGCAGCTACGTGTTCTGCTTTACCTGTGCTCTGCAGTGTGCTCAGGTGCTGTTATGTTGGCACATTGCTGCTGATTTAATCACATTGGATTACGGTTACGATGCCGTCAGTCGCCGTGTTATCGCAGTGTGGAGAGTATTCAGGGAGTTAATGGTTGCCACCATCCAGCTGATGTCCTCCGGCAGCTTAAGGCTTCTCAGTAGCATAATTTGCAGTAAAAACGAATAACCTTGCAGTAAGAAAAACGGTGGTGCTGTCGACAGAACATGCTTCACAGACTAACGGACTTGAAAAGGACACCTTTTTTTCCGAAACTACACAGGACTGCCCCGTGGATCCTTACTGAAATACACGTTCACGTGACCATGCTAGATAAGTACACGGCACACACAGGGTACCACCAAACATTGACTCTGCCATATGCTTAAGTGTTTCTACTGATCCACAGCTTTGTTCCTTAACTCACTTTGTTGGTCGGCGCCAGCTTTGCACGGCTGCTTGGAGGACTGATCCTTCTGGTTCTGAACCTGGTCCCCTGCGGTCACTTCATTGCAGAGGCAATTTTCTGTCTCCATGGTGTCCAGGGTCACACTCTCACCCTTTGTCTTCTTCCTGTTAGAAATGACACAGCTCATCACAACAGTCCACTATGGTGCTGTACGGTACAATGGCGCTGCAGCAAATGAGCAGCACGTGTAACCTGTTTTGTCGATTTACTACTAAGTACAGACTAGGTAATACAGTATATAACATTATATGAGCTAAATAAAGTAAAGCAAGGGAAGGTGCCGTAGAGTTGATGTTGACCACTCCGTTTTCAAGGTAGGGGAAGCATGTGGGAAAAGGGTGTAGTAAAACCCTGCAAACTCTTCACTATTTTGAAAACCACAAATGGTCAGAAATCAGCCCTGACTGAGTGGCAGTTACCCTAAATTTACCTTAATCTACTGCTCTGGCGAATCCGTACCTCATTTGGAACTAGTTTGAAGATCGAATTGAAGTTGACAAAATTACGAAACTGTAACAGCTAGAATTCTACACATCAGAAGCTAAATTTAATCCCGTCCCAGTGGAATATTTTTCAGACAGTCATGTGCTCTTTTATTGATATGTAAAGCATGTGCTTTATCGCATTGGGCTTTCACAGTAATATTGAGGTGTACCTCAGGTCATCAGGTGTAAGGAAAGGTTCCGCAGGCCAGTTGAGGAAGCAGTTCAGGAAGACGAGACACGCCAGTCCTGACCACACCCACATGATCACCCGGAAAGACACACCGGCATCATAAATCAGCTGGAGAGGAAAGCGAGATGCATATGAGATGTGAGGATGACATCAAAAAACACTAGTCAGAGAACACAGCAGTGGAGCATCTCAGACAAGGAAAAGGAATGGAGCTCACAAATTAGCGTCAATACACTACAGACACGCGTGTTTCCGCATGCCAGTCCCTACAACACACGTTCCATTGTAGCACAGTTAAAGTACCTGCAATATTGAGATAGTATATCCGAATATCTGACTTCACAGTAGCCTGTTATAAAAAATACCATGGGCAAACAGTAACACTCACTCCTTCAACATGTGTTCAATGTACCTCTTTGTCAGTGCGCTGCTAATATTTAGTAATTCGGCTGATGCTTGTCTCCAAAGTGACTTACAGCCTTATTTACAGTAATTTTCCCCATTAACACAACTCAGTAATTCTTGTACTGGAGCAATTTGGGTTAAATACTTTGCTTAATGGGGGGGTGCGGTGGCGCAGTGGGTTTGGCCGTTGCCTAGCTGCGTGGCAGGTCTGGGGTTCGAGTCCTGCTTGGGGTGCGGTGGCCCTGTCTTTCTCCCTGTGTTTGCCTCCCCCGCCATGCAGAGGAAGGACCTGGCAACCCACCTCTGTTTCCTCCCTTGACTTGCCTTGAAAACCATGCGAGTGGTTGCTATGGGTCGGCTTTGACTTGGCACTTACCATACCTTGCTTAATGGTACTAATGAAGAAGGAAGCGTTCAATCCTTGGAGCTCAAGGCTACACCTCTGAGTACTATGCTATCTGCTGCCCCATCACTATTAATGAGAACTGCTGTCTCTTTTTTATTTCTCTATGCTTTTACCCAAAAGGCTTTTTACTGCTATCTGTAGAACTGGGTCATTTTTAATAAAGACATTCAGGTTACCTACATTCCTCAGTGGGACTAAAGCAGGCCTCCTTCTGCATGACACAGTGTTAGGGTTAAGGTTAGGGTTATCTCCGGCCTGCTGCCCCAGTATGCGTGTTTCTGGACAAAGAGGAAACAGTTCACAGATGTATCTGCGTTTGATAGCACTTCATTTCCGGCAGTTACCTTGACTCCCAGGAACGTGACAGCGGAGGAGGCGTAGGAGCCGATCATGAAGGACATGATGGTGGAGCTGAGACTTCCAAACATGTTTGGTAACTGAAAGAGAGAAATACTGAATTACATGACGATGGCCAGGAAACTGAAACTGTGGTACTCGGTAAAGCCCAGTTTATATAACGCCACCTTAGAGTATTAAGGCCCCCAATGATCTCAGTCATGTTTTCCTTGTGCAAGTTTACCATCGTGGTCCTTTCTGTAGAAATTGTTGCAGTGAATGGCTCTTAATTAACGGGCATGTCACTGTGATATTTTCATCAATTCTTCTCTACATTTACATTTATTCATTTAGCAGATTCTTTTGTCCAAAGCGACATACATCTCAGCAAAAGTACAATTCATGCATTACATTGAGAGGAGGAGACATAGTTGCAGACATGAAAGTCTCAAGCAAACCTAGTTTGTTACCGAGCACTTGCTGCACTGAGGTTCATCGTTCGAGTAGGTGCATAAAACACAGGATAGACAAATCCTGATACCCTCCTACTATTTTTTTTTTTTTTTATTATAAGATACACAAGCAAGCAAAAACAATGCCGGAGTAGTGGCTGATTAAAAGCTTCATCTGGCGATGCTCATGAAGTTACGGTGCATGAACATTTACACCGTACACGAGCTGCAGAGATCTTGGGCGAAAAGGGTCCGGAAAAGGTGAGTTTTCAGACCCTTCTTCTCTACAATACCAACTTCAGTTGATGTGGAAGCGGCATGTTTTACAGCACTACAGCTGGTCCTGGTATTTCTGGAGGTGGGGTACAGTGAGCAGTAGGGGGCACTAGTGAGCACCAATGAGAAGATTGAAAAAGGCAGAAAGAGGCTGGGGAGGAAATGCAGACGAACATCTGGCAGCCAGTAGAAACAGCACTCCTTTTGTTTCGCTGATCACATAACTGTTTGTTTCCTTTCTGTACCCTTGGCGTCTCTCGGACCCTGTCCGCTAGGTAAACAGGTGTGTAAACACAGGACGACAGACGGGTACGCGCCGATGTTGATGGAGCACGCATCGAACCTCAGTTCGGCAGAAATGAATGCAGAAGCAGTATTTCCCACTTTTTTTTTTTTTTTTTTTTTTTTACCAGAAAGGATTCAAAACAGTTCTGTTTGGTTGCATGCGGTAAATTTGAATGTTTTGTGCTGCAGGACACACTACCCAGTGCTGTATTTGCCACATGCAGTGTTTTTTTTTGATTAAATTAACTGGTCTTACCTTACTTAAATGTAAACAATCTGGTAAAAATGAGTAAAGTGCACCTCACCGCCACTCTGCCTCCTAGCCAACTACAGCTTAATACAGTTATAAACCGTCATCCTTGCCCTCCCTCCTCATCCTCCCTGGTTTTCAGTGCTCCTTCTCTTTTCCCTTCTGCTCAGAAGCATCTTCCAGGATCTCATTGTTTCACTTGGTCTTGCATATCGTTCCTTTTTTTTTTTTCCTTCAAAGAGCAATTTTTACTTTATTTTTTAAAGGTACATGGCATTCCGGTCACTTCTGCTGACCCCACCAGGTGGCCACAGAGCTGCTGCAGGCTATTACAGTACTGTGCCCAATTTATGAGTCTGCGTGTGGAACAGCGCTGGACTCGAGCCACATCCTTATCTCGCTCCTCACCCCTCTTTGAGGGTATCTGGCACCTATTTTTGTTCTGCTTGGATTGTTTTTAATGGTCAACAACTAAACCTCTTGGCAGGTGAACAGAGAACTGTAACCAGCTGAATCTTTTCACCAACTAAAATGTGACTATTTTTGTTTTGGTTAAAATAAATTTCTATTATGATACTACATATGAAATAAAAATGTAGTCAGTAAATACACATAAATAATGAGCATCCAGCCTGGATTCTGTTCAGGACTTATGAGGACCCCCCCCGCCCCAAATCACAAGGTTTTGCAGAAAATGGTAGTGTACAGAAACACCCCAATGACACTGTGTACTTAGTAGTCTGCTGTTAAACTGTTCTATTATTTCCTGCTTTCAGGATTCTGCTTTATTAGTCCTTTGCACCATATTTCAAAGTCATTTCTTCCTCCACACTTCACTTTTCCAGTGTGTCCTTTCCCCACCTTTATTTGCAGGCTGTAAGATGTGGGCAGGTTACGGTAGGTCAACAGCCAACACACTGCAGCGCTGCATCTCGTCTCCCTTGACAGAAACTCACTGGAGTGAACCAGTCTCTCCTGCAGTGCAATTTTTCACGCCACATTTCCTCTCTGCATAGCCGTCAACCGTTGTTCTCCCGTGCCCTCGGGCGATCGTTCGACCGTACCACACCGAAGATTTCCGGCCCTGTTGTTTAGCCTCCATAATTGCCAGCTTCTACTTTCCTTCTCAAGGGCAACTATGGAAGTGCAGCTCTTTCTCAACACCCGGAGCCCGCCACACACCCCGGTCTTCGGCTGCCTTCTCTATTAGGACACATCGAATTACTAATTTCCTCTGACTTCTTTCTTCGTAAGTTCCACATCGTCCAGTTCTAAATTTCTGAATTACTGAAAGCGAGCGCCTTTAGTAAGATAAGTCGTCTAGGTGTCCTTGCTCCTTATGAGTGAAACGTTGAAGCCGTACTCATGGCCTTGTGCTCCTCCCTCAGAATGTTAACACGGCCAGTTCCCACTGGGCACAAACATTTCCTTCGGTGTGTTTATTTGTGTCTCTCTACCTGTGTGAATTTTCCCAGCCACCTTGAAACATGATCCTGAGCAACAACAACCTTGTTGTATCCAAATTATTACGATGCCATACTCCCTTCTTATCCTCCATTAGGCCCTTAAACGTGTGATCCTGCACCACTTTCCGTATTTAATAATTCCATTTAATACAGCCTTTGTCTGATGAGAGTTTCAGGTCTGGGGTTTTGAACTTGCAGCGCTTGACCTGCACTTCCTTTGCAACCTTTAGGTAGATATTTTGCAGTAAAAGTGTCCCTGTAGGCTTCCTTTGGACCAGTCCATGCAAGGCCACGTGACAAACTGCCTCATCCCAATACACGTTACCGTGAATTTGCGGTGCCCGTGAATTTCTCTGCAAACAATGTCATGTGAGACAGCGAGGCAGAGAGGGGAACAACAGAAGGGCAAGAGGAGAGAGGTTAAGCACATGCTTTCTGTTTGATGTCAACATAAATGTCATTCGCTATTTGAATATTCCAGGGCCACAGCATTCGGGTTCATAACGTTACTACACGTCATGGTAATGAGCACTGGTTCCCTACATGTGAAACCTTTGGAGACTTTAGCTGCTTTTCACCTCCTGCTCTGGCCGGTTCTTCGGCAGCTCTTATTTCAGCTATAGAGCCTCCGAATACATTAGAGAAAGTGGGAGACTGAGCAAAACTTACTGCGGTACCTAGTAGGTGGGTAACGTGCACAGACAGGCAAAGGGAATTGTGGCGTTGGTTATATGAGCACTTCAAGCCTGGACAGAAAAGGCTTAAGAGACAGAGCATGTGCCTCTTTGTCATAGTGTGTTTCTAGCAGAGGTTGAAGGACACGGCGGAGGAGAAGGCGTGGGGGCAGCAGTGGCTTCTGATTGGTCACACACCATGTGCCTTTATTTCCATCCTGGCTGCGGAAAGTCAGATGCACTGACATTCCTTCGCCGATGCCAACACACACACACCTGCTGTAGCTCATATACACATGGCACCAGGCAAAAGTCACACAAACTAAAATATCCCGACTCTGTCCGCTTTGAATATACACTGCGTTTAGAAATGTAAGTTTAATGCGCAAGTGTCATTTTCAACATTATACATAAAATTAAAGCACTGACCAAGACAGCAGATTCCTATACAGACACACTAAGGTGTGTTTTCAGTTTCAAAAAACTGTGAAAGACATTACGAAGTTAAACGGTACAAAATTAGAAATGTATAAATAATTGAATTCAGCTGTTATTTTCCATGGACACAAATAAAAGGTTTTACAGCAAGCTGACTGACAGCACATCTAAAGATAATGGCCTTGTATCTGTCAGTATAATGTGAGAACTCCTACGTATCACAGATTTATAAACATTTGTATATATTATGAACACATTTTTGAAAATGGGCTCCGTTGTTTCAGTGTTTTCTCTCACCGTGAGGGAAGTGAAGGTCAAACAGATTCCTCCGAAGCCATTTAAAGACAGGGCGAGGAAGATGAGCGGGGACAGGGCTGGGGAGAAATGATGAAGTATGATCATCACATGACAACACTGCTGTGCTAATGTAGAACCCTCCTACAGAATTGGGCCAGGACCCATTGCTAAAATGACCCGTGAGCAATTAAAAACACACACAACACACACAAGGATACTCCAGCCCCGATGTACATAGTGGATGGACTAGAATTAGAATCAGCAACACACTCTTTGACTATGTGATGGAAGTGTGGTGAACTGGAGCCCATAAATCAAGCAATGAAACTGAAGAATTTCCTGCTGTTTTATGCTGCTTCACTTTATTCACTGTTGTTAAATTATGCAGCAAAAAGGATGTGAGAGCACATTCTTAAGGGGCGTAAAAAAAATACCGGTAACACTTATTCTGGCATTTGCAGGCTGTCATGAAAAGTCAGGCTGACACTTCGAACCACTGAGCAAATCTATTTTTCCCCCAATTAATAATGAAGTTTTTTTTTTTTTTTTTGTGAACCAAGCATAGTGAACTTCATGCTTCATTCAACACATCGAGGCTGCCCCAGGGTCTACAGAGTATGCCGAGTACCTGTGTACGTACCTCTGTATTCCCATGTATATCTGTATACATCCACTATTGTTTCCAGTTTGTCTTTTAAGGTTATGCTTTCATTAATTCTTTCTTTATCACAAACTGATTCTCTAGTGCAGGGCTGCAATGGTCTGCAGTTTACTTAGGAAGCATAAAGGGTGAGGCAGGGTACACCCAGGACGTAGACATCTCAGCAACTAGGCTCCCGGATGTTTAAAACTAACAAGATCACCGTCTTTCACTCTGTGCAGCATGAGGACATTATGTCTGTAAATGCCGTCGGCAGTGGCACTAACAGATATATGTGGCTGAATAATCTTCATTTGATCCATCTCCATTTAATCTAGGCTTTATATGTAATAGTGTAATTATGTTAGAAAGGAAATCTGTGTGTTTTAAAAAGCTGAGATATAAGTTACATGCTTACACTTTATTTCTAAAAGGACTGAAAGGTCCCAGGTGTGAATCCCACTCCTTCTGCATCACCCTTGCGCTTGTCTTGCATTAAGCAATATTTATGTGAATAGTTTAATTTATTGTGCTCTTTTTCTTGAAGGTTCCCATGAGTGTGTGTTCTGTTCACTTTGTTGTTGTTCAGCTCAACGACTGACTGGGAATCACAGAAGTGAGGTTCATTACTCGTGCGATTATACTGTCTGTCGTTTCTCCGTCATTACTGCGTGAAGAACACGTATGAGGATCCAACTCGGCTTTCTCTTCATAATAAATATGTATGAAATTAGAATGACCCTGTAAAGGCAAAAATGCCATTGTACTGAATAATAAGCCTGTTGTATGAAGAAAGGGTATTTATTTTCCCAAACCAGCGTAGTGGTTTCTCATTCTATGGAACCGTGTTACATGAAGGCTGAGTGGACATGTGTGCGGCTGTCTTTGCCCAGATGGGGTGCTGCAGACTCACCCGTGGGATTGTACGCAGTAATGGCAACGATGGCACAGGAGACGGCGAAACATGTGCTAGGAGAGAGGAAGGAGCACGAGAAGATGGGGGGAAAGGAGAAGCGATGTCAGCACAAAGTGAGGTACGTCCAAGAGGCAACAAAGACACTCAGAGCTGAGGATAAATGTAACATCCTTGTTTCTGCCACCTTTTTCTCCACCCAACTTATTCAATGAGACGTTCTATATCAGACTCAGTAGATTCCAGGTTTCCATTCAGCGTTATATACTGGAAATGGACCAGCTGTCACTCAAGTCATTTTGACATTCTGAACTAATGCAAAGATACATGAAATACATGTTAAATGGTGGTGACAACTGGCCCATAAATAAAAATCATCCGTTCGTGATCAGTAACTACGTGTTTGCCGAACTAATCCTATGGCACGAAGGAATGGGGAAACCTTACGGCACAAAGCGTGCGTGTTACATCAGCAACTCAGTAATGCCTACATTCATAACTTCAGTACAGCTTTGCCAGCATTTGTACAGCACACAGACAGATGTGGCACACCCACATACGTAGATAGAGTAACTGCTCAAACCACTCCTTGTTTGACTGCTTCTTATTCCAACAGTGAGCAAGAATTAGGACTAGTTTTAACACCTCCAGTAGCTGCTTATCCTAAGGCTGAGTCACGGTAGCCTAGAGCCTCTTCTGAAAGTATAAGACAAGACTAAGGATGGTAAAATGTGGACAGGGTGCCCGTCCAGCACAGGGTAGCCACACGCAGTGACATTATACGGGCAATTCAGAGTCACTAGTTAACTTGAAACATGCCTTTGGACTGCGGGAGGAAACCAGAGCATCTATAGGAAGCCCAGATAAACACAGGGAGAACATGCATACATCACATACTGGGAGCGAGGATCAAACCTACATCCAGCAGTGTAGCCCTAGCTGATGTGAGGCACCTTGTGCTGCCCGCTGCACCACTGTGCCTCCAAGACAGTCCAATAAACAATTATTACTGGAGTTCAGGGGGTGCGGTGGCGCAGTGGGTTGGACCGCAGTCCTGCTCTCCGGTGGGTCTGGGGTTCGAGTCCCACTTAGGGTGCCTTGCGACGGACTGGCCGTCCCGTCCTGGGTGTGTCCCCTCCCCCTCCGGCCTTACACCCTGTGTTGCCGGGCAGGCTCCGGTTCCCTGCGACCCTGTATGGGACAAGCGGTTCTGGAAATGTGTGTGTGTGTGTGTGTACTGGAGTTCAGACACTCTTATTATAGCCAAAATATGACCTTTGTTTCCTACAGGCAGTTCTGCAGAGTGCAGGAAAGCTGCTGAAGCACTGATGTACGCAGGCATGACACACATGTGCCACCTCAAATAAGCTGATCAGCAGGGTTACAGACAGCAGCTGGTAGCATAGTGGTTAGAGTTGTTCCCTTAGGACCCAAAGCAGGTTGCAGGTTTAAATCCCACTTCCAGCTGTAGTACTGTCAAAGGTCCTTAGTTTAAATTGCTCTAGTAAAATTACCCAGCTGTATAAATGGGTCAATAACTGTAAGTATTTTAGCATTGTAAGTCACTTTGGAGAAAAGTGTTAGCTAAGTATGTTAGCTATGTAAATGATCAAGTATTAAAAAGTGAGTACACTCCTACGTTATGCTGACACAAAGGAATGGGACACAGCGAAATGCGCTTTTTGCCGTATGAGTCATTTTTCTGTAGTATCTGCCACGCAAGATTGCCCTGTTTGAGCCCCACCCCATCCGTCTTACCTGCCCACCAGACGCAGGGGGCGGGGCCCATACTTGTCCATCAGGATTCCGAGGGGGAGGGTGGCAGCGCTCAGCAGGAAGGAGCCGATGGTGAAGCCCAGGTTGAGCATCTCCTCCTGCTCCACACAGCTGAGCCACTCATCAGCCTTGTGTTCATAGTTGCTGCTGCCATTAGCATGAACCTGCTCCCCTTCAGAGGACAGAAATGTTCCTCATCAGCATAACGGCACCTGCGATAAAAACTCATTGTAGATCCTGAAACTAGGAGCTCGCTGTCGTACCTGAACATAGGTGCGAATAAAATCCCTCACTCTTCAGCATAATGAGCAGAGATGCCCAGCCCAGCAGGACCGCAGAGAAGAGCAGATTCTCCACGACGGCGGTTGCAGCCATCCACCATCGCCTCCTGTAGGCTTGGCTGGCAGAAGGCACCATTTTCTGAAACACAGAGAGACAGAGATGTTGCGTACACTCAACACGCCACATACCTGCAACATGGGGATCGCTACAAGGGGTTGGACACACGCACACACAGAGTCCAAAGCCGCGTGTCCCGAGCGGGGTTGCGGCAAGCCAGAGCCTAACCCGGCAACACAGGGCACAAGGATGGAGAGGGAGGAGACACACCCAGGACGGGATGCCAGTCCATTGCAGGGCACCCCAAGCAGGACTTGAACCCCAGACCCACCAGAGAGCAGGACCCAGCCAAACCCGCTGCACCACACATCCCCCACAAGGGTTTGGAAAGAACATAACAAGATTTTAAAAAATGGTTTATCAGATGACAGACCAGGTTTTCAATCCCAAAGGAAAAAGTTCTGGATTATTTATTTACATATACACATGACCGCTACATCAAGGTAAAGAACTCACTTTGAGTTCTACTCATGGAAAGCTGTCCTATTTGCTGGTCCAGGTCTTGGTATTGTTTAAATACATCCGAATACCATGGAAACATTACTTTAATACACGAAGCCACTGTCTTAACATGATGGGAATTACCAGCAGAAGAAAGAGAATATACAAATTTGTAGCAAATGGGGACAGCGAGTTGCACGACAGTGAATAAGGCCGCTCTTAATTTGACAATACTTATCATACGCAGGGCTTTGTGACCTTTTATTTTATTCCAGTTCACTTCCTTCACCTTCATGTGTTTCAGACAACAATAACTGTTAGGCGAAAATGCAAATGTAGGTATAATGACTGCAGAAACTGAAAGCGATTCAATGCATACGCAACATGAAAGAATCTTCCGCAGCGGGTTTGGCCAGGGCCTGCTCTGTAGTGGGTCTGGGGTTCGAACCCTGCTTGGGGTGCCTTGAAGCAGACTGGTGTCCTGTCCGGGGTGTTTCCCCACCCCTTTCGGCCTTGCGCCCTGTGTTGCTGGGTTAGGCTCGGGACAAGCGGTTATAGACGTGTGTGTGCGTGTGTGTGTATTTGGGTGCTTGAACAAATTTCAGGTGAAGAGTGCAGTCCTTCGCCTCAAATGACAGAACGTACGTTTGTAAACGCCTCTTCTCTGTTTGGTTTTGTGGTTCGGTCACATGGAAACCCAGAGTGCACAAACAAGGCCTTTGCCCCCCTCCTCTGCCCCCCAATAAGGACAGCGGTGTCCTCATCTGCGTAACGTCTGACATTTCTGGATTCATCCAGGTCAACTCAACCATCGGTGCTAAAACAGGAAACGTGGACCTTTTAAGACAAAGCTGATATGGCCCAAAATCAAGCCACCAGATATACGTTCATATGTCAGCACTGGCCTCCATGATTTTCTGGAACCTAGAGCCAAGAGCAACAGGTGCTATGAGATCGTTACCGCGAAGACGGCGACTGGGAACACAGAGTAGGGACAGGAAATAAACTTCACGCTTGTCATTTCGAAACATTAGCAGATGGTGGCAACAGTTGTTGCATTTTACTATTCGGTTGCATCTTGCGAACATCCAGCAACAAACTATAAAGTTGCTTCTACTACTGGGCAAATTCCCATTAAACTTAAAAGGCGGGGTCAACCTAATCATTTGAGCAGAGGTAGAAAAATGAAGGCTGAACAACGTTACATCAAAACACGGTGCCAGTGGAACATTCAACAGGAAATCCGACTTGCTTTTCAAAGGCGGCGGCATCAACGCGTCTATCTAATATTATTAGACGCGCTTCAGTGGGGCCATTTGAGGTCGGCTGGTATAGCTAAAGAGATTTTCTTTTGAAACTGACTCCTGTTTGGTCAGGCACACTTCTTAACTGCCCTCGAATCTACGGTATTCCGGCACACAACGTAGAAGAGCACACAGGCGGGGGGTAAACCTTTGCGCAATTGTAACATTCGGCTGCTGCTGCTATTTACAGTGGGTTCCTATTAATAGGAGATGTTAAAGGTACTCCCTGTATCGCGGTCCTGCGAGAGGAACTACTCGTCAGCATTCCTGGCTGTTCCAGCAAGGCAGCTGTCTTAACAACAACAAAAACAATGATAATGATACTAATAGTAACAATAATAATAAAAATAATAATCATAATCATAATAAATATATTATTATTGTTGTTACCCAATGTTTTTTCCTGAGACCTGAAACTTGTCTGTATTCCACTTTTGTCACAATAAACCACATCATTTTAAGGCATGTGTACAATGCTCATACTAGCTCACTGGTGTTAAAAAAAAAAAAAAAAAAAAAAACTCATTACCTTTGTGTTGTTCATGGGAAAACATATTTCACGATGTCTAGTACTGTTAAACCACCACATTGCTTTCTTTTTAATTTCAAATATAGTCAATCAGACAGCTAGCTTTTTAAAGTGTCCATATAAGGCTGTGCGTTCAGCGCATGGCATTTTGCCGGAGGTCTTTATTAACATCGTGTATGTAATTAAAATCCAAAGAATGTCACTTGTTCTGCGAAAAAATGCAAAATATGCCACAGTTTCTAACATTTTACCTGGATATCCTGCAAACTAACATCAAAAGGTCGATTTTGTTTTCTTTCTGAAGTCAGATTGATGTTTTGTACAGTACTTCCCACTTGACTGTTTCTAGTGCAGGATAATGAACGGGCGAAGCTACACCCACAGCGAGGGAAAGTGTTCCCAGCTGCAGCAGTTTAACTGCTGTGTGACTCAAATCGTTCCTTTTCCTCTTTCTCTCGCTCTCTCTCTCTCACCCTATTTCCCGCCACTTTACACTAGTTTACACTGTCTCCTCCTACTCCGTATGTATGACAAAAAAGAGGGCGTTGCAGATTGTAAACTAGGTACAGAGAGTTCTCGTTTCCCGCCGTAAAAGGGGCGCCTATGTGGCCAAACTAACCGCCGAGAAAAGGAGTCCCGCACCTAACGACATACTTTCACGTCGGCAAGTCACAGTTTAAAGTGACTGCTGGGGGTGTAGAGTAGACAGCATGTTGTTGACACAAGTGTGTAAACGAAAGCTTGCGTACAAACACGATAGCACGGAGTTGTGAATATGTGACAGATGGATGATGAGTGCGACTGAGACCAGATCAAAACCGTTATCAGGATTTGCCTGCTACTTCACAAACGCCATAACAAGGAAGAATTAGGCAGGTGTGCGAACTTACCATACTGATACTGTGTACCATACAATAACTGCAATGCTGACACTGTTACACTGGTACTGTTAACTTATTTTCTGCTGCCGTTGGTAACCGTTGAGGTTTTTTACAGTGGCGTACAGGCCACAAGGAGTTAAAGCACAGGTAACAAACCGAGGGGAGAGGAGAATGTGAAAAATTAGTCGTTCAGGGCAGAAGCCAAAATTAAAAGATATGAAATAACACTCACTGAGCCTGAGTGCGCAAGCAAGACTTTGTATACATTTTTCCACTACATACTTCTTAAAATGTGCTAAACACGGGGAACAGGCAACAGCGGGCCTACAGCTGCAGCTGTAACGTATTTGGTTTAACTTCAATGCACGTCCACTTCCAGGGAACTCGGGCATTTTAGATTGTTGTGCTTTTCATCGGTCACACATTTGCCAGACAAGTTTTTAAAAGGTCAGTGCGGTGTCTGTTTAGCCCTAGTACCCTGGTTCCGAAAGCAGGGCATCGGAGATGACGGAAAACCGCGGGAAGTAGACGGATCATCGTGAACTCATCACGTCGTCTTCGTTTTTTTCCCTCCAGCCACCACGGAAAGCAGCAGTAAATGGAGAAAGCCAAAGGGGACCTTTTCTCATGCTGCGCTTGAGGCAGGGTCGAGGCCTTGGAGGCTCGGAGCCCCCGAGTACTGAACCCAGAACAGCCCCCTTTGGCCACCCCTCAGCAGCTGTCCCTGGAGCCGTCCACAAAACCAGCAGGAATTTCAAAAGTGTTCTTTCACAAACAGCTCTGCTCTGTTACAGTGTTTGCCACACTCCACTCCACCATTTTCCCTTCCTTTTTACTCCGTTTCAACACAGACCATAGAGCTCTTCTTCGCGAACAAACACTAGCGACATTATTTTGAACAAATAAGAAAGCAAATGTGCCAAAAATCTCACGTTTACATTCACAAAAGACACGAAGAGTAATATTATATATAATTACACTGAATTCTACCCGGAGATTTCACTAGTAAATCACCATCAGTTTTGCCTCACCTGCACAAACTTTAACTGTCCGGGGGAAATTAAATCAATGGACTCAAAATGTTCAACTACACAGTTTTATTTTACTGACTCATTTCTTGAAGCGGAGTGTCAGTGTGTGTAACACCGTATTATAACACCGTGACTGTTTAACAGGATATGTAACACTTAAAGAGGCTAACACTATTTAACACTAACACAGTTTAACACTGTGTGTAACGCTGCCGACGTTGCAGTAGCGTAAAAGTAAGTGACCGAGCCGGCGAGGCGAGGGCACGTTTAGATATTATTGCATCAGCTGAAGTATTTTTTTCCACGGAACTCAACCCGCCACGTCTTGGAGTCTGAGCAGCAGCGGAGTCTGTTCCGACCGACCGAGTGCCCAGCAGCAGCAGCGCTACAGTCACTGTGTGTGACACTACCTACAGAAATGTCCCCAAATTCAAAACACGCACTTTTCTTACAGACAAACTGTTTTCGATCATTTATTTTTCAACATTTTCCACCACGGCACGTGTCCCTCCCTGCAAGTGCCAGCACAAACAAAGGAAGAGCCACAATCATCATGTGAATGAATGTAGGTGCAGCTGTAAATAATGAATGACTCGTGTGCCGTTAACCCGAAGACCTGGGATATCCTACCTGAAGGACTGCATTACAGGTAAAGACAAGGTTTTAAACAGGTTTTTTTTTTTAAAAAAAATTGAACTTTCCCCTGGCAAGTACGGTAACTGAAAAAGTTTGAAACTGACCGCCGCACGGAAACTGGTGGTTGGCAACAAAAGCGCACGAAAAAGTGGTAAAGTTCGAACGTGAGGGGCCGTCGAAAACAGCAAAGTTATTATATAGTAATCGTTTCTTTTTTTTTTCCAAAATTAAAAAATAAAACCTGCCCCTTTTGTCCCCGCGATTTCGTGACACCCGTGTGGCGCGCGCGCACGTGTCCTCCCTCCGCGCGCACATGGTAACACCGATAAGACACTTACGCTCGTTTTCATCCCTTCAAAGTCTCTCTTTCGGCTTCTTAAATTCCCCCCGCTGTTTCCTTTTTGCCCTCTGCGTTCCCCGTGTGTCTCTTTTCGCTGTTTCGCTCTTGATCTTCTACGAAGAAGCCATAATTATGGGCTCTTCAACTTTCCAGGTTGTTTCCGCAGCAGCATCTGCCGTCATAAGCTGTACATTTGGGTGGGAAGTGTTTCGTACAGCCCTCCTCCTCCTCCTCCTCCTCCTCCTCCTCCCCCCCCCTTCCCCTCTCCGTGTCCTTCTACCCTCCCCTATTCTTCCCCTCCTCCTCTTGCTCCTGCCCACCAAACACACAACGCACACAGACAGAGCAACGGCTCGTGTCTTTCCCACAGCCACAAAATATAATCACGTAAAGTGAATTTATTTCATCACTTTTCGAGCCCTCAGCAGTTGTTGGTAAGACATTGTCTCCAAACATCATTATAGAAATTTTTACATTTTACGGGGACATTTAACATGATTTTATAATTAAGTTTATTAATTACGCCTGTCGGTAGACTTATTTTTAAACATTATTTTGCAACACACACACACATTTTCAGAACCGCTTGTCCCATACGGGGTCACGGAGCCTAACCCGGCAACACAGGGCGTAAGGCCGGAGGGGGAAGGGGACACACCCAGGACGGGACGCCAGTCCGCCGCAAGGCACCCCAAGCGGGACTTGAACCCCAGACCCACCGAAGAGCAGGACTGCGGTCCAACCCACTGCGCCACTGCGCCACCGCACCCCCTATTTTGCAACACCAAATATAAAAATAAGTTTTAGCTTCTCTTTTTCAGATTATTATTCTAACCTTTTTTCTTTTTTAGATAAGTATTCTAACCCGTTTAAAAGGTCTAAAGATTAATGTAGTAATTTATAATACAAATGTCACATTTTACTTTGATTCTTTTACTGTACATAAAAATCAGTTACCATATTATTATATTGCAAAGTGAGTGTGTAATAATTATCCCTTAGTAAAATTATTACGAAATGAATGTGCAACTTTTTAACCACTTTTAAACGCAATGTTAGTTTATCGTGCCCTTATCTGTAATGAGTTTTTCTACTCGTAAATACTTTATCGGATTTTTTTGAAGTCAGATATTACCGTCAGATTTTAATCGCCGTAAATACCGCTGTCGATCGCACCGCTCGTTACATGTAACAGCGGCGGCTCAGTCCCTTTTCTTCGTATCTGGCGACACCCAGCGGTGATTGTTTTAATCGAACTTGTCCGTTTGCCTTCACTTAACTTTTATTTTATTTCACTTTTTAGTTTCATCACAGAATTTAGATACTGTTGAATTACACAAACATCTCGGTCTCTCTGCAAAAATTATGCCACTGAAAATTCTAGTACTATGGTTCATAGCGTTTACCAATGTTTCAATGGGGACCCTCGTCCTGACAAAACCAGCTCGAAATGCTTCATTACAGAAAGAGAGCGACGAAAGGAAAATTATAAAGACAAAATATAAAGAATTCTGGCTCATTTACTCTCTTGTGAAATTTAGTGACGACTATATGTATTCTTTCTTCGTTTACGGAAAGTGTTACATGTGGAAACACATACCTGACATCTTTTTAAACAGCGCAAGTCAGAAATGTGTCACAAAAACACCTAAACACAGTATAACTTGGAGTGGTTTTTACCTTATAAACTAAAGTGTGTTTTTTTTTTACATGTGTTCAAAATCACACCGACCATTCCCAACAAAGGCTTTTTGGAGAAATGTATTGGCTGTAAGCACTTTTTTAATGATTTAATCCAGTGATGGAAGTTGACTTGGATGTTTCCAGGAAATACTCTTTGAAGAGGTTCGGACGAAAGATTACATTGTATTCAATCTTCTGGAAATACCATCAACGTGTTCCACCCGTTCTGTACCTTTTCTCCTTTTTTTCTGCTACTGATAGCTTTACTGGCAGACAAAATAATGTGTTTAAGGAACTTCCATACAATTCTAACAGGCTGATTGTGTTTTCCTTTAAAAAGAAACAATGGCTGTAAATAAACAACACTGAGAGATAACAGTTAAGACTGAACGGACCAGATGATTCACAAAACTTATAGCTGTGCCCGGTGATACCCATTATGCTGTAAAACGTAATAAAATGTAATAATTGATAGATAATAAATATTTTATTAATTATCCCATCCATCCATCCATCGAGTTTAAATAACCGCTTGTCCTGAGCAGGGTCGCGGTGAGTCGGAGCCTATCCCGAAAGCATCGGCCGCAGAGCTGTGGGAGTTTACATCTCTGGACGGGACGCCAGCCCAACACACTTTATTATGATTAACTAATTAATTAAAAGACAAACTCTGTAAAATGAAATCTGATGAATTATGGAGCCCACGGCACGCGCCTCAGATGACGAAAAGAGTGTCTCCGGTTGTTGTGAAATATGAACGTTATACAGTTATATGACCCACGACTTGGAATGTTCGAGAAGGAAAGCGGTCAGGACTAAAGAAGGGTTCATAGACCCAGATCCCAGGTGAAATACATTTGTACTGTTTTTAAAACGCAGTGCTGTCGGTCCTCGTTGCGCTCATGCAAATATTGTTGAGCGCTGCTTTATGGTTGATCAGTTTTTCATACTTGTGTTCGTTTCTGAATCCGTTCTGTGTCCAGTGTGAACGACGACTTTACAATGATGAGTAATTTTAACTTAACTTCTAAGTGCAATGTTAGATCTCATAGAGGCCGTTTTTTATGACATTTTGTGTTGTAAGACTTGCACTGACAGGGCAAATACTTTTTAGTATGTTTACGTCTGTTTTAGTTATTTTCAGTCTGTTTTAATCAGCTATTAGTTAATTTTTCTTTTAACATTTCTCCAGTCTGTGCCTCCTGAAAATTAGAATTTTGTATTTTTTTTTTTCTACCTACTTCTGTAATGGTATTATTGTTTATTCATTTTACAAGTTAGCTGTGTAATACTATCTATTCTTTATGATTCTGCCTGAAAATATTAACTGTACTAATGTTAGCTGTGTGAAGAAATAATATGCACTAAGACTATGCATAGGTACCATAAACTGTGAACTCTCTCATGTGTCTGCACTGATAATTGGTACTTGGGCTTTTACTGTCAGGGAAGTGTAAGTCAGTTAAAGTTGAAAGCACTAAGTACTGTTTACCACTGAAGTGTTTCCTCTTAGGGATGTTCTTCCCAAGTGTCTTTCACCACATTTGACATACTGATAATTATTGTTATAACAAGGCAAACACTATAATATACAGACCCAAAGGATCTTTTCGGAGGGAATAGTATGTCAAAATTATAGAGCAATGCAGCGTTGAGCCATTTACACACACACACACACATACATTTTCAGAACTGCTTGTCCCATACGGGGTCGCAGGGAACCGGAGCCAACCCGGTAACACAGGGCGCAAGGCTGGAGGGGGAGGGGACACACCCGGGAGGGGACGCCAGTCTGTCGCAAGGCACCCCAAGCGGGACTCGAACCCCAGACCCACCGGAGAGGAGGACTGTGGTCCAACCCACTGCGCCACCGCACCCCCTGAGCCATTTACAATTGAGTATAATGTGCACTGTTATTAACTATGTCTTATAACATGTGTGTCAAAGTATATGATTAATTGTACAATTCTTTCATCAGGAAGCAAATCAAAGCCAGAGTTACACCCTGCATCTTTGATTCCTGAAGTTCATTCTTCCTGGTGCCAAATCCAAGATGAGACGCATATTTTTGAAATGTACATCTTCAAACCATATTTTTGCTCTTGCAAATCTGAAGTGGCAACATTTGTAAAAGACACACCCTTTTTGGCAGGGCAGATCCCCTTAGGTAATAACCTAAGTACATGCTAACTCATTTTCTGATTTTTTCCTGGCAATAGACTAAAGAAAAGTTTTTGGGATTTAAGTGGAATTCAAATGTCCTGATGATCTCAGTGCTGACAGAAGACATGTTTGTTTTTAGGTAAATGGAAAATCCATATTTATTCATTCTGGGTAGATGACATATCTCGATACGACTCCAAACCATAGAGTACTATGGAAAAAAAGCGTATGATATATACTGTAAATAACTGTTTGTGTGATTTTACAATACAAATAATATTAGAAAAATTATGAATTAACATGGGGGAGCGGTGGTGCTGAGGGCTTGGCTGGGTCCCACTCTCTGGTGAGTCTGGGGTTCGAGTCCTGCTTGGGGTGCCCTGGGGTGGACTGGCATTCCTTCCAGGGTGTGTCCCCTCCCCCTTTGCCCTGTGTTGCCAGGTTAGGCTCCGGTTCGCCGCCACCCTGCTTGGGACAAGCGGTTTCAGGCAGTGTGTGTGGAATAACATTTTTATCTGGGACTTTATTGAAGTATGAAACTCAAAACTGACATTTTTAACTCACCAGAATGCAGCAGTGGGGGAATCTATTTGTATAATGATTGTTTTTTTTTATGTTAATATACAGGAAATGGAAGACAGTTGCTGAACCAGGACAGCTGAGTGGCCAGTGAAAAGAAGGCAATATTCCTGAGGGGGAAGACAGTTACAGGGGGTGTGATGGCGTAGCAAGTTTGGCCGGTACCCACTGTGTGGTAAGTCTGGGGTTCAAGTCCCGTTTGGGTTGCCCTGCGATGGACTGGCGTCCCATCCAAGGTGTTTCCCCTCCCCCTTCGCCCTTGCATCCTGTGTTTCCGGAATAGGCTCCAGCTCGCCACGACCCCGCTCAGAACAAGCGGTTGTTGACGTTGGTTGGAATGCAGTTACATTACATTCAGTTGATGCTTTTCTCCAACGCGTGTTACGATGCTAAGCTACGTGCAACTACTTAACCATTTGTACAACAGGATAATTTTTACTTCAGCAATTCATTGTAAGTGTTTTGCTCAGTGGTACTGCAGTGGAAGATAGGATTTCAGCCTGAGTCCAAATGCGGTGGTTCTAAACGCCTTGCTGTCAGCTACCACAGTGCAAGAAGTATTGTCCCACTTCGGGCCGTTTGGGGTGCAGTGTTGGGTGGACACTTCGCCATGGCTCCATCTTGTGGACAATGTTGGCATCGCACCCACTTGGAACATTGCCAGTGACTCTGATTACCTGGTGCGCCCCTGGCATGGCTGCAGAAACTGTTCCCACACACACTTCTTTCCCAAGGGCGTGTTTGAGGACAAAGAGAGCAGGCAAACAGATCCGGTAAAAGGCTTGTAAGGACCAGTGTTCCAAAAAACTGTGAGAAGCTAAATGAATTTCATGATTTTTGCAGAATAATTTAGGGAATAAGTAACAATTTGTTTTGTGAACTTTGTTATGTTTCGAAAATTAGTGTTGCTGCTTTTAGAAATTATACTGCATAAATTTTTGCAAATGTACATCCTGTCCAGCACCTCCGTCCACTCAGGTACACTTTAGGGTTTTTCCGTGGGTGGGCATTTGGGACCCCCAGGTACGGCTGTCAGTAAGGGTCTGGGGGCGTGGCCAAGGATCCTGCCCGCAGTCAGCTTAATTTAATGGGCTGTGAAAGTAAGGCCTGGAGCTGTTCACAAGCTGGTGCTGAAACATGGGAATGGGATGAGGTCACAAAAGGGAGAGAGAAGGGTCAATTTTTTTTAAAAAAAAAAAGAAAAAGAGAGAGATGAAAATAACAAAATAACATTGCAAGCCTGAAGTGGGAAACTGCAAAACTGTGCTTTGGTCAAGTCGAGGGAGAGAGATGGGAAGAGGTGGGAGAGGAAGTTGTGGCGGGGGTAATGGTATGATGAAAGTAAGAGTACGGGCAGTATCAGAGAGCGGGATAAAGGAAAAGTGACGTGTTGTTTTATCTCGGTAAAATATAGCACTCAAGAGCTTTCATTTTTCCAGAGGCACTGCGTTGCTGTACACCAGCTTTCTATAAAATTTCCCTAAAAACTGCTCATTTTGTGCCCATGTGATACATCTCCTTAAAAGAAAGGTTTGTTATGCCCCACATGTCTTCGCAGTACTGTAGATTTGCTGCACATGTCCAGTTGCACTTCTGTGCACCTTGTTACACTTCTGTCATGACTGGAGGGTCTCATAACTGCTACACGAAATATCTAAAGTGGCATAAAACAGGGATCACGATGGCTAGTTACTTTTACTCTCCTCACATAATGCTGAACAACGTAACTGTTCTTATTCAGACGAGCAAAATAGCTATGAATTTAGTGTAAAATTCCCAGTCTAAACACATACAGTCTGAGGTATGTCAGTAAGTGGCTGCTTTTTTCTTGAAAGGAGCAACGGATTCCTAGTATTCCCAAGACCCCCAACCTTATCCGTTTTGCTAAAGTATTTAGTGTACTCCCCTGGATTCGCTGAAGACTTTTGTTCTTCTTCTACAAACTTTCTGCTCGTTTCCAGCCTCCCGCCACCCCCACCTTCCTCCACCCACCTCCACGTCTCGGAGAAAACCCAAACGGCACCGGGAGACGTGACTTTTACGCAGAGACGGGAAAGTTCCTTGTTCTGATACGAGGATACCATTCATCATTTGTTGAGACGCTGTTAGCGAGTACGATCATGTAGCTTAGACAGTTAAATGTGTGTAAAAGGGAGTATGGTCCACACTTGCTCTCGGGTGACTGCCATGTTATAGCTGTCTAAGGTCAGGAGTCTTTTTGTGGTATGTCATCAGCTCATTTCTGGCAGCACTCTTGTTCTCCAGACTTCATCTCCCGACATAAACACAGTGAAATGTTACGTACTGCTAAATGGCACTCTGTTTACTTCCTCAGTTAATTTGGTTCCTGGACTGCGATTCTAGTGCATCGCGGGTACAGTAAAAGGTTTGCGAAAGCTGCTCGAGGCCCTTAACTGATACTTACAGGTGATGCAGCACGTGTTGTATCCTAGAAAGGTGGTGAGTCAAAGCATGTTTCACATGCATGTACCCACACCTCTGTCACCCCACACGATCTCCTTTTCTCTCACTTCGGGCTTCGGTAGAATAACAACGATTTAAAGAGCGTTTGTTAAACTGCTCGAAAAGAGACATGAAGGAAAACTGAAGCAGCTTTTATTTCAGAAAGATCATTTCTACAAACTGGTCCACACAGGCAGGTAGGTACAGGGGTGGGCTTTCAGGCCCGGAACCAAATGTCTTTTTTTTTTTTTTTTGTTTTTTTGGACACAGGTTCCTCTATGGTTACCAAGTGCGGTGATGGCGGAAAAGGAGACGGAAGACACTTCCCCTCCTTTGCTTGGCTGCAAGCTGTTGGGAGAGCTGAGCATATGAGGATATCCAACACCAGGACTTTCACAGTCCCTCGTAAAGGGATTTCTCTTTTAACATGTGCAGACCTCACATGGCTACCATACAAAAATTATATGGAGCTGCTTTATTGCTTATGGAATGCTTCCTAGACACTTCTCAGAACCGCGTCAGTTCAGCGTGTTTGCTGTACCTTGGTGCTTTGTGAACGCCGCATGAGAAAAATTCACATTTCTGAACGCAATGGATGACACATGTGGTATGTGTGCGTGTGTGTTTTTTTTCCCCCTTTTCAGATTTTCCCAACTCTGACTCATAGCCCCTCAGCACCTCAGTAACACTCTCATTCGCAACATCTGGATTACATTCAGATCTCTGTCACCGGACCTCTCGGCAAGTTACATCATTTCAGCGGGATGAATTGTCAAGCTGTCGACAGGTAAAGCAACTTCTCCAGAAGCAGGCGATTTAGAGTGATACAGTACCCGGGTGGAGGTCATTAATGCATCAATAATAATGTCAGTTGATATATGAACCATGTTAGCAAGTGCGCACATTTCGATGTCGGTTAGGTAAAATAAAATCTTATTCGCAATTCTAAGAGGAAGTGCCATTACAGAATACGTAGAAAATAGTGAATGTAGTGTCATTTGTTCTTTGGCAACAAATGAAGACAGATCCTCTCGACTGTTATTTTTCATCTTTGACCCAAGTTAATATCATCCAGATTAAGAGAGGACCTGAAATGGTTTTACATGTTAACTGCGCCTCGAGTAGGACCTCGATTGCTCTATTTCGACAAGCCGTATTTCACAATTCTCTATAAATGTGTTTCCAATTTGTAACGTCAAGATTGCTGGCAATTTTACTTCCAGCGAAAAACATCTTTAAATGCAGACTTTTTTTCTTCACACACTTTCTTTGTTTACTTTCATTCAGAAATTTTGAATCCCAATTATTTTGATATAGAGAGCGTTAGAAGGAAAAGGTTTGCCAGTATAAAGTTTATGAAGCTTCTTGTTTAAAAAGTTAAGTTTCATTATACTAATGAATGTTCCGAAACGCCATTGTTGTTTGGTAACTTTAAGCGGCTAAGTAACTTTTATTTACTGTACTGTGTGTCTGGTATGTATCATTCTGCAATGTGAATTGATGGCAGTGGTCATGTGTTTTATTTCTGCATGTTGGCATGTGCTTTATGAGTGTTTGTGCCGAGGAAATTGCATAATTATACTATTAATGATACCACACTCACGTTGTTGACTTCATGGCATCTGGCTGATGTTCAACAGACAAAGTGCAACTACAAAAAAGAAGAGTGGAAAGTAGACTCAAAAGTTATAACCCTGTTTTAAGGTACATCTACTCAGTTACAAAAAAAGACTCAGATGAACGATGCCTTGGCTTGCCAATTCAGTAGTTCTTATACGCCTGATTCGTGGCATTCTATGAGAAATGGTAATGTATGCAAAGCTGCAGGTTTTTCTTCAATCATTTTATATAACATTTCAGTGAAATTAAAGCTAAACTGAAGCGCTGCCATACCTTTTTCTGAACAGGACTCCTTGGATGTTAGACTTGATGTACGTTTTTGTTGAAGCCTAAACCTGGTCTCAGGATGACTGGTGAGTATGGTCATCCTCACTGCTGTTAAATTCTGAATATCCAGTTTTTTCCCCATTTTATGTTTGACTGAAAGGACATCCATCAAAGCTGAACATATATTTTTACAGTTTCTATAAATTCCATAAAACAAATATTTCAGTTTGTACACTCAATCCAGTATTATGAAATCCAGAAAGTATATACACATTTTTCTCTAATAGTAATCATTGCAATATGCCAGTGAGGATATTTACTCTCTCGCTGTGCAAAATTCATGTGAAAACTAGAATCACCATATGGTTTTGCACTGAACTGGAAGATAGCCAGTGTAATAGCAGGAATCGCTTCACTGTAACAATCAGAATATTTATGAATAATGGCAGTAATTTGGAGAGGTAATTGGCTATTTGAGCCTTTCAAACAAATATCTTTCTGTTTCACTTTACTGTCATCACTTAATTATTAGTGTTACTTTGTTGACAGCAGCCATGAGACCTGCTTTAATGTTATGACCCCCAGCTTTGAGGGGATGAGGCTCTATTGCTGTTGTACCGCTCGTGACCACTAGGGGCCACTAAAGCTGCGCAAAATCTGAATGCATGTTTCTTCATGAAGGGTGCATGGGAAGCCAGGGGTCCGGATTCGTTTTTTTTTTTTTTTTTTTTTTTTGAAATGTGCCCTGGACCCCTTAAGAGGTTTCCTTTTAGTTCCCATTTAGCTCCTTGTGGAAAAAAAAATTCACCAGCATTGCCAAGGAACAGTAAGTAGGGAAACTACTTAACCTGAACTGCTCTAGTAAAAGTTCCAGCTGTATAACGGGGTAAAAAATTTAAGCAACAAAGTAATAATGTGGATGTTGCTCTCGCGGAGGAGCAACATCAGTGTGTGGTCGTAGCACAATGAACAATAAAAATGGTGCAAGATGTTATTCAGGTTACCTGGTTGATTTCCCGCGAGGGGGTGCGGTGGTGCAGCGGGTTGCACTGGGTCCTGCTTTCTGGTGGGTCTGGGGTTCGAGTCCTGCTTGGGGTGCCTTGCGACGGACTGGCGTCCCGTCCTGGGTGTGTCCCCTCCTCCTCCATCCCTACGCCCTGTGTTACCGGGTTAGGCTCTGGTTCCCCGCGACCCCGTATGGGACGAGCGGTTCAGGAAGTGTGTGTGTGGTTGACTTCCCAACATGAGATGTTAAAATTGGTCGTATAGCCCTTTTTACTTGGACTTTTTTTTTTTTTTTTTCATAACAACTAACTGGAGGTGCCTAGGAGGAGCAGAGCAAACATAGAAAGTGCTACCTTTTATCATTCTGTCACACACACACACACACACACACACACACACACATTTTCTGAACCGCTTATCCCATACAGGGTCGCAGGGAACCGGAGCCTACCTGGCAACACAGGGCGTAAGGCCGGAGGGGGAGGGGACACACCCAGGACGGGACGCCAGTCCGTCGCAAGGCACCCCAAGCGGGACTTGAACCCCAGACCCACTGGAGAGCAGGACCCGGTCCAGCCCGCTGCGCCACCACACCCCCTCTTTCTGTCACACAACATTATTAAATTATTATTAAAGCCTAAAATCTAGTAGAATTTAAGAGGTGGGTGCGGTGGCGCAGCAGGTTTGGCCTATTCCTGCTCTCTGGTGGGTCTGGGGTTTAAGTCCCGCTGGGGGTGCCCTTGTGACAGACTGCCGTCCCGTCCTGGGTGTGTACCCTCCCCCTCCAGCCTGATGCCCTGTGTTGCAAGGCTAGACTCTGGTTTGCTGCGATCCTGCTCAGGGCAAGCAGTTTCAGTCAATTTGTGTGTAATAGAATATACATACAGACTGTATGTACCAATGTCCCCTTTAAAAACTTTTGAATTATTACTTGTGCATCCAGTTACCTTTGCAGTTTAAAGAATATTCATATTTTAAGGTACTTTCTTACTATTCATTGCTCTTGAAATGTCTAAAAAGAGAGAAAAGAATCACACGCTCTCAAGTGAACTAGCACCGCTCTTGATGTGTTGGTCTCTTTGACTCCGCTTGAGGGTAACAGGGGCATGGCATTATTCTCAGTCTCTGAGTAACTGTTCTCACTTCCTGAAAACATGTCTTTATAATGTGTATTTCTCCTTTGATACTCGTGCTGTACATATATCATGGAATGACATCTGTACTTGACTCATGAATCCTGTTTTCATTCAGCATTAAGTTATCTACAGCTGATAAAGCTAATTTTGGAAACAATGCTGTATGTTGTGACAGATGTCATGCATTGACTGGTATAGGGATTTTATTACATGCAGTAATATTAACAGAAAATGTAACAATAATAAAAACAGTGTGGTTTGGAATAAGACCAACACCATGTTTGCCTGACCATCAAGCACTGAAAAAAAGCACTAAACTCTGGGTGTATGAGCCAGTTAATGTTATTAATATTTCATCACTTTCAGGATTAAAAGGATTTAAGGCATTAACTGGTTAACTAACAAAGATCTGACTAATGTATATGTAATCTTTCCACAGGCATATTAAAACAGCTATGGAAAGGTTTGCTTAACACCTCACAAAACCATCAAGGGTATTTTGCTGCGTTGTTTTGTAATGTCCCTCAGCCTTGTGTTGCAGTTTCCAATCTGGTGTAATTTCAAAGATGAGAAAGTGAAGAATATGAAGAGTGTGAAAGGCCGGGCGATGGGGGGACAATGGAAGGTGAGATGCCAAGCAATGGGAGACAGGGAAGGTGAGATGGAGAGTGTAGAAGGGAAAGAGAAGGGTGCGAGAGAGAAGTGCGTAATAAATTGTAGATAATTACCCACCATGGGCGACATGGGGTGATTGATGATAGCAAGAGAAAGACTGAGATCATAGAACAGACAAAAAGAGGATGAAAGAGTTAATTCAGAGTCAGACTGAATACACTACGTTACTCTAAAGCCACAGAAAAAGAGAGAAAGAGAAAGAGGGAGAGGGGTGTAGACGTTGGTTTCTCCAAGTTCATTCACCTCTTCTTTCTGCTTTAAAGGGTGAAAATGTATCAGTATGGAGTGGTTAATAAGTGCCTCCAAGGTGAAAACCTTTAAATCAGTCAGAGACAAAGAGAAAGACTGAAAAAGAGCATAGCCTGGACACTGACACCCGGGGAGACAAAGAGAACAGCCTGTGCCCTGGAAATAAAACAAATACACTCTGCTATGTCTTGAAAAATGCTTGAGAAGAAGGAGTAGGTCTATAAATAATGACCATGCAAATTTAACTTCTCCTTCCTAAACTTTCTAGGTGTGTTCTGCTTGATTGTTCATTTGCTACTCCTAGTAAATAGCTTGGAAAGTGTTTTTTTTTTTTTTCTTTTTGTCATATTGTAAAGTAAACTGAATTTTGGACAAAGGAAAAAGAGATTCAATTTTAGTTCAATATATAAACCGACTGCCACATTAATATGTTTTAAGTGACTTTCTCATGACTGAAAGTGGAGCCTATGAAATTCCAAAATTTGGAGTGAGTATTTCAAAATAAAAATAACATCTATTGATGCTTCCATCATCAGCTGTTTGTCCTAATGAAGGGTCACGGTGGTCTGGAGCCAGTTGCGGAAGCATGTGTCTGCCGCATTCTATTTAAGTGAAGTTTAAGTTTCCATGAATGTAGTAAAAAAAAGTCGTATGTACCTGTTGCTAAAATGTGAGGTCAGTATCACTTGAGCATGTAGTGTAGTTTGAGGTCCAGAGCTTTGGGGGGGGCGGGGAATCTTCCTTTGACTGTAATATCTCACACTGCTTTCTTTTAATTCGATTTCGCGCGTTGCCTTTGCTGGAAAACGGCTACAGAGTGATTTTGACGGCTGATTATAGGCAAGTAATTTGGGAGACTTTTATGTTGTCAAACCCACGTTCTTAACCGAAACAGAAATTTTGCTCCACTGTTTTGTGAATCGGTCAGCTTTGACCCTGTTGTATCGCCAAAGTCTGAAGTCATTCAGAGCTAAAATATACACTGAAACAATTTCTTCCATGGCCAAACATGTGTGGACAATTTTATTTCAATCAAACAAGTGAGGGGGAAAAACTGGCCCATTTTTAGATTGATTTCATATGGAATGTTTTAGTACTTTAAGTCCACTAATGCTGGAGAAGTGCAGATTCTTTCAGTCTGATTTATATTCGCTGACACCCGGAAAAGCGAGTGACACGGCATCCCATTCAGACAGTAAATAGTTACTCCAAAAGCAGGTGGAAGCTGAAAGACAGTCGTGACCTAAAGAGTAGAGAACGACTCTGTCTTTCGGTGACACTAATGTGTAAAAGTCTGACGGCACGATATTGTCCAGTAAAAAGAACGTGCCCAAAAATTTCTGCGGCTCCAAACCCCTCAGACTATTCTTCGTGTCTTCATCCATCCCTCCATCTCTCTCAACGCCACGTCTCTCCACACCTCCTCCACCTATCTCGTTCAGCGAAGCGTGAATGTACTGCTAATTATGTGTTTTCTTAGCCAAACACGGTTGCGTGTTTTATCGTTCTCGCTGGGTCCTCTTCAGCCAGTGCATGCATGCGAAAATGTGTGTTTCTTCTTCTGGAGTGTGTCTCCTACTGGCGGGTGGGGAGTGGTAGACATCCAATCCAATATAGTACAATTGGTGAAAACTTAAAGCGCTGCCACCAGGGGAACGCTTATAAAATCGCATTCAGCGCACAGACAGTCTAACGCAAGGATATTTTACATTTATAGCATAAAGCATACCTATCAGTATTGTTTCAGTTTGCAAAGATCGTTAGGGTACCCATGCGTGGTGGATGGAGAGTCGAACAAGGGTAGGAACAAGGGGGACAGTCGCTTGCAGATTCGCTTGCGTGACTTCGGGAGGCCCGGGCACTAAATTTAAGGAAAAAATAAAGAATCACTGATATAATTTAAAAAGTTTATAATAAAGAAATTATCGCGCTACAAAACCTTGCACAATAAAAAAAATTCTCTAGTTTTGGGGCTGGCCCAGCAAAAGAGCAGAGATGATCGGAAAAGTTGCCCCCCGCTGAGCAACATCCAGAGAGTGATGGGCATCCCTGTGACCCTGTCCACGCGAAACCCGTCTCGGTGAACAGAAAGTCGGCCGTTGCTGTGTCCGCGAACTCTTCTGTGCATCCCTTTCAGCAGAAATTGTCACGGTTCTTGTTTTCTCCAGTGTTTTATATCAGGATGATGATGTAAGTGAGCAGAGCCTAAATGTCTGTGTAGCAAAACAGAAGACAGCACGCAGCATTGTGTCTTATTTCAGTTTTATATCAATTTATTGAGATCCATATATTTCACTTTCAGAAAGCTTGTACGAAGAGACGTGCGGGAAGCCAGGTAAAATCATGGTCAGGTACAGCAGACAACAGCACAGGTCCAGAAAGGCCACGATCAGCTGTGAGTCTCACCGAGTTCTAACATATGGAATAAATGTTTTTACCATCCTGTGACCCCACACTTCCCTGGTGAATACAGAAGCAAGCGAGTCTTTCGCATCCCTGTCAGCTCATGTCTTTAAGCGTGTGGGTCGCGAACAAAGCAAACAGAACGAGACGCACGGGAAGCGGAACGGAATGACAGCCTGACGTCATGGGCCTGCGGGTCTCGAACTTTTAAAGGGCCAGCGTCTGTGAAAATATACACCCAGCCGTGTGTGTGTGTGCGCGCATTCCCCCCATTCGCTTTCACCGTATCGGTGCTGGTTTTCGCGCGACGTACAGTTAACATTTTCTCGGCAAATTGTAGCCTGCGCCTCTCCCAAAAAAATCCATTTGTAATGTTTTGCCTTGGGTTCTGCTACATCATTTCCTTTTACTTTAGTTGCCTTGTGGTCTTACGATATATCATTTCCCATTACTCCGGTGTTAGCTCCTTATGACAGCGCAATACTCCAGTGTGTGTTTTGCATCCGTCTTCCTGTCAGCTCATATGCCTGTCTGTCTTCTTCCTCTGCTATTCCTATCATCCACTAACCCTCTGTCTAAACATGAGTGCAAATCGCATCCTTTCTGCAGTCCTCTCTCTCTGTGTGGTCCCAGGAGTGCGTGTGGGGAAGAAAAAGAACATCAGATGTGGGGGAAATTCTGTGACTGCTCCCTAATCTCGCTCTTTATGTCTCACGGAGACACTAAAAGCTTTATATTTACGTTTCACGCTTGCTTTAAGGGGGTGGGGGTGGGCCATCAGGTAGAACGTTCAGGGTAACGTTCATAACCGAGCGTCCCGAAGTCCGCACGACGTACGGCACAGCCTACTGAACGGCACAGTTCTTTGTCATCTGCACCAATTTAGCACCCGGTCTTTAAACGGGCCTTAAAGTCCTCGAAAGCCGTGTCACGTTGTCAAAAAAAGTCAAGCTCCATGTTAGTTTTACCGCTCCAGCAGGCCGAGTAGCAGGAGCGATAGACAGCCACTGAATTGACCATGTAAGGGATCGTCTGTTGAAGGTTTGAACAACACGCCTTTGACACTAGAGGATCACTATCGGTAGCGGTTTGCTGCGTGCAGGTATGAGCCGTCCGCTGTTCCTCTCCTCACCTCTTGTTTTCGTTCCTCTCCCAAAGGGCTGCCAACAGGCTCGCCGGGCACATCTCGTTAAATACTGTCGAAGATCTCCTCTGTCGTGTCTTACTCTTCGTCGCACAACTGCACGAAGGCAGTCGGACAGGCCGTAGAGGTACACCCGGACGTGCGCGTGTACGTGCGGCAAGCCGAGACACTCCTCCTGTCTCCCGCACGCACGCACTTTGTATCCCAGAAAGCCAGAAGCATCTATTATGAATTACAGGTTCAGTTGGATTTGATTAGCCTCATTGGGGAGAAACACGCACACAGCACACACACCCGCACGCATGTACACGCCGTTGGAACACACACGGAGAAAGAGGCAGATATGTTTTATTCTTTATAAGTCAAAAGTCATAAAACAATGCTTAATCTCTTCTTGAAACGTGTTAAAAACGCCATTACACGCCAGACGACAACAACATTTGTTTTTCTTAGGAATCTAAGTCAACAAATACTGACATGAAAATGAGCGGGTGTAGCAGTCTTGTGGTTGACGTAAGTGTAATGGATGGACTGATTAGCGCATAAATCATATCATCATAGCCAACTGCCTCAGAGCCCCAGGGCTCATCCCTGGTTTTTAACAGTTTTTGAAGAGCGGCCCTTCCCAGTATGCCCTCGGCGAGGATGGGTGGGTGGGGAGCATTCCAGCACCTGGCAGTGCCCTGGGGCAGGTGTTGTGGGTGGGGGTGCTTGGGGTGGCGGTGGGGTGAAGGTACATGGGTTGGCTGAGGTAAATGAGCGGGCTGGGCGACATCGGGAAACATCAAGGCGGGGGGTATAGAGAGAGCCGGGAGCCGGGAGGTGGGAGGCAGAGGAGAATGCCAGCAGTATTAGGACCGGGGGGGCACGATGAAGGACAGAGGGGCAAAGGGAGAGGACGCGTGCAGGAGCGAATGGAAAAGTACGCCTTTGAAAAGTTACTCCTCCGAAGAGGGCGGGGGTGGGGGGGGTAGAGAGGAGGAGGAATGCAGTAAATCCCTAGGCGACTCTGCAAATCTCTGGAGAAAGAAAAGAGGAATTTTTATGTGCTGCAGGTGAGGAGGACTGAGGAGAGGAAGGAGGGAGAGCGAGATCGAGAGGGCCGGGGGGGGTAAGGAAAATCGGGAGAGCAAACATGCACGGGGGGAGCGTCAGATTGAAAGACGCGTTCTCCTTTCGAGGACCATCGAAGGGCAGGTAATGTGAGGAGGCGATGGAGACACTTTGGCTCAATAACAGGTGGACGAGCACGTGGCAGGCGGATGTGGGAAACGGCTTTGAAGAGAGACGACAAGATACCGGGACTTGGTAGAAAACTTTGCAAAGCGTGGACGTCTTCTGAAACCTGCGAGTGAGACGAAGCACAAGAGGCGAAGAAGTAAATAGGATACGACTCCTCCTTTCGATAAGCGACTTACAGCTAGTCCACCGCTGAGGTGTCCGAGCCGTCAGACTAGGACGGGAGACGTTTAAACGTCGTCATATTGCACTTCTAACCTAAGCAGTTATATCAGAGAGGGCATCGCGGCGAACCCTCGCACACGCAACCCGACACACTCATCGCCGAGACCTTATCGGGACGTGACACACAGAAACACCTACGCGCGGTGATTCACGGCCACGCGCGCATGCACGCACTCACACGTATACTCGTATGCACCAACACAGGCTCGATGTACGGTTTCCCCACACGCCGCGTGACACGCACGCACGCACGCACGCACGCACGCACGCACACACCCAAAGCTGCCGTCGTCCAAAGCCGCGGAGACAAGCGACTCCTTTGATATGGCCACGTGTCTCCCGCGAATAAATGGAGCGCTCCGAGCAAGCGCGTGGGAGGACGTTCGCTCGTGCGCCTCGACCGCACGCCCCGTGGGTCGCTCGCGAAGCGGCCCGGCCCGGTAACCTGACGGGAAGAAGGGCTCGGCCGGGGCGCTGCTCCTCCCTTTCTTTTGCCGGGCATCCCTGTCCCTCCCTGCCGGTGGCGACGGTGAGTCAGAGGGCAGGCCTGCCTCGCACCATTGTTCTCTCGCACCAACCCTCTCTGGCTCCCTGGGTGACTCAGGCCTCCAGTGTGACTGTGTGTCAGCACTTGGGCAGCAGTGACACACCGCACAGTGACACACTCTTTTCACTTTCTCTCACCCGACTGCCCCCCCCCCCCCCAACCCCCTGCCCCCTCCACGTCTCCTACATTTATGGGGCTCTTTTCTCAATGATTCCTGCTTTGCTCTCGTGTCAGTCGACTGCTTTGTCTTTTGTCTCCCTGTAGGTACCGGCGTTGGCATCGTACGTTAGTGGATGGGGGGGGGGGTGACAGCACTGGGGGGGGGTGTGGCAGGAAAAGAAGGAGTGCAGGTGTGTAGCTCGGAGGGAGGGAGACAGGGATTCTCATTGATCCCTTAATTTTACCGCACCAAACACAGCCTGAGGGGTGTGGAGTGGGGGGGGGGGACAGTTTCAGCGTGGGTGACTGTTTATACCTGCGTGCGCTCGGTAAACGTGTCTTCAGACGCCTCGCGGGTTTTACCGCTCGGAATCCTCTCTTCCAACTGCTGTTCTTTCCAGGCATGAGTACAGTTTGGCAGGACAGTGTCTGGTGCGTTGGGGCGGAAAATGGTGCGAAAGCAGAAAGCGGACAAGATAAAGGTTGTTTGTGTGTGTGTGTGTGTGTGTGTGTGTGTGTGTGGGGAGGGGGGTGAGCGGGTGGGTGTGTTCCAAGTTCTTTTTTTCGTTCAGACCCCCCGTATTGATGTCCGGGTTCAAATTATGTCTGCACTGTGCTCTGTCAGCCAGATGTATTACTGTACTGGGGACAGCTGGTTTCGTGGTGGTTAGAGCTGCTGCTTTTGAACCCAAGGGTCACAGGTTCGAATCTCACCTCTGTCCGTAGTACCCTTGAGGAAGGTGCTTACCCTAAATTGCTCCACTAAAATTACCCAGCTGTATAAATGGGTAAATAATTGTAAGTCGCTATGGAGAAAAGTGTCAGATGAATGTACTTGTGTTATTATTTCCAGGTCATACCATGCTTATTTTCACTCTTAACTGGGGAGTGTATGAATCCACCTGTCCCCCATTACAGCATGTTAAAGCTCCACTCTCCTGCCACCATATGTGCAAAGTATTTCACTGATACGCTGCCCCGAAAAGCGTGCAGGGGCGCGGCGGCACGGGGGTGTAGTGGGCTTAGCTGGGTCCTGCTGTGTGGCGGGTCTGGTTTTCAAGTCCTGCTTGGGTGCCTTGCGACGGACCGGCGTCCCATCCCGAGTGCGTCCCCTCCCCCGCCAGCCTTGCACCCTGTGTTGCCGGGTTAGGCTCCGGCTCGCTGTGACCCCGCCTGGGACGAGCGGTTTCATACTGTGTGTGTGAAAAGTGTGCTTTGAAATAGTTGAAAGTATTGCAGTTGTTCTTGATTAGAACATTTCTTTTTCTTTTTTATTTTACCACAGTACAGTGTCCACAATGGCAAATAAATAACAGTCCTAGCCAATAAATACTAACCATAGAAGTTATAATGATGTGGCGCTACAGACAGTTACACACACATCCAAGTGAACACAGGTCATCAAAGATATACATAAGGGTACATCTTTTTAGTCTTTTCGTCAGTTCGTTTTGTTCTCGGAGGCTTACAAAAGTAAATCCTTAGGAAATCACTGTAAACTCACTCACTGATAAAGTATATAAAACAGACAATAATACAGGACGCTCCCTACGTTAGTCTCACAAACTGATGAGTTTGCACAGAAACGGATGCCACGATGATGTTGTACACACGGCACGGCACAGCACGGCTTTCTCTCATTATGATAATTCCCTTCTTTTTACATATATTGTGTCCTAATATTAAAAAAATAGATTCGTCCTATGAGTGTAAACTGATTCACAATGCTACTTGAACAAGCTGGGGGATGTAAACACTGCTGCTAAAAAGAAGCTGGGGGGTAAAATCAGGAAAGGGGAGGCATTATTCCTTGGGATATAAAAACTGGGGTGAGGAGTGAAATTGAATATATGGAAAAGAGGAAAAGAAAGTGTTGTCTCACTCTGTGACTGTACCAGGACAATCACCCCTCACCCCCCCCCCCAGCCACCCCACTGGCCCCTTCACCCCCTCGCTGCCTCCTTTCCACTGTTCAGGCGCTGAGTCAGTGTCTGGCTTTTCAGTTAAACACCCTCTTCTTTCTCCCTGTCATCCTTTCCTCTCTTCCTGTCTTGGTGCACAGCAAATGAATGGGAATACCCAGTCGATCGTTCTCGGCGCTCCGTTAACCCCCTCGGCGCTTCTCGGTCCTCCCCTTCCACTACGGGACAGTTACAGAGCCGTGCCGCCCATGTCGCTGAGCCTAGGCCTCGCTGTAGTAAACCTGTGTCTCCCGGCGGAGCCCAAACAGTCGGTCCGACTGCACTAAGCTGCCTAAAACCACAGCTCTCCCAAAGCGGCGTCCCTCTCAGACTCGGAGCCGCTTCTTCAGCCGGTTGAAGTCTTTGGCTGACCTCCACAGCCAGCTCTGCAGCTCGCGTAGCACCCAGAAGCTCTCCACCTTCCTGGAGAAGTCATTGAGGGACGGCGGCGCCAGCAAGGGGGCGCCGGAGAGGGACGAGAGCATGGGCAGGGGGCTGCCGGGGGCCAGGTCAGCGAGCAGCGTGTGATCCTCACGGGCCCCGAACTGGTAAAGCAGGGAGAAAGGGGAGAGCGGCGGATGCAGCGTGGAGGTGTAGAAGGACGACGGCGCGGAGCGCGGGAAGCGGTGCCGCGGAGCCGGGGAGGTGGAGGAAGAGGAGGCCTCTTCACTCGCTCTCTTCATTTCTCCAGGCCTCCTTCCTTCCTGCGGGTGATCGTGCTTTCTGTCGGGACTCTGCTGGTGGTCCCCTCTGCCCGTGTGTCCTACCGTAGAGCTCTGGCTATTTATCAGCTCCCGTCTCGGCGAAGCCGCACGCGTTGTGGTTCCGGCGCGCTGGCCAGCATCGAAGAGGCGGACAGCTCTGGAATGGCTGTCGTGCGGACGCTTGTTTCTTGGGCCTGTGCGCCTATTCGTGAGTTGCGATCCCTCTGGACCACCCTCTTCTGGTATGCTGAGCAGCCTCCTCGTACTGCCCCATCCCTCGATTTCCTCCTCTCCTGTTAGCTCCTCGGGCCCCTCGTCGCTGTCGTCCCCAGCAGTCCGATCCGCTCGCCACCTCTCCTCCCTCTCTTCCTCCCCTTCCCCATCTCTAGGGCTCGGGTTTGGGCTGCTGTCAAATCCCACCTCGTCGCTGTGAGCGTCTCTCTCATCCGCCTGTCCCTCCACGTCTCCTTCGGGGTTCATCGCTGCACCTCCTCTTGCAGGAACGTTCTGCGAGTACCTGGAGCTCCACGGCAGTGCGACGGGAACGGCCGCAACCCCTGCCTCCGAGCTGTAGTAGGTCGCCGTCAGGGCATCGGGGCTAAGAAGAGCAGCAGCCCCTTTCTGCGAGCTGTAATAACTCGGGGGAAGCGCATAACCCAGCGTGGTCATGAGGCCCGAGATGGAGCCGAGCAGGCCATCCAGCCCCACGGAGAAGTGGATCAGGGAGCTCTGCAGATAGGGGCAGAGCGTGGCCTGCGCAAGCTCCTTAACCGCCCCCAGCAGAACACTGTAGGCTCTGTGGTTCTGGGCCAGCCGAGCCCGGTTCTCCAAGCCTCGCCACAGGTCCAGGCGGGTCGCTGCACTGGGTAGAGACAGAGCCGTGGTGTTGGGCCGCGGAGGGGAGAAGTCCGGATCGCTGAAAGGAGGACCCAAGTAGGACAGCTGGGGACAAGCGGGGCGGGGCGGGCGGGTTACAGTCGCACAAAAACACGCAGAACTCGCGCGTGACACACTAATTTGCATAAAAGCAAAACTTTCGAACTTACATAAGTGTCCTTGATCTCTCTCAGCTGATGCTCCAGGTATTTCGTCAGCTCGTAAGTCCTCTGAATGGAAGAGCGCTCGTTTTCTATGTTGAGAGCGGGGTCGGACAGCTGCTCCGAGGCCACCACCGCGGCCAGTAGCAGAGCCAGCCGGAGATGATGGACTTGAGAAGAGAGTCAATAAGAGGGAGCCGTAAGATGGCATAAAAGACCAGCCGGCGCTGCCGTAGCTTTATCTCAGTTTCACAAGGTGACCTAATGCGGAGGGTTGGCCTTGGTCTGCGTACTTTACAATCACAGAGCTGAACAGCTGTACACATCTGTATTAGCTTGCCTACAAATTAATGCTGCTCGCCCGTTGATTCGGAAAGGAGTCACTGGTAGGAGATACAGAAAGCGGCCGTTCGGAACGTGCGTGCAACCTGATTTCGAAAAATAAAATAATAATCCTCATGCCGGAGCCCGGTGCTCTGTCTTTAAAACAGGCATCGGTGTCCTCGCTTCGAGCTGGAAGTTGACAAGAACGTGCCAATGCAATCGAAGACTCGTCGCGTCCCTTCGCGATAACGTTTCTGTGTATATTTTGCCACTGTAGTGACGAGAAAACATTGCCATCGACCGCGAAAGAACCGCCAATAAAACATTTTTTTCATTTCAATTTAGATCGTGGAGTCACAGGATATTGGAGCTGCTTCCTGAACCCAGAAAACGTTGCGCGTTGAGACTTTAAATCGGACTACGGGACGTCAACGAGGTCCTCGGTAAATCCTGAAAACTGCGCTTCTCTCTTTTTAGATGTCATGAATACATGATTTCTGTTACTATTATTCTTGTTGTTATCACACACACAACCTTTCAAAAGACACTTCATGCGACCGCATAAGACGGTAAATTGTGGTATTTTCCTGCTACTTCTCTTACGACATCTAAGCTGTTGTGTGCGTCTGAGTCGCCTAGGACTCTCTGTGTGTGTGTGTGTGTGTGTGTGTGTGTGTGGTCACACACACACGCACACGCAGAGTATATACATTTGCACACGCGTGTACGTGCGCTGGCTGTGTGGCGCCCCGCACCGCGGCGAACACGAGTAAGACCGTGTTCCCTAAGCACGGCCGTCCCCTCCGGGCCTGCGTTCCGTCTTCGGCCGTCTCCGTCCGCATTGTGCGCGTGCCGTCGGGGGGCACCGGCTCCATAACGCGGGGACACTTTTAAGACCCCCTTTCTGCAGGATCCTCGCTGAGAAAATGGCGGTCAAATTATCCCTTCAATAGGAAACAGCCCAAGCTCTCCGCACTCGCGAGTCCCCAAGAGGGCCACAAAGAACCCTCATCTTCACAGATTGTCTGATCCGCGGAGTTTCTCTGCTTAACCCTCTCCCGCAAACTTTTCCTCTCTCCCCCTCGGACGGCGGGTACGCTCTTCGCGTTTGACGGCGTCCATCTGACCCCCCGCGCCGGTACGGCACGGCCCGAATTCGTTCATTCGAGCAAGGCCGATCAGACGTTTACGTACTGTACCTTGCAACGCTGGTACTTCATCACTTTTATGCACAAAAATATACATGGAGGTGAACTGCTGGCTACCGAATTGCGTAACCACAGTCGCGGCTTAAAACCTTTCGACCGCAGATGCAGTTCTTGTGATCGTCCAAGAAAATTAGCCTGCCTATCGCACGTAGCTCCTTCGTAATTCCGTCTGCCGTTTCCCCCCCCCTTATCCTGACAAGTAGGCATAAATTCGATGTGTAATTACTTGTCAGCTTTGTGCCGTCGTATGTTCTTTTACCACGCGCGAAATATGTCGAATTAGGTACGACCGCCTCTCCCCACTTATGCCTTTCCCTTTTCCTCTGCCGCTGCGTCTCTCGAAACAACGAGGTGGTTTCGCTCAAAAATGGAGATTTGGATCCTTAACGGACCCAAATCTCCATTTTTTTCTGCGAAACCACCTCGTTGTTTGGAGTTTCAGAAAGTATCAGCCGTTCGGCTGAAATTACCTTGATCCGTCATTTCTGCTTCGTTACCGGCACAATAACACGATCCCCGGAACAAGTAGACAGGATTATAATCAATCAGGTTTTCCACTGTGCAAACAGTCAAAACTTCAGAAAGTTTTTTTTTTTTTTTTCTTCCAATTTTTATATTTTGTTTTTTACGTTTAGAGGCCCTCGTCTCTTTTTTTGCCCCAGGCCAAAATAACATCAGCTTATTAACCTCAATTAGTGCTTTCTTTCTCTCTCTTTCTCTTTCCCCGGTCGTTTCTTACGAAACGCGCAAGAAGTGCATTAAAAGGTCACGGGTAACACCAAAACACTGCATCCACAAGCCACGTCACGTACCGCGCGGCCTGTTCAGAAAACAGCGTTCGGCATTACTCTACCAGAACGGCTTTAAAGCTATTAAAGGAATTAACATGTCTCTTTATTTTTCATTAAAAAAAAAAAAAAAAAAAAAGCTGCAAGGGGGATTGTCCAAAAAAAAAAAAAAAAAAAAAACACACACAAAAGCATCATCTATAATACTCTTTCGGATTAAACAAAGAAGTCCATCGAAAATGTTGAATGTACGAGATACTACATGTTAACTTATAATGATGGAAACCGATTACAGTACGTAAAAGGTGCTTCAAAAAATATAACAGATGCTGTAATAGTGACTGGCGCAGTTACTAACGAGGTATTACTGCGGTATTTGAGTTTTCGGCGAGAAAGGACTGCCGCAGTACAGTATATATACAGTTACTGAGTGGACACTATAGTGCATTAGATATGCGCTGGGAGAGTGAGAGAGGGAGTGGAGGTCAGGGTCGTTGTTGTGTGTCTGTATACAGTTAGAGTAGAGATTTATGTGCAGTCTGTACTCAATCAAATTCGCATTCCTTCACTAACTCAACACACACACACGCACACACACGCACACACACACACACACACACACACACACACACACACACACACAGACACTAGGTTGCAAACATGCATCTGTACATATACACGTACAAGCAGCACACACACACACACACACATGTAAGTGCACCCACACACGCAAACACACACATGCACGTACACAGAGACACAGGGGTACTAATTCTTTCGGCTTCTCCCACAAGATCCCCCTTCCGAGTTCAAATTCAATTCGCTCTGCTTGGTATAATCAGGACATTGTGTTGCCGAAGAACATCACATGGCAATAAACAGAGATATAAAAACAACAATAAAAAATACATTTACAATAAAATCTCCCCTCTCCCCCTTTTCCTCTTTCTTCCTCTCTCATTTTTCTGTTTCCTTTTTGTTTCTTCATCTCAGCAGCTCTTTCTCTCGCTCATGTTAAGCGGTCAATTTTAGTCCGACTTTTTTCATCCTACTCTTAACCAAGATCTTCATAAAACAACAATATAATGTTCTCGTCCCTGAAGAATTTCTTTCGACCTCTCCATCTCCTCCTCCTCCCTCTAATTCACCTTCTAGTACTGCCCTTCTAACTTCGCTTTCTTCTCCTTCACCATGTCTCCGTCTCCAGGATCCTTTTTTCAAGCTCTCCTTTTCCTTTCTCCCTAATTACCTACTTCTCTTCCTTTCCTTAATCACCCCCCCCCCTCCCCTCTTCATCTCCTCCTCCCTCTCTTGACCTCCCCCTTTCCTTTCTTTCCTTCTGGCTTCAAGACTTTGGTGTCTAATTAACCCCCCCCACCACCAAGTACCACCACCACCACCACCAAAGTCCTAAAAAATAAATATGTTAAAAAACAGACAAGAGTCCTGTTCAATTCATTCGGTCTGTCATTCCTTTTGAAAATGAAGGAGGGAAGGGGTGGAAAAGAGAACGGTGGAGACAGTGAAAGGGGGCTGGCAAAGTATGGGGCCATGTTAATTTGGGAAAAATGTAAACAGCATGTGTAACTGTTCAAACCGTGACCAACTCATTTTATATCATTCCCTTACTCTCTCTCCCTCTGGGTGCTGTGTCCTGTCAATAGGGAATCTGTACTGCATTAACTCTCTACCTCCATCCTCTCTCCCGCTATTCACAGGATCTATAAGGCACTATTTTTAATCTCTCCCTGCGCACACCTCTCAGGCACAATGCTGCATTCTCTGGTCAGTTGCTGTATTTATACAGTGCATGCTCTCTCAATACAGTGTTTAATCCATGTGGTATTCCAGCACGGAGCCTGCGTACGTCCTGAATACCATTGCCTAAATGACAGAAACATACTACCCAGCACTGCCAGTGGGAATCAGACAGCTTTAAGGGAAGAGAAGAAGAAAGTAGCCCAAAAGTGTGTGTGTGTGTGTGTGAGAGAGAGAGAGAGAGGGGGAGAGAGAGGGAGTTCGCAGCAGTGCCTGAATTGGAATCAAGTTCTGTCCATTACTTTTCAAACGTGGAACGACGCGCCGAGTCTCTTCACACACCCTGACTAAGATGGATCTCACATTCTCTGGTGTAAATGTCAGTTAACAAGACAAGGATACAAGGATATATAGAGCCACATCTGACTTTTGACCTATCACCCCCCCCCCCCCCCCACACACACACACACACACACACACACACACACACACACACACACACACACACCTCACACATGCAGACAGACATTCACTCCAGACAGGTTTAAAACCTAGTTGAAGTTTTCCGCAATGAAGAAATTTTGCCATTGAAATGATTTATGAAAAATGTGTGAGAGAGCCGAGCGGTTTAGAAAATTGTGGAAAACAGCGATCATGATTTGGTAAAAAAAAAAAAAAAAAAAAAAAACTCCAGGAACAAAATATTAATTTACGTTTTAATTATGCAGAACACAAAGAATCAAAGTTGTCCAATTAAATCCGATTAGTCAAAAACTGGATCAATCAATTAATGTAACTAACACGTGTACATTGCTGTAAACTATGAGCAAAACTAATTTACACTAATAATTAATCTGCCATTTAGCACAATTTTTTTCCAGAACAAATTTCTTCCCAAGTGAACGTGTAAGGAAGGATGTGGTAAGCAGCAGTACAGTACCGCACTGGCAGGGTAAAACTAGAAGGCTCGTGCGAGCACAGCTGAGAGAAGGAGCGCCCTACCTTCCCCTTGCCGCATCTCCGCTCTCGATCCCGCGCTCCTCCCGCGACTTACTTGGGCGAAGAAAGTCGCGCACAACTTGCGAGCCCGGATTTTACTGCACACTTACTACACTTTCCAAACTTACTACACTTCACTGCGTCTCTGCGTCTGCGTAGGAAAGGCGCCCTTGCCAAGATCCATTGATTTTATTTTTATATATGCCACTTTTATTTAAATTTTCCTTGTTTTTTTTTTTCTTTTTTTTTTTTCCTTTTTCTTTTTAAATAAAGCGGGCAGCAGCCTCGCGGTCCTTGTCCGCTTTTGCGGTTGCAGAAACTGGGAGACGCGGAGAAGCCCGGCAGTCTGTCGCATGTGATGTAGCCTCAGTCAGTCAGTCAGTGAGTCAGTCAGTCAGTCATTCAGTCAGTCAGTCAGTCACTTTTGATTGACATGTCACGTCCGCGATCTTACGCTGTCAGGACAATGAAGAAGCGCGCGAGTGATCAGTGCGATCCAGCGGCTGCGGATGACGGCCTCCCGACCTGACGGGTTCTGTCTGCGGTTCTGACTGACTGACTGAGTGACTGACGGCGGTGCGGTTTATATACCGCGGGCAGAAAGACAGAAAGTTCTGTCCCCCATTCCACCCCATTCCACCCCATCCCACCTCCTTTCCCTTCTGTCCGTGATTCACACAGTTGACGCATCGTCTAAAAAGTGCCGGAATTAAACTTGACTCGTTCTGGCGCTTCATTATCACTCATTCCGCTTTGCCCACAAGTTTTACATATTTTCCCTTTCGGCAATTGGAGTTTTTTTTTTCCTCTTCTTTTCTTTTTTTTTTTTTTTTTTTCATCAGCCACTTCCTATTTTCAGGACCGATATTTTCTTTTCCGTTGCCCATCCCGTTTTAACACCCCCTCATCAATTCCAAAAATGTCCCTCTGTTCTCGACATCGTCAACACTTTTTTGTTTATCGGTAATATTTTTCTGGGCTGGATCTTTGAAATGCTCGCGAAGCGATCAAGGTTCCTCCGCGTTACATAACTTTGAAACTTTACGTGCTGCCATGTGATGTGACGTGATCTATAGATCATGTGCGCAAATCCCCGAGCGCACAACACAAGCGGGCGCGCGGAGCACGGAAGGAGACCTGAGGGCAAAAACGCACCTGGGCTGCAATCTGGAGCGCGCGCGCCTCCCCTGCTTGCGTGCCGCGTTTCATCTCGCGCCTTTCGTCACACTGGCGGGGGGGGGCGATCGCTGGCCATTAATGAGGGTGTTAGTGGCGTCGTGTAACCCGGGGGATGATATATTGTGGCGTAGCGATTTGTACAAGAGCTAAGCGCTTGACTTTCTGGGCGGCGCGCGGTGTTTTGTACACATGCGCTGCCGCTCATTCCAGGGGCATTAGCTGTATTGACAGTGAGATTACGGTTGAGCTCCCTCTCTCACCTCAACGTGTCACTACCGTGTGCCGCTGTGTGCAGAGCAAGGGCCGATCTGCAACCTCTGTCTTAATGCAGCTGCTCTTATGGCGTTGTACTTCTGTGGATTCGCCGGTATTAAATAATGGAAGAGTTCTGATGCGAAGATTCATGTAGTATTTCCATTTATTCATTCAGCAGACATTTCCTCCGAAGCGACGCACATGGTCTCAGACTACAATGAAAAGGGTTCATTATACGAACAGAAGGAACATTATTGAACAGAACTGAAGTAACAATTGAAAGTAAGTGTAATGTAGAAAAAAGTTACGCACAAAATATTGCACCGAGAAATATTCCTATTTATATTTTAAGTATTTATTTGTGTGATCCGAGCAACGTGAAATTGTGTTAAAAAGTCGTCATAGTTTTGTCTGTCAAATGACTCGTTTTAAATTTGTACATTTCTTATCTTTCTGGTGTGGCGGTACAGCACTATAACGCACCATGACGCCGAGGAGCGCGCGACGCTGCTCTGGTGGACTTTGGCGACACCTACAGTTCCAGTGTTCCGTTACACGCCTTATTTCCCCGCTCCAGGTCCGTGGAGCAGAGGCGGGCGACCGAGGTTTCCTGACCTGTCTGTGGCCACTCAACCGCAGAAATGCCCACACTGTTATTTGAATGAATGAATGAATGAATGAATGGTTTGGAGCTCTGACATTCAAAGTAATAACGCCTTAGCTTGACATTTACGTTTGTTTATGTAGCAGACAGCGACTTCCAAATGAACTCTATGTAGTGTTACCAGCCCACACACCTTATTCACCAAGGTGACTTACACAGCTAGATACACTACTTACACTGGGTCACTCATCCGTACATCAGTGGAACACACTACACAAAACCTTGACAAAAATTTAACAAAACCTGGACATTTTTCCCTAAGTTATATAAATGACAGAAATATTTTGTAAATATTCATTGGATAATAATTCGGTTGATCACACATTTTACGAAATACTCACTAGTGGCCATTGGCCAGTGGGTTGCCCACCGCTTGTCTATGGCGTTGTATTAGGAATTTACACAAGCTAAGTACTACAGTGCAGTGTAAACAGCATTTATGAAATAGCTAGGACTGCTGTGCTTACTTTCCCACAGAAACTGCACTATTTATAGTACAATTTTATGGGGAAAACGCAAAAATGTTGCCTACAAACATATTTAAATGGTTTGAAAGTTGCTCTTAAACATTCTTCAAAGTATTTGGCAAGTACTATACTATAGTATTCATTTTTAACACGATTCTAGATATTTATTATTGAAAGTTTTCATTCCACAGTATATTACCATTCGTCACGATTAAATGATGCACAGTTGAAATAAATATAGTATGGTATTGTGTAGCCTATGATTTGTAGTACTTTGAATCACAACAGGAATGAGTGAAATGATGCGGATAGTTTTGCAGATACAGTGTACACCCTTGGTATCTAAAATCTGTTAAAAAATGTATACAGAAGAATTGTCTTCATTGGTGCGTTGAATTCTCAATAAACTTTGCGGCGCAGCACTCGGTTGTTGTCACTGTGTTGTGTTTTTAACTGTAATGCATTTTTATGTGCCCGTGAAAAACTGTTCAGTTCGCTTGTTCTAAGGCCGAGTAGCTGCTCACCCTAACCTCTCTCAGCAGGTAAACCTCAGGAATGAAACCAGGGAAATATTCTCACACAGTGAGCTTTTCTCACTCACATTTTTGTATTTCATTCTTTCCTTTTTCCAAAAGCAGGGTTCTTACAATACTTGATTTGTGATTCCACTGCTCCGATCAGTTTAACTGACACACCAGAGTACTTGTTACACCGAAAAACTGTTGTCACTTTCTTACTGTGTGAAATACAGAAATTCACCTTGATTGAAAAAAATTATTAAAATTTTGCGCAGGATTCATATTAGAATAATGTATTAAATTAATAAACTTTTATAAGGTGGGGGGGTTCAGTGATTATCATCACACAGCCGTGTTGCGCTGTAGGAGATACGTTACATTAATTATATATTTAATCAATTTAATTAAAAAAATTAATATTTCTCTCAGTTTATTTAAAAATGCACCAATCGCACCGTGCACCACGGTTGTACCGCACTCGAAGCGAAAAGGAGACGCATTCCACGCGAGACCACCAGGCATGCGAAGGGTGAACGGAAGTGAGGTAACGCGCCCAAGAACTTCCGGTCTGGGTCGAGTCGGTGAGTTGACGCTTCACGCGGGAAATAGTAGCATCATCTGCACGCAAGTGAAGCGAGTATTTTTAACGGTGATTTGAAAAGCATATACATTATAGTGTTGTTTGCCCACTGTGAGTATGAACTGTGTAGTTACTTAATAAGGTTGGATTGCGATTGTGAAGTTTTACAAACGTTCCAGGCGAGTTAGCATCTCCAGTGAATGTAGCCCTTTTAGCTAAGCTAAGCTACGCCGCGGCTAGCTGTGTGTGCGCAAACTGAACTGTAGCTAAGTGTGAAACAACAGGTCGTTGCCGTCGCTACGTGGTTTATTGTTTAGCTCGTACTTATGATTGATAGAGAACGCGGAAAGCTTAATAATTGTTCCTATGTATGTGCATGAATCGATGGATTTAGTGGTTTTTTGGTTGTTGCCTGGGTGAACATCCTCCTGATCCAACCAGATCCGATCACTACGCTGCGGAGTCACAAGTGTCTGTGTGTTGAGAGTGGGTATCCAAACTTGGTATCGACATAGTGATAAAGAATGTTACTTCATATAGGAAGAACGTCAGGCTGCAGTGAGTGATTTCTTCTCCATTCTCTGCACATGCCATGGCAGGGCCTCAGTGATGAGGGGTGTCCAGTGTTATAGGCTCAGTGACAGGGCACTCAGATGTGTGTTTTATTGGTCTTATTCTGCAATAAGAGCTGTAAGGGGTCACAGAACACTTTTTTTTTTATTCTGTTCAATTAAGCTGTTCATTCGCTGAATTCTTAAATCCCTGGCTTGTAAATGTCCAGACTTGGTGCCTGAATGCTGACTGAGGTGTCGGGTCCAGTTTCACACTGATTTTCCTGCTGGTTGATTGCTGCTGTATGCATGATCATGGGTGTTTATTTTTTTGTCAGTGGTGTTTTGAAAAACACTTATGTACCTAGAAGGAAATCTTACTGTAAGTTATGAAAAGGTTAAATCAGAGATGTCTGTAAAAATGTGGTAACATTTACTAGTCAGTAATCGCATGGATGGATGGCACTTCAGTTCTTTGCAAGGCAATCTCACACACACATTAAGGGCAAATGAGAACATGTTCTGTGATTCTAACTAAAATTCAGAGATGTCCGAATAAGACACATTAGGATTTTATTAAGCGGTCCTTTTTATTCCAGTGTGGTAAGAAGAATTTTTAATAGTCATCTCCTTTTTTGTAGAATGTAGTATCCATTGTTCATTTTAAACTGTATGCTTTGAGAGTGGAGGAGTGTGTGGGGCCCGCAGTAAACACAATTTGCCATATCTCACCAGGCCAGGGTAACACAGTTTGGTGTTTACGGTAATGACCATGAGTGTTCATACAGTCTCTTTGCTCCCACAGTTGTTTGTTACAGGACCTGGGGGCAAGATGGGCGACACTCTGGAGTTCAATGAGATTTACCAGGAAGTCAAAGGGTGCTGGGTAAGCATTGTACCCCATACAACTGCAATCCTCTACTTATTGTGCTTAGGTCTTCTGCCCTTGGTTTTAGTACCACTTTATTTACAGATCGAGACTTCTAAACAATGAACCTCAGTACTAGGATAGCTGATTACTTGGATGGTAATTATTTTTCAGCTAATGTGTAACTGCTCTGCTAAAGTAAGAACCTGTACACACTGCAGTTTTTCAGAGCTAGGAGTGAAGTCCCTGCTTCTCCTCTCTCCCTCTGCTCTGTTTTGTGCTTTATTCTAAGTGCATTGTAGGTTCGTCTATATGTTGCCTCCATGATGTTCTGCAGCAGCTTTGTGAATCATAAAGCAGCTCTAGCTGCTAGTTGACATACTGTATTGCATTAATCCCCACTGCAGAATGATGGCCGTCTTCGGTTCAGCAAGCAGGCAGTAGTGTATAAGAGCAGCAAGACGGGGAAGGTGGACAGTATCTCAGTGCCAGAGCTGATCCAGGCTCAGTGGAGGCGTGTTTGTCTGGGTCATGGAATCAAGTTGGCAACCAGCACTGGGCATGTGTACAAGTATGATGGCTTTCGAGACACGGTGAGTGTGGCTGTGGAGGAATGGAGTGGTGTGTGGATGCAGCAATGACTGACTATGAGAGGCAGGAGCAGAAAACCCAAGGTGTTTTTACTAAGTTTTAAATTTAGGCCAATTTTAAGCAGTGTTATAAGGATTAATAGCAATTTTAAACACCACTTAGGTTTTTATTGATGTTGTTTCCAATTGAACCGTTTCAAAGTTAATTTGGTTATTTTACCTTGCAAGCCAGTGAAACATTTAATGATTTTTTGAAAAGAATCCACTTTATTAATACTGTAGTAAAACTCTAACAAGGTGAATTGTAGTGAAGTTCTGGCAATCCCCCTTCTCACTGGACAGTCAAATTCACGCTCCATTCTTTACACTCATTGGGTTCCATAAGGTTGTATAAAGAGCCTCAGGTATGTTTTCTGATTGCAGTCTGAGAAATGGAATTTATCATGTCTGTAAGCACAAAATTGTGTATTTGGTAAATGGAGGTTTGGGCGGCTGCAGTTCAGGCAGGGGAAAATTTTCAGTGTGTGCCGGAGAACAGAAGGGTGGCGTTACGGAGGTGCGTGAATGACTGCCAACCCAGTAATTACAGAGATGGTTTCCGGGGGATGACGAAGACTGCTCTGGCAGCAAAGCGCGCGCGCACACACCTGGGGCCGCACATGTGGAAGTCATTGCGGTCCAGATTTGTGCTAATAAACCCTGCTGGATAAATAAACAGCCTGATTGTAAGCGGCGGCCATTGGGGAGCCCCTTTGCAGATTACGTTCACCTCCATATCCTGAGAACAGTGAGACGGGACCGGGCGTATTGAGCCGTGTTTAATCGGCTGTAATGTAACTCGTCTCGATCTGCAAGCGCCACCCTCACTGCTGAAGGATGCAGGGGGAGGGGGTTATGCTGAGTGATGGCTTTTGAATGGGGGGTTGGTAAAGAGGAAATGGGGACAGAGTTGGCGTGAAAGGAATGGAGGGAGCAGGTTTATTTATAAGGATTTGAAGGAAGGGGAGAAACTGGACTGAAACCTGATATTTGGCATGAAGACAAACAAAATCTCTCTTCATTGCTAGAAGCATGAGCTGTGTTCTTTCTGCTGTACCGTTGCTTCTCCATTACCCTTTTCCCAGGATTTTGAGAAGATCTCAGAGTACTTCAAGGCAAACTACAAGGTGGAGCTGACAGAGAAGGATATGTGTGTGAAAGGCTGGAACTGGGGAACTGCAAAATTTTTAGGTAAACAGAATAATAGCAGTCCTGTTCTTTATTCATGACCTGTGTTTGTTTTGAAGAATAAAAACTAGCCCTGCAGCACAGTTTGCCATTGCCAGTATTTTTTGTGCATACAACTGATGGCAGATCAGATGCATGCGTTTGGTGTTTCATTTTTGAACCAATGCCACATACAAAAATGGAGATCAGATGAGAGAATATGAGCCAGAGAGTAATGCTGGCTTTTACCACTGACATGCTATGAAAAATTTAATTTTCAGATCTGATTCTCCTGATGCAAACAACACATTTCCTTTTTACACAGACAAGAAATATAAATCTCAGCATTATGTTCCCTGCAATGTTTCCCAGTCTTACAACATTGCCCTGACTTGCTGCGCTACAATATAGGTAAAAGTATGTTGATCATTCACTTTTTGTTCTCTCGCCAGGTCCACTGCTCTCCTTTGACGTAAACGATAGTCCAGTTTTTGAGATCCCCCTCTCCAGTGTGTCACAGTGTGCAACGGGAAAGAATGAGGTGACACTGGAGTTCCACCAGAATGATGATGCAGAGGTGTCCCTCATGGAGGTGCGCTTCTACGTGCCTCCTAGCACTGGAGACGATGGCGCTGACCCAGTCGAGGTAACTTGTTGGCTGTGTGTCTTTTCAGTGTGATATTGTGAAGTGTTTTTCCCCGTCTTTTTCCTAGTGGTTGTTCGCTTTCATTTTTTGTGGTGGTGTTTAAAATTATTGTAGGATTTAAAAGCCTTGGCTGTGCTGGCTCAGAATATGTGCCACCTCCTAATTAGTCCTGATTGTGCAGTTGTAAAACACTGACTTAGATGTCACAGATTAATTTCCATTAACCAAACTTCTCAAAGTATTGGTACATTTTACTTAACTGATTATTAAAAACTTACATTTTTTTTCTTTACACTGCCCAAGAACCACAGAGATATGAGTAAATATCTACAGTACGTAGGCATCAATGTGTCCGTGTTACAGCAACCAGGTTTGTTCACTTTTGCAATACAGATCTATGTTGAATTTGCTGCTGTTCCACAGGCATTTGCTCAGAATGTGCTATCGAAAGCAGATGTCATCCAGGCCACTGGAGATGCTCTTTGTATCTTCAAAGAGCTGCAGTGTCTCACCCCTAGGGGCAGGTGAGTCGGCCGACACAGGATGCACATCTTCACTTAAACTGCCTTGTCATTTTTATGTAGTCAGGCAGTGTACAAGTCTCTGCTCATCATAAGACATCAGTAAATATTAAATGTTGTGTAATCATTGTATAATAGTGCCGGTCCTTTAAAACATGTTGCTTTTTTCATCTTCCAGATACGACATCCGTATCTATCCCACCTTCTTGCATCTTCATGGTAAGACTTTCGATTACAAGATCCCCTATACCACAGTGCTTCGCCTGTTCCTGCTGCCCCACAAGGACCAAAGGCAGATGTTTTTTGTGGTAAGTTTATACTGTAGATTCATGCTAATACTGCTTTTTATTTGACAAGTTTTTTTTTTTTTTTTTTTTTTAAAGGCAATTGTCCAAACGTATGTAAATTACGTTATCGGTGGATCTTGATCAGCTGTTTGTTGTGTCTCAGATCAGCCTGGATCCCCCCATCAAGCAGGGTCAGACACGTTATCATTTCCTCATCCTGCTGTTCTCCAAGGAGGAGGATATCACTCTCACCCTGAATATGAGCGAGTGAGTATACATGATTACTGAAAGTGGGACTTCTGAGAATATGTGTCTCGAATAAATTCCTCCCTTCTCCCACCCCCTTCCTTACGTCTTCTCTTTTGCATTCTCCCTTTGCTTCCTTCGTTTCCTCCACAGAGAGGACGTGGAGAAGCGTTTTGAGGGGAAGCTGAGTAAAAACATGTCTGGCTCTCTCTACGAGATGGTGAGCAGGGTGATGAAGGCACTAGTCAACAGGAAGATCACAGTGCCTGGAAGCTTCCAAGGGTAATACTCCACACACATTACTGTATACTATTGCTTGCCTGATGTATACCTTTTTTGTACTGGTGCTGTTAATCTCAAGTTTTTAGTCTTTTTCACTGCTGTCTGTCTGCAGGATGCCCCTCAGTCCCTGCTTTTTCAGCACCGTATTAGTGAACAGTTCCTAGTGTACAACACATCAGCTGTTGTGTAACCTGCTGTGTACCCTGGCTTTTTCCTGCCTCTCCCCAGCCATTCAGGAGCTCAGTGTATCACCTGTTCGTACAAAGCCAGCTCAGGCCTTCTCTACCCGCTTGAGAGGGGCTTTATTTATGTTCACAAGCCACCCGTGCACCTGCGCTTCGAAGAGATCTCCTGCGTCAACTTCGCCAGAGGCACCACCACAACGCGCTCCTTTGACTTTGAGATTGAGACCAAGCAGGGCTCACAGTACACCTTCAGCAGTATTGAACGGTAAGGTCACCTCGCTCACTTCTCTGCCCTGTGGGTGGGACGCCCTTCGTTATTGTGGTGTACCGCCATTTAAAGCACACACATAAAAATCTGCTTTGTTGTGCTCTATCCTTTTCTGTCTTTCAGGGAGGAGTATGGGAAATTGTTTGACTTTGTCAGTGCTAAGAAGCTCAACATCAAAAACAGGGGGTTCAAAGAGGTAAAACAACATCACAATCAATCTGGGAGTAGACTGGATATGTTGTTTTTTCTTTTTTGTTCCTTTTAAGTCTCTAACTCCTAGGATATTTCACTGAATACTGACAAAACTTTTATTTACCCTTTATTCCCTTTTTTGTGTTCCTGAAGAAGAAGGTTGGTATTGTTTTTTGGGGTTTTTCTCTCTTTCTTTGCGGTGTTAATAACTGCCTGCTTGCTGTGTTTGAGCTTGCACTTTGGGCTCAATTAACCTGGACTTCCACAGGCCAAAATCAAGCTTGCGGGGGTTAATCCAATTGACTTGGTGTTTATTGTGGGGTGTGGGCAGTGTGAGGTGACAGCAGCAGAAAATTGGCTCTCAGGAGGGGAAACTTGAGGAAAGGAGCTACAGGAAGTGACATTACAGGACGATAGGGCGAAGTACAGGTGAGCCTGAGGACAGCTCAATGAAATGACGCTGCTTTACAAAGCTGCAGCGTAGGTGGCTGTTAGGCATTTTGCAGAAGCACAGTTTAAACTGCAAATTGTGATTTTGTTTAATTTCAATGTATTTGGTAGAGTCTTTAGATCACTCTCAGGTAAACAACAAGCTGTTCTAAATCACCATTTCATGATACTGGCATCACAAGCAGGTTCCTTCCGGTCTTCACAAGCCTTTTGGAACCAAACTTCTGTACCTTTTGACAAGCTTGGAAAAGAGGGAGTGACTTTCCTAAGGCATTGAGCACTACATCACCACAGTTTGTCACAGTAATCTGCAGTGCTGCTTCACTGGACTGTAAATATTAATGTTTCTCACAGCTTGATTGCTGAACTAATATGAAAAGGTGTGTCTTGATCTGAAGAGTTTATGTTGCTGATTAACAAATACAGGACAACAATCAGTATTGTTCTAGTCAGGGCGTTGGTCGGGGTGTTTGTTTAATGCTTGGATGAGTTTGTGCTTTGCTGGGTGATCCTTGCATTCAGTGTGTTGTCTGAGTGACAAGTGCAGGATTTAAAACATTTAGTATGTGTGTGTTTTGCTAACTGCATGTCAGGCACTATTGTGTGTTTTTACACTAAGCAAAAAGCACTTTTCATGCAGACTACACACTGGAAGCCTGAAGCAAGAGTTTTTTTTCTGTACAGAGTGTCATTTATGTAATGAGTTTGTTTTGCTGTGATTGAGTCACTATCTCTGAGTTTATGGCTTTCTTCCTTCCTACCCCTTCCCCACCTGGCTGGTTGTAACTGTTTTTTTTTCTGATTATTTCAAGGATATGAAGGGCAATGACAACATGTACAGCGACTCAGATGATGACCAGCATGATGCCTACCTGGAACGCATGAAGGAGGAGGGCAAGATTCGTGAGGAGGCCAACGACAGCGATGACTCTGAGGGAGAGAGCGGTGAGTGGTGGGAGATGACATGAAGGTGTGATGCTGGGGCAGAATAGTGTGGATTAGATGGGTTTCTACAAAGTTTCCACATGAGTGAACTGTGCTGTTGCCTGATGTTTGTTAGAATGTTTTTTAATTTTTTTAAAATCATCCAGATGAATCTTTTAATCCTGGAGAAGAGGATGATGACATTGCTGAGGAGTAAGTTTCACCTCCTTATCACTCTTTTGTGTGGTTCATGTTCCTTTGTCTAATTTTTTTAATCATTGATCTTGGCTTTCAATTTGTTTTTTTATGGCAGTATTTTAATCATTACTGGATTGTGTAAAAAAAAAAAAAAAAAAAAAAAAAAAAAACAGAAGATTATATGTTGTACATTCCTGACATCTATCACATCTTCATGAAAGTTTTTTTAGCAGATACTCTGCTTTCGTGGTATTAGCTCCCCAGGGTCCCTGATTCTGGTTCACGTTGAGTTGAATAATTAAATTACAGTCACAGATCATTTGTTCGTTCTTCAGGTAAAAGACTTAAAGATTTAAATGATCTGCCAATTTCTCAAAGGTTAAGAATAAAGTGCTGTAATATCAATGATAAAAACATAACTTCATGGCTCATTCTTCTGCTCTACATGTCTGAAAGGCTGCAGTGGTAATTTATAATTGAATAACTGTTATTATTGGGTTCTTACAATTATTATAGTTGAATAAGTTAATTGCTCTTTGACTGCACAAGTGCAGTTTATTTTTTTTCCACACCTGCATATGATGCCTTGCACCTTGGTGTAATAAAAGTGTAAGTTCTCTAGTGAAAGCAGGTGTCATGCGTTATCGCTGCCTTCTTTCCGTCAGGTATGACAGTAATGCCTCTGCCAGCGACAGCAGTGGTGATGGAGGAGATGACAGCGAGGATGACAGCAGGAAAAAGAAGCCTGCAAAAAAGCCCAAAATGTCCAAAGAAAAGGAGAAGAAACCACGGAAATCTGGGGTATGAGAGGGAGAGGAGATGGTGGTGAGAGTGTTTGTGTGAGGGTGGTGGGAAGCTTTTGGCACGTGTTAACACCATTTGCCTTTTATATCGACTCTGCAGGCCAAAACCAAGGACACTGGCGCCCCCAAGCGGCCAATGAGTGCATACATGCTGTGGCTTAACTCCAGTCGGGAGCGCATCAAATCAGAAAACCCTGGCATCTCTATCACAGAGATCTCCAAGAAGGCTGGTGAGATGTGGAAGCAGCTGGCCAAGGACAAGAAGGAGGTGATAATACGATGTCCCGTTCACCACTGTATATAGTTTCTAGATGCATCTCTCTCAAGATTTGATAAATGAGTGCCCATCATTGATCATTCTGCTGGATGCCACATTTTTACCTACAGAAGGCCAAGTCGTATCGCCCTCTGTGCTGTGCTCTTTCACTATGTGACAATGCTCTGTGCTTCTGTCTTAAATGTCTGGGAGCCTGGGGCCACTTTATTTCTCATCAGTTGTCTCTTTTGGTTCATGTTCTCTCTGTCTCTCAGGAATGGGAACAGAAGGCAGAGGAGGCAAAAAAACAGTACGAGAAAGCGATGAAGGAGTACAAGGAGAGCGGAGGGAGCTCCTCGACTCCCTCCAAAAAGTATGAGCCCACGGACAATCAACCATATTTACATTCACAACTTGTGATTCATCCCACTGTAAATATAGCAAAGGCTCAGGTTCGGTACCAGCCCCACACTTACAATTATTTGAACAATAGAGGCAATGATAAGAATTGGAGTAAATGGAGATCGTGGTTGACTGATGATTAGTACAGGATTATGGCAATTGCAGTGGAATAAATGTTGCCAGTAGACATTGCGTCACGTTGGGATATTGAATGAGTATGAGTGTGGCGTTAATGAAGACGCCAGTGGTTTGGACAGTGCTGTTACTCTGGGTTTTCTCGACCTGAATGCTCATCTCTCCTAACCACCCTTCCCCAGAGAAGCAAAGAAGAAGGGAGGGAAGAGTGAGGACAAAAAGAGGAAGAAGCCATCCAGTGGGCGTGGAGTGGAGCGGGAGAAGGAGAGGGCCGGTGGCAACGAGAGCTTCAAGAGCCGGGAGTTCATCTCCAGCGAGGAGAGCTCATCCGACTCGGAGCAGGGGAAGAGCAGCAAGCGCAAGGTACCCACTGATCCCAGTCCGGTTCCATTACACACCCGCCTGTCTGACTTTGGCCCATACAGCTCATATCCCTTATCCTTTGTACCCCGATATGCTAAAGAGTCCGTTTTACATGTAAAGAAAAGGTGTGTCCTGGTACCTGACAGTGCGTTAATACTTCCAACTTTGTTTACACTTAACATTGTTCAATTTGTGCCTGAGCAAAGCAGTCACTTAATTCCCCCCTTTTTCTTTAGGGATCAGATGATGACGAAGAAGAAGTGGTCAGCACACCTCCCAGCTCGGAAGAGTCTGGTTCGGATTGAGCAGGTCGAGTTCCATCGCTGTGGCTGATATCCACATGCTCATCGACAGACAGTGGCAACGTGCAGAACATCAGACTAACAGACTTTGCAACATGTAAATACTGTTTTGTTTTTTTTTGTTACACAGGATCCTTTGGTCACTTTTTTCCTTGTTTTTTGTGGGTTGCTTATCAGTTTTTAAAGTTGCCCTCATTCCAGGAGTCAAAAAAATTGAGTTATAAATTTAAATATTTTTTTTTAATTTTCAGTGTAGTGAGAACTTTTCCATGATGACTTTTGGAATATTTTGAAATCTGTGTCCTATAAAAAGAGAGCTGTAGCACTGAGGAATTTGGTTGTAGGGATGAGAATAGGCTGAATCATTAAATTATCTCCTTTTTTATTTGAAATTGTGTGAAGATCAACTAGAGATGTGCTTTTTTTTTTCCTGATTCAGGTGCTCTTGCTACGGTTAGCATTTTGTTAAAGAAAATAAAAATGATATTCTTTCCTTTGCTTATCCACATTTCTTTGACGCTCATTCACTGAGCAATGTGTTCACAGGTCTTCCTTAAGTTATTTTGTTGATACAGCCTATTAATGTGGACCCTGAACTTTACCACGTTGTCATATCTTAACCATATCGTACAAAATTGCGGTGCATCGACCACATCGTAAACGTGTCGAACAATATTCTTTCAAGGTTGCCTCCAATAATTTTGCTGACATATTCCAAAATAAAATGTTTGGAAATGGTTAGTGGGAAGTGTGATGCTGAATATCCTGAGCTGATGTTTCTGCTCAAGGACATGAGTGAACATGGCTTTTAACGAAATTTTTCTTTTTTTTTTTTTTTTTTTTTAAACTTTGTACACTAAACCAGATGCTCTTGTAACGGTGCACCTTTTTTTTTTTTTTTTTTGTTACCCTCTGTAGGCCGCTGTTTCTGGTTTGTGTTCCGTTCCTTCATCGCCACATGTTTTTAGAGTGCTGTGTTAATACACGTTTATCTGCTCGCTGTTCACCGATACACTTCCTCTGTCACCTACCCCTCCTAAGAGGGTAATGAGATGAACGTAATTGGTATCTGTGGTTTTTGAGTGAATCATGGGTGAGTGTCCAGTGTGGCTTTTGAGTAGTGGTGGGGACAGAAAGTGCTGCATTAGAGTGAAAGGATCGGTGAGGAAGCGTGAACCTACTGGGACTTTCAGTTCTTTTCTAATGCAGCCTATATTTATCAGGCTGAACCCTATATAATTGCGATGTGAAGATAAAAACTCAAAACTCGTCAGCCTTCCAGTAATCTGCCATTGATCAGGGCTGCAACACTGGTACGCCGGGAATTTCAGCCTCCGCTCTTTTGGCTCCTGGGGTCACGGTAGACAGAAGGTCGCCTCAGTTTGACGCCGTTACTTTGTCGACCATAGAAGAATGTGTTACCTGTCTCTCTCTACTGTGATGCAGCAGCGTCCGCTGAGATGTGTGCATGACATTGCATCCTGTAAGTACCCTTTCAAAAATTCAGGAAGCCTTTGATTAGACAAAATTTAAGCAGAATTAAAAAGCTTTCGTATGGGGAACCCCCCCCCAAATATTATGCTGTCAATTTTGCTTTGCTGTCCAATCGTTTTTTTTTTTATATATATATCTGATAACGAATTTACATTTCAAGCTAGAGTTCTCTGTAGGCTTTACTCAGAGTTCTATTCCTGTCCCTTAGACTAGATGTCAATGAGGTGGAAACCTGAGGGAACCTCGCGGATACCATTAGGAGTCCAAATCTCAGCCAGTGACTCCATGGAGCCCTATTGTGTCATCGCGGTTAAAAATTTGCCCAGCCCTCAGTTGTCTTCATTCCAGTCCGCATACCCTAAACATTTTTTTCCTCCTCTTTACAAATCAGGCCTTGCTTTTGCAGTGGCCAGGAAAGGGGTGGATCATACAGCTCCAAACAATGAAAGCACAAAGGATGCGGCAACTGTGGTTTCGCCCTGGTTTGTGTTCTCACTAATGGCTTTGCTTCTGTTCCCTGGCACTAAGTGTATGAGACAGTGTAAAAATGATTTTTTGAGCTCAAGAAGCGTTACTTAGCTGACAGGTTAACAGAAAACCTTCATTTATTACATGTCTTTGTCTGCAGTTGTACATATAGTACTTTAAAAATGTGATAAATGCCATCGACAATTTGTCAGTGGTCCCTACACCTCATGTTTTTATTATATGCGCATCGCTGGGTGCTGAAGTTCCCCTGGATTCTGTAAACCTCTTTAGCGGGTGTGTTTTGTTACACCCCATCCCCTCAACGCACTTAGGGACAGGCCCCTTGCTGAGCACTGAGCAATGGTTGTCTTTCAGCAAACAGAAGAACTAGAGGATGTCCTCAGTACTCACATATGGGCCCAGGTTTGAATGTACACACTCTGATGGTTCCTCATTCCTGTGCCAGGACAACCCCTGCCTTGGCACCCTCAGATTACTGATTAGGAGATAGCATTGTGGTCAGAGGTGCTCCCTTGCAATCAAATCACCCAAAAATAACACCAAGACTTGAATTCCCGCTCCCGCGGTAGTACCTCTGAGCAAGGTACTTACCATGAATTGCTCCCATGTAAATTACTCAGCTGCATAAGTGGTTAAATAATTGCAAGTAGCTTAACGTACAACTCAAACATATTTAGATGCTTTAGAGAAGAGTGCCAACAAATGAATAAATGATAATACTCCAAAACAATGTTCGGCCGCATAAATGGACAAAACCAATGGGAAGTATCTGATGAAAGCCATACCACATAAATAAAAGCGCTAATTGATGTACCATGTATGTCAGCTAGAGTTACCCTTGTCTCTTTGCAGAAACACAACTCCCTGCCATGTCTTTTCTCGCTGAGAGAAGGACCCCAGCTGTTCCTGTGGAGCTTATGAGATCACTGACTAGTAAGCGTTGCTACTGCAGTGTGTTGATTCGTACTGCGGTGATTTAGGCTGGCCGAAGCTGGTAAACATTTTGAGGCTCACTCCCTCCATGTCATTCTTGTTTCGCTCCCTCCAAGTCCTTTCCAGATGATTACAGCCTGAATTTAATGTATTTCTAATGGTCATTGCCGAGCACAGTCCACGACCTCCCCCACATTCCCTGTCTGCCCAGTCTCCTCTTTCATGGGAATCTAATTACAGGAGGGGGACTTGATCACATCTCTGTTGACTTTGTTCCCCGCCAAGCAATTAGGTTATTTCCTTTCTTAATTTGTCATACAGTTGTTTTCCCGCTGCTTTAACACAGTGCGGAATCGATTTAAGACAGACTATTGGGACCAAATTGCGGGCATGGTGACGAGAACACAGCCGTGTTTATGTGATGTGTATCTGGAGCGAGTAGTGTTCAGTGTTTTGTGAAAGTGAACCGCTGTATTGAGTTTGACTATGTTGTGGGTCACGGTGTGTGTCTCTGTGATGGGGCAAGCAGAATCGTTTCACACATGATAGATGCTGTTGAGTGAGAAGTGCACTAAGAGAAGTCAAAGTCCTAGATATGGGCCAGAAGAGAGAATTACTTCCAAGTGTTATGATGCTTATTGTTCACCAGGATATATTTTTCAGAAATAGAAGTGTCTACTATTAGCCTCAGCCTCTCCTAAGAGGTGTGGGGGGAGGGACAATTTGAGGTTGAAGCAGTTTGCAACGGTAGGTGAGTAGGTCAAGGGCTGTGTGGACGACACACTGATTTTCAGCTACTGGATGGACAACTAATTTCTTGGATGACCTTTCCAGGGTACACTTACAGGTCCATTTCCATCCGAGGTTGTAACCTCTGCATTTGAACTGCTTGCGACCTGTTGAAATGCTCTACCTGCCATGCCCTTAGATCGCGGTGAAGGCTTCCCGAGCTGCAGGGACATGTTTTCCCACAACTCTCCCCTTGGCTCCTTTGCGTTGGCTCCCATTGGTCAGTGTAACGTGCATGAGAGAGGAGATGAGGAAGGAAGATGAGAAGGGAGAGATAAAAAGCTCCTGGGAAAGAGGGTTGGAGATAGAGGTGGTTTGAGAGAGCAGGGCGGAGGGGAGAGGACGCGTGAGCGCTGTGGTTAGCGAGAGAGAGGAAGTGAAGGCAGGACGGAGAAAGAGCGAGAGACTCCATTCTTCACCCAGTTGAAAGACGGACAATAGAGGGAGAAGAAGGGGGAGGTTTGTAGTCACGAACAGCAGACAAACTAACAAACGAATTCAAAGCCGTTGTCTGGAAAGCTCATTCTCTCTTGATCAAGATTCCCAAGGACTGGTGAGGGAGACAGAAGGTTATCCAGAGATCCAGTGGTGTACAGGAGGAGCCCAGTTGGACAGTCAGTCACGAGGGACTGGACATCACAAGTAGTCAGAACTTTCTTTGCTCCCTGTCCATGGTTTCCCTGACAGGATGAGTGCCTGCATCGCAAGCTTCTTCAGCTATGAGACCACCAAGTCGGTGGTGGTCAAGAGCTGGACCCTTGGCTTGATCAACCGCATAGTGCAGCTGCTCATCCTTGCCTACTTCATTGGGTCAGTACCGCCGAGACTGTTTTGTGTGTCATGTCACCTATTCATTGGGTGGTTAGTCCTGCAGTCATTTTGTATACAAACGTCTGATTGAGTTTCCAGAATTTTCTGTTCCACAGCTGTTAGGGAAAGGCTTGCTTGGGTGCGGAATTTCCAGCGCTTTATTGAACCTTATTATTGTCCCAAACTGAAGACACACCACATGAAAGGCTTCAAGTCTGCTGGCAAAACAAGGCAGCCACTCCGCTTTGTGCTCAGGATAAAACTAAAAAGTTAAAGTTATGCAACGTGGGGACGGTGGAGTAAAAGATGGTTCGTCCAGGGATGTTCGCTCTTAGATTCATCGAAAAAATAGGAATGGATTCTCTTGTCGGGTTGATGGTTGTGTGAAAATGCGACCTTTTTCCCCCTCCTACAGCTGGGTGTTCCTGCATGAAAAGGCGTACCAAGTGCAGGACACGGCCATCGAGTCCTCGGTCGTCACAAAGGTCAAAGGGTCGGGCGTTTACAATAAGACGATTATGGACATTACAGATTTGGTCAGTCCTCCACAGGTTAGTGATACCTTCGCAAGAAAACTGATTCTCATTGAACATGTGAACAATGCACTCGGTTTCACTCAGACTTTTTTCATGCGGCACAAACCATGGCTCTGGGGGGCGGTGTGGGGGGTGTTGCGAAAAAATGATCTAGGCAGTAAACCCAGGTTTAACACAAGCAATAGTAAAAGCAAAGCTTCTCTTAAACCCTTGTTTACTGCCTAGATCACTGCTTTGCAACACTGGTCTGAGAGACCCTTAAGCTTCCAGCCGAGCTCTTTATTAATTTTCATTGACTGAGATGTTCATTGATGCTTTCACTATTCACATAACGTTAAAATGTTGTTGTGAATTTATTCCAGTTAGATCGAACTAACTAGCTGAGGGCTACCTGACACAGGCCTCCTGAAAATCAGATTGTCAAAAAAATATAATTTTGATATATATAGCTGAGGTTCAACAATAAGTTACTTACATTTTGTTTGGTAAATCGGTTAATAAATTATGCATTTAACTTTTATTTAATATGCAGCGTGAGCTCAGTTTTGTGCTTCATGCCATCAACCAATAAATAACTCAGGTTGGTTAAATAAAAATAAACCAATAAATACCAGGGATGGTCCGCCTTTGGTTCGAATCCCATCTCCAGCTGCAGTACCCTTGAGCAAACTACTTACCCTAAATTGCTCTAGTAAAATTACCTAGCTGTATAAATGGGTAAATGATTGTAAGTAAAAAAAAAAAAAAAAACAGAAAGCATCATATACATTTATATTGCATTTATTCATTTATGTGAATAAGAGTTAAGTTAGTGGAATCCTGACTGGACTCCCTCGGGATAAAGGTTTAGAACCAATGAACTGAACTAAACAGCATACAGTGCGGGCGGACAGTACTGCTAGTACTGGTCAGTTACCGCTACGGACAGTATAGCGGGCAGCTGCAATATTAATGAGAAATACCTCTTCTTTCAGAGCACAAGGAGTTGAGATAAATAACTGAACTGCTTTCGCTCTCCTTGTTTGTCAGGGAAGTTCAGTGTTCTCCATCATCACAAATATGATCATCACTGAGGACCAGAAGCAAGACCACTGCCCTGAGGTTAGTTCAGCAAGAGCTGATCCTTCCACTCGTGGGCCTTCCGGACACATCCGCCAAGAGCCGAATTCCACTTCCGTCTCCAACAACAGGCTTTTCTAAGCCAAGCGCTCATCGGTACTCAGCACCAGGAACATGAAGCTCTCCAGACCCATGAGGCTCTTCTCTTTCTCAGTGTGCACCCTGCTTTCGTATTGCTTTTCCATAATCAGTCAAAATAGATAAGTAGGCAAGCAGGGCAAACGCAGGAAATGTCGCTCAGTTTCCCCTGCTTTTTCCTACGATACCAAGCAGACACTAATGTCTGATCATCTGTGTCCATTAGAAGCAATTAGTCACCATGGCAAAGGGCAATAGTCTGGTTATCTTCTCTCAAGAACGTGGATGTCGGAGTTTGTCGGTAGAACGTGAATCGCCGAGTGAAGCCGAGTATCTTATGCGGCTGCTGCTCAGATGTGTTTTAAAAACTGTTATGCCCCACCTTCACTGACTGATATTCTTCTCCTAATACCAGAGTATCAGCGAAGGTCATCCAGGAAGCGGTGAAGAGCGTTCTGGCAGTCCAGATTAAAATGGAATTGAGTCTTAGTTACACTGACATTTGGCTTTTTTTTAGTTTATTAGTTTATAAGATATAATGCCAGAGGAATTGAATTCAGTTTTTTATTATTCATGCAGTGCTGCTAACGTGATCATGTTCATCTCTGTGTGTGTTAAGAGGAACCCAAAGTACAACTGCACTGGCGATGCTGAATTCTGCGTGCAACACAGGAACGCGTCTGCCGAAAACGGTGAGCCTGCTCTCCGACTCTCTGTTCCTCCCCTTGGATCCTGGGTTGGAATGCAGAATTGAAACGGTCTTGCCTGAGCATCTGGACACACTAGGCCCACTCATCCATTTTCATCTTCATTTTCTCTGTCAACTCTTTCTACCTCTTTTCCCTCCTTTTAACCCTCTCGTGTGCCTGTTACCAGGTATTATGACTGGCAGGTGTGTGAATTCCAGCAACTCTGTCGACTCCTTCTGTGAAGTAAAGGGCTGGTGTCCCACTGAGAACGACACCGTTACCACGTGAGTCTGCTTAGCACATTTCTCTCTTTGCTCCGTTATTCGGCCGCACCCCACTCCTTTCTTAATTTCATTTTAAGTTCTGCCTCATAGCTTCACCCAGTTCTTCTCTCTGCTGCAGAAGTCCCATAATGGAGGTGGAGAACTTTACCATCTTCATCAAAAACAACATCCGCTTCCCAATGTTCGGCTTCGCCAAGTGAGTGACGGTTCCCCTGCGCTCCAGCATGCAAAGCGTTCAGACGCATAACCGGAAGTTATGGAGGAATATACATTGTCATCCTTTTGTTTGTAGGGCCAGCTGGTAGTGTAGTAGTTAAGAGTTGCTGCTGCCTTTGGACCCAAAGGTCGCAGGTTCGATCCCCACCTCCAGCTGTAGTACCCTTGAGCAACGTACTTACCCTAAATTGCTCCAGTAAAATTACCCAGCTGTACAAGTGGGTAAATAATTAATAGCTTAACATTGTCAGTCACTCTGGAGAAAAGCGCCACATAAATGTGATGTTGTATTTTTTCATTACATCTCCCCATTTTCTACACCTTCTCCCACCCCTCATTTCATATCCCTTCTTTCCCGTTTAACGACCGCTTCGCAGCATGGACAGGCCATACATTTATTCATATTTACTCTCTGATACTGAGACTTCTGAATTTCACAATTTCTCTTACGGTCACTTCTATGGGAAAAATATGAATATTACTGGCAGTCAACCCACCGCTCCCTCCATCCCTTTCAGGGGTAATTTGCAGCCCGACATCACTCAGGATTTCCTGAAGACCTGCTCATTTCACACGCAGGACAATATCTACTGCCCTATTTTTAAAGTGGGGGATGTGCTGCGATTTGCTCAGCAGGATTTTTACTCGATCGCCAAACACGTGAGTCTCCTCGCGCTGCCCGTCAGGTGTCGGTCACTCTCTGTCCTCGCTAAAATGAACCCGTGTGCATGCTCTCCTTTCCTCTCTCTTGCTCCGAAGGGAGGCGTGGTTGCGATAAAAATCGGATGGGTGTGCGACTTGGACAAATCGGAGGAGTTCTGCAACCCCTCATACAGCTTCGTGCGCCTGGACAAGAAAAACAACGTGTCCAAAGGGTACAACTTCAGGTGCAGTACCGCATGAACCCGGTGACTTCGCGCCCTCAGATGCTCATGAACCTGTTCTCTAGGCTCTAGGTCAGATCGGCAGCTATAACCCTTCACCAGCGCCATGAAGGATCTTATAAACCTCAGGAGTCATGTCCAGTGATTGTTTCCCAAGACAGCTTCCCTGTTAAAGAGGAAGAAAGCAAGTGAGCAGATTGTCAAACGCTCTAATTGAATAGTTACAACCAAAACCGGTCTTAAAGCGGCATTTGGAGCTTAACTGTGAAATGACTGAGGTGACGCTTTTACCCCGTTTATGCACCTTTACCCCTTTCTTGAACTTCCCCTCCCTTTTGAATACACAGGTACGCCAAATACTACAAGGCGGAAAATGGGACCAAGTACCGCACGCTGATCAAGGCCATTGCCATCAGATTCGATGTGATCGTCTACGGCGCCGTAAGTCTCCAGCGAATCTCCCACGTGCCCTTTGTGGGCCCAGGCTGACATGTTTCCAGGAGTGCCATTGTAAAAGATTGGGAAACGTAGTCATGTGAGCGTGTGCAGTATAACAGGGTCTTTTACTGCGTGCACAAAGCAGTGGTTCTTGTCTCTCTACCCAGGCTAGGAAATTTAACGTGATCCCAACACTCATCAACATTGTGGCCGCTCTAACCTCAGTGGGATTGGTAGGAGCCTCTCATTTTATTGCTCTTTCAGACAGACACTCAGTAAAAGTCTTTTTGCATCCTACTCACTCAAGTAATAACGTTAAATGACTTTATTAGACGCATTAATCCAGGCAGAGCGCATTGAGAAATAAGAAATGGTTTTGTGGAGCAAGCTAATCTTATTTGTTTCATCTGCTGTACTTGTACAAAGCACCGGGAACCCGGAAAAAATGTAGTAAAGCAGTGTAACCTGAGGGTTATGCAGGATATTATTAAATGCACTCTACCGCTAATATATTGGTGAGTCCCAAAGAAACCGAATCAAGAAATCTCGCCTTGTAGGCGGTGTGCTGCCATCCCCCCGGTGCGCTGCGGTATGGATGGAAATCGCTCATTCAACTTGTGAATTGGTTTTATTATAGAATAGAGAATTTAGCATAACAAAAAGATACACACACACACTGCTATGACTGTTCTTGATGCCACTGCAGCACAGGTCTTCCGTTGCCATCCTTTACAGAGCGCTCTTTCGCTTCTCTTTGACCGGCAACAGGGCACCGTTCTCTGCGACATCATTCTGCTGAACTTCCTGAAGGGGGCACAGCAGTACAAGGCCAAAAAGTTCGAGGAGGTCGAAGAGGAAGAGCTGGAGAAGCAGACGATGAAACTGACCTCTACGCTCGACAGCATCGTCGATTAACGTCCCGGGGGGGGCGACCCGTGCTGCATTCTGTACAGCTACACTTGCTATACTCATTCACACCCCAGTAGGTTTTCCTTCTTTCAACTTGCCGCAGAGCCATCGCTTGGTGCGGCTTGTACCGCGTCAGGGGTAAACGTGGGGCTAGGGGTCCCGGCGCTCTGTGTCACCGAATTGGAAATGCAGAATCCATACAAGAACCGTAATGTGCGAATGAAGCTCTGGATGGAAAGCCAGTCTGAGAGCGCTCTTCCATGTTGGCCACATCAAGCTGCCACCACTGTTTCTGATATTTTCTTACATTCCTATTCATAACTAAGCACAGCACTTGTTTGTTTTAATAAAACTAATTAATTCTATCATTTGTGTGTCATGTAACAGTGTTTTTTTTTTTTTGGAGGAGGAAAAATTATAGGAGTATGATTACATCCTGCAACCTATGTATTTGGCAGCTATAAGATTTGGGGGGGGTTGAGCTTCTGCATATTTAATTATGAGGGAATAAGCATGAAAATGTTTCCTTTCGTTCTCCGTGTCATTTCCTTTCTTCCATCCTCTGCTCTTGTATTGTACTGTTCCCGTTGTTCCCTCTCACTCCCTGTTATGGTGTGTTACTGGTTGAGGGAGCACCTTAATCGAGCTCCAGTTCAGATGAGCTATTAGTCCAGGGCAGGAGGGGAAAGGATATGTTGATTGTAGTATTTCACCATGTTTCAGTGTCGCTGTGACTCGTTCAGGGTTTTGTGTTTCTTCAACCAGCGGGGCCAACGGGGTTGTTGCTGGACTCATAGGATCCCGAGGGGAGGAGGGCCGGGACACAAACGCTTGTTCCCGGCGCTCTCCTATCGGACCGTAAACCCGATCACATCCAGCTCGACCCCAGGATCACATCTGGCTTTGTCTGTAAAGCAGTTGCAACACATGAAACAGAGATGAACTTGCCCTCCAGCACACTTACAGTATCTGTGCTTTACTCACACGTAACTCGAACAAACACAAAGTGCGTTCTGAAAAAAATACTGCAATGACTCATCTTACCATGTTTCCCCCACCAACTCACGCCTGTTTAACCCCACAGAATAGCCATTGCTGTCACACTCACACTTATACTATATATGAAGAGATGGTGTGATTTTTAATATCTTGTAAATGTTCCTGTATATCTTTTCTTGGTTCACTTTTCTTTTACCCACGTAATGCAGTTTAGGAGCCGCATTGGCTGCCGTCACCCTGCAAGTACAGGAGAAAGGAAGCGATGGTGTCCAGCGGCCACAGACGTACATTGAGAAGGAGTGAGCGGCCCTGATTTAGACAACAGCACAGCATTTTATGCAGGAACACAGCCTGGAGCCGTAATGCCGAAAGATGGACAGCGCAGCTACTTGAGAGCCAATGAAAATAAAATCGGATATAAACGGGTGGAAAATACATTTTAGGAACTGATTTAAAGCTGTAATGTAAATGAAGCAGATTACAGCATATTAAAATATGGTAGAACAAGTATCGGGTAAAAAGATTAAGAATGCAAAACAGGAAAGCAAGGCCTCTAGATAAATGTAGCACCGTCGTTATGTGTGTTGAAAAAGCTGGAAAGGGAAGAAAAAAAACTTAATTTTTCCAAATTAAATCTTGTGATCGTAATGCTGCTTTAGAAGTTTTACTCTGTTTTGAGGTACAGCACAACTCCATCAGTTTGGTATTCAGCTCGCACTCCTGTGATCCTACATTAATTATCCTCTTATATTATAACATTAATCACTGACTGGTCAGCAATACGCAGAAACTTGATTTTAATTCTGCATACTGTCTTTTGCCTCTTTGCATAGAACTTGAAAGCATTATTAATTTCTGTAAAGTTTTTACGTGTGGCTGACAAATGATTTTTACACTACTCTGTATACAGTATGACAGGAAGCGAACAATTCTCACTGCTTCAGTGTGAAGGTGTTACAGTCTGCATTGTGTTTTAACGGTTCCGTAATTGTAGAGTAAATCGTGAGACATACGCTGCAGACTCGACGTTTACAAACTGCAACGTTTTTGGTCTTCGCCTTCCCCTCTAAAACAATTAACATTAAAATTTAACATATAGCTTTTATTTATTTTAGCTGCAATAATAAAATGTAGAAGGTCTTTAATTCCCAGGCATCTAAACAACACACATTGATGCCGCACACAAATACTTTAATTGCAAATAATAAGTAGAACTGTGTTCTCTTAGGGGGCGTGGTGGGGCAGTGGGTTGGCCCGGGTCCTGCTCTCCAATGGGTCTGGGGTTCGAGTCCCGCTTGGGGTGCCTTGCGACGGACTGGCGTCCCGTCCTGGGTGTGTCCCCTACGCCCTGTGTTGCCGGGTAGGCTCCAGCTCCCTGCGACCCTGTATGGGACAAGTGGTTCAGAAAGTGTGTGTGTGTGTGTGTGTGTTCTCTTAATTTGCAATTTACAACTACGGGGAAATTAAGGGAGTTTAACGTTTAGCTGTACTGCAGGCGATGGAAATGATAAAATAATACTACCCGGCAACACAGGGCGTAAGGCTGGAGGAGGGGACACACCCAGGACGGGACACCAGTCCGCTGCAAGGCACCCCAAGTAGGACTCGAACCCCAGACCCACTGGAGAGCAGGACCCGGTCCAACCCACTGCACTACCACACCCCCCATGATAAAACAACATTTTAAAAGTAAACAAAAACAGGCTTTCAACACCTTCCAGGTCCAAAAAACATGGAATCCCATATATTTTATTCTTTTCAGGTGATAGAATTGTAGTTAGTGTGTGGAATACTTGATTTGATTTTTTTTTGGGGGGGGGGGGTTTAAAAATTTGCATGAATTTATGTGCTGAGTTACATCTTTAGGTGTAAGGTTTTTTTAAAGAAAGTTTAGTTACTAGTAAACATTTGAATGTACAGTTTTTTGCATTTATTTTACTTGTCAATTATTTTCCTCCTTGTTGTAAGCTGTAGGAATCAACTCTGACTGCAGGAAACTCTGAAAGTACCAGAAAATTATTGCTTGGGATTTTTTTCTACGAATAATGATAGATGATAAATATCTGTTGGTCTTTTGTTTTATTTTTTATTACGTTAGTGCATTACGTCTCCACTTTGTATTGCCCAAATCTACCAATGCAGAAGCATGACCAAAAATTACTGTGATCTTTGTTTTGAGCAAGCAGGCTGCAGCTGAGGACCTCCCTGGATGTTTTTTTTTTCTTGTGATGCAATGAGGGGGAAGCTTACAAACACCTGAAGTGCCCATAAATCAGACACCAGTAGCACCCAGTGACCCCATCTGGAAATGTTCCTTCTCCCCAACATGTGTTCAGAGCAAGAACTGACTCAGCAGCTCATGCATCATCACAGCACGTCAGCTATTAAAGATGTTCACAGTAAATGCAAATGCACTGACATTTATTACATGTAGTCAAGATAAGAACTCAGAATAACCATCTGATGCATGCATGTGGTTATTTTTATTTTTCATATATTTTGCCAAGCATAATCAATTTCCCCTTTATGATTTTTTCTTCTTTAACCTTTGCGCAAATTAATCTGTAACCCAGTTTGCCGTAATAGTTTCTTAGCATTGCCAGAAAGCACTTGCAATGATGTTTATTCAGACTTTGCTGCTGAAGGAACACATATAGCTCTTCTTTACGTGGCATCGATCGTCATTCCAGTGCCCCGTGTCTGAAAGAGAAATAGGTCTCGGAACACAGATTCCTGATTTCACGCAAAAACATAAGGTGCCGAATCTTATTTCCCCGACTAGCAATGCAATCATTAAAAACAATTAATTTAAATAACAGGAATTTAGTTATGTTGAACTTTAGGGGTTCCTCACACTAACTTGTGATCATGCTCTATGCTTTTGATTCATACAACGTAAGCAGAACTGCTCTTTTTGTTTTAGGAACTTTTACACTGAAGTATTATGACACCAAATTTGCACTGGACAAGCAAGGTATGTTCTCACGTAACACACGTATATTTTACTGACACCATCTCACAGACTGGCACACCTCCCTTCCTCTTCTATTCTTCCCTCCTTCACCCCTTACTTTTCCAGTTCATCTCCACACAATCCTCCTGGTTCGCTGTGTTGTCAGGCTGACCCGGGACCCAGAACTGGAAATTCCATTCCGAACCGTCTGTCCAGATGAACTGGTTTGACTGCAGCAATAGAATGGGTAGAAAGAGATGGTCACTGGGGTCATCAGGCCAGTATGGGCCTGGCTGTCATGCAGTTGTATTGCTCATAGGAATTTTGTCATTTTTCCCTGCCCTCTCTCACTGTGAACAGCTCCAAAGCCCCCAGCCAGACGCGCGGATTGGTGTAGTTGTACTTCATCACCAAGCACAGGAGATTCGTGTTGGCCTGGTCATTGTGCACTGACACCAGGTGACCCCCTGGAGCCTTACTCCTACAGCTGAACTGAAAAAGTGCAGGATTGTTAATGCACAGCGGTAACGGCCCTGAAACACACTGGGGCGTAAGCAGTGTGGTGCTGCCACCTCGCTACATGGACTACATGTCGGAAGCTTTACCTCGGCATCGCTGAAGTTTGCAGGAGTGCTGAAATATTTGACACAGAAGGAACTTATTTGATACCAGTCCTGGTAGTCGTTCAGTTTGCAGGCCTTTGGGAAATGGGTGGCACAGTACTGCTGGAGGTCCACAGAGACGGCGCTATTGTCTGGCAGAAATCAGGGCACATGCTGGCTGTCATGATCAGCAGTAGGGAGCATAACCATGCTTTCAGAAAGCAAGAGACCCAAAAAGTGTCAACACACTGATCTAACACATGAACGATCCGCATAAAGAGGAAATGAAGAATGAAAGTGGAAAATGTGACTTAGGGGAGAAAGATTTGTGACAATTCATCTGAAGAGATGGCCTTTGAATGAAGGTGATGCCAGTAAATGATTACCTCCCTCCAGGATCCTGGCGTTAGCAGACAACCACAGCACCGTGATCACCAGCATGTATGAAGCCTTCATGTCTTCGACCTCCAGTCCTCCACAACTCCACCAGTAGGATCATTAACATTAGTCACAATTCATGTATTTCTGGTACAGGTATAATCCTTTACAATCATGTTTTTGACTTCTTTGCATTTGATATTTAAAGAGGTGAGCCATCAACTTAACAGTAAAGCAGATACACACGCCTTCATGGTTTTTGAAATTCCTATTACAATTATTCCCCTCTGCTCATTAATTGAGATTAATCTTTTTGGCCAGAAATATCTGGCATTGTCAACCTGTCTGGATGAAGATTTTAATTAATGTTAAATTATTATTATTATTATTATTATTATTATTATTAATTATTGTTATTATAATTATTATTTGTGTGAACTCTTGCATACAGTAACATCCCTGCAACATTTAAATTAATGAAGAAGAAAGTCTTACCAGCGATGAATGCGTCTTGATTTTACTCACTCGCGTTCTCGTTCTTTCCTTCATTTATATACATGTACATGTCGACTATCACCTCTTGATCCTCCCATACACACCCCCATTTAGCACAGACGCCCCTTAACCACAGGATGTATGCAGAACATCAAAGGCGTTGCCAAAACAGTTCAACGATAAATATTTCACACCACAGCAGGTGACAAATGAGAACCAATGGCCTTGACTTACTGAAGAGTTCATATAAAGACAGTAAAGACAGAAGCAAATCAAATAAAGCTGTGCTTTGTTTTATCCCATAGTGCAGAAGCCCCCTACCATTTATATTGCAAAATATAAATATGCGCAAATGTTAGGAAACTGACTTTGATACAGTATAGTTCAGCAACAAAGCTCTTCTGGGAATGTTTAAGTGAATTGTTGATTAAATCATTTTGATTAGTCTTGTCTAAATAAATGGTCTGAATTCTGATTGACAAGAACTATAGGCTCAAGGATGGGTTGTAAGTGCTGTGACGATTAAAATAATTATTGCCCCCAGTGACTTTTAATCTCAGAAGTAATACTACCTTACAGTCTGAAGTAGTATTTTAAATATACATTGCAATTTAAAACTCCCCGCAGAAGTATGGTGTATTATTAGCCATCATTAACCATTATTCATATTTTCATGTATCAAAGATTTTTATATCTCCAAAGCAGCGACCATCACGGAGTAGCCAAAAGAGCATTTCACAAAAGGCAAAGAGTAACATCTGAACTTGTTTTTTTTTTTCAGTAGGTATTTTTCGATGAGCTTAAGAGAAAATATCCAGCTGCACAAAAACCTTCAGTCTTTATTACTTAAATATATTTCCACAGACAAACCAAGTGTCGGTATGCTGTGATCCTTTGTACCTTTTTCACTATTATCATTAAATCTCAAGCCCTTCAACACTTAAACAGGAAGAGTAACACTGGCCATGACTAAGGAGTAAAGATGTGTATTTCTGTTTCTACACTGACCACTCAGTATTCATGGAAACTACAGGGTCAACATGAGCAATAGTGTAAGAACACAGTATTTCTGAAGTATTTCTGTCTGAAAGCCTTTCCATGTACTGGCTTTTTGGAAGGAGTTCCCATTGCTGCTCTTCCACTCCACCGGGAAAGGATTCAGTGCCTTGGCTTCCTCTCTCCCCTCTTCTTCTTCAGAGCCAAGATCCATTGGGGGAGGGATGACTCTGAGCCCATCTCATCTTCAATGTCAAAGTCATAGGATGGGCCACATGGTATGGCAGTGACCAACTCCTCTGCAAACCAGACATGGCGGGTGTCCTGAGGGAGGTCCCTTATCTTCCTCTGAAAGAAAGGGAATGGAATAAGGGAGGGGGTTTGGTTAGGGTTAGGGATTGTTTAATGTTAGGGTTAGGGTCTGGATTGGGGTTAAAGTTAGGGTTTGGGTTAGGAATCATTTAAAGTTAGGGATCATTTAGTGTCAGGGTTAGGGTCTGGTTTAGGGTTCGGGTCTGGTTTGGGGTTAGGGTTAGGAATCGTTTAGGGTTAGGGACCATTTACTGTTAGAGTTAGGGTCTGGATTGGGGTTAAGGCTAGGGTTCGGGTTAGGAATCGTTTAGAGTTAGGGATCATTTAGTGTCAGGGTTGGGGTCTGGATTGGGTTTAGGGTTAGGAATCGTTTAGGTTTAGGGACCATTTAGTGTTAGGGTTAGGGTCTGGATTGAGGTTAAGGTTAGGGTTAGAGTTAGGAGGGGATCATTGCAGGACTGGGGTGTTTCCTCAATGACGTCCTCACCTTTTTGATGACCGTTTCAAAAGAATCTGCATTTGGAGAGTCAAACGGGTGCCGGGAGGAAGGCAGAAGACAGGATAGTGATCGATGAGGGTCCCGCAGGGGATACAGCGGTATTATTTCAACATCTGCCTCCCTTTTTTCATCACTCGTCTGTGCTTCAGGAAGAAGCTGCTCACTTCCTGGACCTGTCAGCAAGAGAGGCACACTTCCTGTCATGTATTCTGTTTGAAAAGGCACTACTACAAACAGACTATATTTCTGAATGTTATTTTACCTGCAGGGTCTCGAAACCTCCAGGATCTCTCCTTTCCTTCCAGAAGCTCTTCCAGCTCCCGCTTCCTCTGGTCCCAGATGCTTCGTGCTGGCATGCGGCGCTCCCTCTTGCGACTCACACGGATCCGGCTCAAAAGACCAGAGTTGTCCAGAACATCTACCGGCTGTCGGAGGAAAACGTGGAGGGCAAGAACAGAAATGTTCAGCTGAACATGTGTGATGACAAGTGTCTCTTGGTGTCACAAAGCAGCTGGTATTGTAGTGCTTAGAACTGCTGCCTATGGATCGGAATGTTGCAGGTTTGAATCCCACCTCCAGCTGTAGTTCCCTTGAGCAGGGTCCTTACCCTAAATTGCTCCAGCAAAAGTTGCCCAGCTGTATAAATGAGTAAATAATTGTAGCTAGCTGAACAGTATGCATTTCATTGGGGGAAAGGGTCAGTTAAATTAATAAATGTGAACATGTAGAAAGCGATTAGTACCGGAAAACCAAATCCAGTACGCTGCGGCGGTAACGCATGTTACCTTTAAGAAAGAGAAGTCCACTTCTTTTTCTGGTTCCACTGTTGGCACTGTGTCCATCACAAGAGGCATTGCGCTTCTGAACCCACGGGTCTTTGGATCACAGAATACATAACTTTGACAGCCACTCTCCCCAGCATCGCTGCTGTTTTCCTCTTCCATGTGAACTCTTGCCTCCGATGGGATGCTTTGGCATCCTGCCTCCTGTCGTCCACCATTGGTCCACTCTTTCTGAACCCAGATCCCCCTGTCTATTTTTGATAACTGTGAAGTCCCAGTGGGCATGGGACCTTCTTTCTGCGACAAGAAGTGTGACCACTCCTCTCCAGTGAGAATTTCCTCCACCAAGTTTATGGGGCTTAAGTTGAATTGAAAGTCACTGAACGTCCTGGAGAATTGCAGATAAAAATACAAATTCACCGATCTTGTGACAGCAGGAATAAGAGGCACGTTCCCACATGCTCTACATAGCCATACCAGCACACCACAAGAATGCTCTGCCAAATATGTCACCGGTAAATGTGTAATTCAGGCTGAATTTTACTATTTTGGGAAGCTTCATACAAGTTGGTGGTTTTCTGCCTGTCGTTTCTCTGGTCGCAAGAAATGGACAGAATTAGTGTCCAGACTGAAAGTCCACGTAATGTATGTCATCGTGTCCATGTGATGCAGTGACAATGATATGACAAGTACTCTAGGAATCCAGTCTACATTCCTCTCTGAGACAGAACTTGTGAGAGCAAAATTCTTGGAAGGCAGAAAAATGACTACATCACTCAGCAAAACAATGGCATGTGGGCTTATTACAGTAAGGATGATATGAAAACAGAGCTGGATTGCTATACCTCACATGTCTCCCAGGGTACCTCCCCAACTGTGACTGGCAAGATGTATCCTCTTCCTCACCAGGAGTGTTTTTTACCAGGACCTCTGTAACTTGCTGTTGGTCTGCATCCTGCAGAGGAAAAAGACTGTCAGATTGTTTGATTTGTGTTATTTTACATATCTGGGTTTCCATAATACATGTATATTATAGACAAAGATACATTGTACAGAGTACATATAAAAAGCACAAAGGATGTATATTGTGCAAATGTTAATGACATATTGGAGGCAGGATCTCAATGACTTTGTCAAGCTCACAACCTGTGCTTTTGTCTTCTCCACTGCTTCTTTGCCTTCCTGTGTCTCTCTCACACCATAGCCCATGGCTCCAACACCACCCCTTTCTCCTTTCTTCATACTGTCTTGTTTTGATCGCCACCTCTCTCTTATTCTCTGGCTCCAGTGCTTTGTTTTCTTGTCGATCCAATTCCTCTTCTTCTTGGCAGCTCTTGGTGGCGTATTCTCTGCTTCTCTAAGGAGTGAAACGTGCTTGTTCATCCCAGCTGCTTGCTCCGGAATTTCAGTCGTGCTTCCAAAGCTAACATTCCCACCTAACCAGCCTTGACTGAGATCGTTGCATGGTCCAGAAGAAGAGGCCACATTGTTTTGTAATAAGTTGCCATGTGAAGCTGTGTAATTACTCAGAAATTTGAAAGGTGAGGCATCATATGTAAGGCATTCTCTTCTATCTGGGTGCTGTGAAGAGATTGACATTTCACCTGGCACCATGAAGGAAACTTCAGCGGTAGAAATGTTACCCTCTGGAATTTTGGCTAGGGTGGAGCTGTTGACATTATGATGTTTTAAAATATTAATCTCCTGGAAGCCAAGTCCATGTGTCAAGCCTCGTGTAGGAATTAGATCATCTCGTCCCATTTGTCCCATGTGCTCTGTCCTGGTAGGAGTTCCTGCAGCTCTCCAGTGGTAAAGTTTCAAATGTGGAACCAAGCTGCCGTTCTCCCCCTTGGCAGTGTCACAAAATGCAGCAAAATTTAACTCGCTGTGTGGTTTCACTTCACCAATGTCTGCCGGGACAATAGGCATGGGGTCCATAATGTCCCGGTGGCCTCCAAGCTCGGTGCAGAAAGATTTCATGTCATTGTTTGGGTATTTACCTGCTGTGTCCAGAGTGGGTACATTCTTGCATGCCAAAGTCAGGTTTTTTTCAGGTTCCTGTCTGGGAGAGACAGAGAGTGTGTCCACAGCACCTGTAGTTGGTAGCAGCTGCTTCCTTCTCCATCTGGAATCAGTGTTAGGAGAGCCTAGGCCACCATTAACAGGTGTAGAAGCTCTGAAACCATTTGAAGTGGAACCTGTAGGACCCCATGCTGAAACCTGATTATCAACATCAGAATGCCTATCTGAACCAACGCTACAAACCCATTGCTTGGTGTGATCCTCATGTTCTGTAGCACCATCAGTGCTAGATACACATTGCTCCACTCTGTTATTTTGACCCAGTGTCACAACAAGGCCAGATACCCCATCATTCTGGCTCTCTGAAGGTGTTTGCTGGCATCGCTTAACTTCTGAGGAGTTGATCTTCAGCCTCTCCAGCATAGACAGCAAGACAGACTCTGTGTCTGTGGCACAGTTTTGTTGAGACATTCAGAAGAATTATTTGGTATTTACCATAGCAGAGGAACTTGATTCGTCCTTCTCAGTCTGATGTTCCTTCTTGCTGTGATTTTATATATTGCAGTGTCCACTGAGTCTCACGGTGTGTCAACGGTTGTATCCTCTAAGCACAGTGTGATCTCCTGTGGTGTCCAGACGTGTCTTGTGTCCACAATCCTCTGTAAAAACAGAATTTTTCTCTCTATCTTTTTCCTCTGTTCTCCTTTTCATTGCTCCTTCTACATGTCCTCCTAATGCTCTTCTTATATATCATGTCTTCAAACCCTCTGAAAATGACAGGTTCTTTATTTATTCTCTTTCTCCTTCATCCCATCTGTCTCATGTGGTACAAAGGCTATGAATGTCCTCATCTTTTCTCTTGGATTGTGTTGTCCTACACCGTCAAAGCTCTAGTATCCATTTATTTCTCAGGGTCTGCTGTACAAGAGTTCCAGCCTCATTCGCTGCCTGTGTGGCTTTTAAAGTGGAATGAGAACATGGAAGCAGACAAGTTTTTTAGGTGTGAAGAGGAACCTGAAGAACTAGACAAACGAGTGGGATGGTCCAACAGGTTTATTTCTCCTGCTTTCACACAGCTGTTCGCACCAGGCAGCTTCTGCTGCCCCACCCTCTTTATAACTGTGGTTTTATAATGTGTGTGTTTGTGTGTATGTGAGAAAGTGAAACTCAGAAGTGTTAGGTGAACAGAAAAAGGGCAACTCTTTCTCAAAATAGGGTAAATGTAATGTTAATTTTAGTGCAGAGGCATATGAATAAACCTGCACTTTGCAGCAGAATGTCTCAGTATGAAAAACAGGAACTCTCCTCAGGAGAGAGCAACAAGCTCTCTCAATGATTTTTTCAACAAGTAAAGAAAGAACATAGATTATCATGTAGGCATCAAACGTAGAAAAGAAGGGATAAGGAGTTTTGGAACGTTAAGGTAAGATATTACTAGCACTCAATGCTATTTACAAGACTTGATCGACCGCTACACCCCAGCCAGACCCCTTGCTCGTCTACTTCTGATCGCTTGGTGGTCCCGCACACGAAAAGTAAAGTGTGGAGGTTCTCAGTTCTGGCTCCTTTGTGGTGGAATGACCTTCCCCTCTCACTCAGAACTGCGGAAAATCTGTCTACGTTCAAGAAGGGTCTGAGAACTCACCTTTTCTGGACCCATTTCACCCAAGATCTCTCCAGCTCATGTATGGTGTAAATGTTCATTCACCGTAACTTCATGATCTTCCCCAGATAGGCCTTTACACAGCTGCTACTCCTGTATTGTATGTGACTGTTTGTTTGTGTACCTTATTCTTAAAATCTATCCTGTGTTTCATGCACCTACTCCAGCGATGAACATCGGTGCATAAAGTGGAAAAAAACAAACTAGATTTGCTTAAGAATCACATGTCTGCAGCCATGACTTTCTCTTAATGTAATGCACAAATTGTATTTTCTATGAGATGTACGTCACTTTGGAGAAAAGCGTCTGCTAAATGAATAAATGTAAATGTAATATGAATCTATATTAATCTGTCTACGAATGTTGTAATGATACTAGACTGAGGTTTAGCAGAAGCATTCACCTTTGTTTAAAAGTGGACAAAAAATCTTTTCTGCTTATTAACTACCAATGCAGATAAACCAGAGTGAAAAAACAGAGTTTATGGCAGTTGGGCCTGCAGGTGCTAGCAAAGCAGAGCACAGAATTGTAGGGAGTTTTCTGTGGATACCCTGGTCTCCAACACCAAAGTCAGTAATAATGAAGGTACCCCCAGTGGGCTAAAGCCTCTCCAACCCCTTTATGCAGAGCCATAAAAAGGCAGCTTCCCCACCGGCAAAACTGCCAGGTACCGGCTGCTTTCACACCTCTATAACCGCTCTTGACTCTCAGCAGGTGCTGTCGACTCACGTAGGGCCTTTCGCAACAACTAGCTAGGAAGAGCAGAGCACAAAGTGTAGAAAACAGGGCAGTGGAAAATGTAACAAAAATTCTAAACCTTAACATGTTTTCTTCTAAGATCTTAACGCCAGTAATACTGGAATTGAAGATACTAATCAGCATTGAACTGGTGTCACATCCAAAGTGCTTGTACAGCACTCTGTGCTGCGGGGATTGGCTTTGGACCAGCAAGAGCCACCACCACATCGTCTGAACCGCCTGTCCCATACAGGGTCACGGGGAGCCGGAGCCTAACCCGGCAACACAGGGCGTAGGGTTGGAGGGGGAGGGGACACACCCAGGATGGGATGCCAGTCCATCACAAGGCACCCCAAGTGGGACTGGAACCCCAAACCCACCGGAGAGCAGGACCCGGTTCAACCCACTGCGCCACTGCACTCCCCCCCCCAGCAAGAGCCTACACATCAAAATGAGTCATGGAGAATGAATGAATGAATGAATGAATGAATGAATGAACTGCTTATAATCACTCGAATGATTTTTTCTTCAAAAGTTTCTTAAGATAAAAAACATTTTGATGCAGAATTTCTTGCAGCGTGTTTGACAAAACAGGGTATGTTCACGGTTTTTATTTAGCATATTAATAAAAGCGTAAGGTCCGTCACGTTGTGCATAAACACAGACTATCCATTGTGATACAACGAAACGGCGATCATTCTGCACCAACGTGTTCATCGATTTAAAGACTTCTTTCGTTTCGTAGTACAGCGCTAATATGAACTCCAGGACAGTAGATGGCAGCAGCGCTCCATGCAGCGAATTTGCACACTCATAGAGTGGCTGGCGAAGAAGAAGAAGAGCCAATGGGAGGCTCCCATATTCCAGCCAATGGCGTGTGGCGTAAGACGCGCCTTCTGGTTTCAACGGAAGTGAAATTGTAAGTTTATTGTTATGGCGATTTGTGACACATGCTTGTCACTCTTATTTTAGTTGTGACACTGTCCGGAATCCTTGTGCAGGTGCTTTTGCTGTTGCAGTGATCCAACCAGCTAAATGTTAGATTTGTGAAGCGGTGTTTTTGTAACATTATATTTCATTATTTGTGAGTTCAGTGCAAATTTAGGTTAACATCTGCAGTGTGGTAGCTAAAGATTATTATTCTTGATCTCAGAGCTAAGTGACATACTTTTAAATTTAGTCCTGGTTTAGCATTGGCGGTGTAATATATAAGTATTGTAATATGGAGTATGACAGAGACTGATGTGATGATACTAGTTTGTCCCCTTGCGATGGCAGTGCTGATCATGATGTTTTGTTTTATCTAAAAATCATGTTGCCCACGATAGTTTTACTTTCCTCCAAGTTCTAATACTTCTGTCAATCATTTCTGATAATCCTATATATTGAACCCACTTCCAGGAGTTCTATTACATAACTGGGAAAATTTCTCTGACTGAATTGAACATTGTTTACAGTTGAGAGAGAGATTATTGATTTTTACTTTTTTTTTTGCTGTTCCTGAATAGGTGGTTTTTCAGGCTGACACTATGACATCCACCAACATTTAGATACACAGCCACGCATGCTTGTGACTGCTCATCCCATCCTGCGGACACCTAGTCCCCCAAACAATGGACTGCGTTGTGACAGGAAGCAATGTAAAAGGTAATTCAGTTTTACTCCCTGTCTTAGATCTTTACCAAAAGGTGTCATTACATTTGGTATTTGAAGAAACAGTGACAGATGTATGACCATGTGGCAAATGTTACAAAAATGCAGGTGATAAAGACATACTTCTTGGGGAAAGAGGTTGGTTTAGATCACTTTTTATTGTTACTGTATACATATATACTGTTCGCTTCTTAATCGTCATCTGAGTTGATGTATTTTGGATTGTTGTGACGAATTCTGTATGTCTCCATCCCAGTGCTGGCAAAAGCTGTCCACTCGCTGTCCCGCCTGGGGGACGAGCTGTACCTGGAGCCACAGGAGAATGGGGTAAGAAGCGATGCTTCCACTTTTTATCTTGTTTCTCTCGCAGAAACTCCCCTTCCCCCACTCAGGTTACAGTACGTGTTGTTGTGGAAGATTCTATTTTTCTCAAATCTGTAATATGGTTGAAGCTGAAAGCTGAGTAACAGCACCCTAGTTTTCCCTCACCTCCCTGGTTTGTCACTTGTCATAACCATGGCATCGCTTTAGACAAGTGTTGTGTGAAAAGCATGCCTTTTTGTCCTTCCAGCTGGCCCTACGCACGGTGAACTCATCACGCTCAGCGTACGCCTGCTTCCTGTTCTCTCCGCTCTTCTTCCAGAAGTATTGCTTTCCTCAGAACTCAGTTCTTCGCTGCAAGATAGTCGCCAAGGTGTGTCCCGTACTGACAGGTCTACCTCCATCTTTTACTTTTGTTATCTGTCCCTCAGTCCCTCGCTGCTTTTGCAGATTTCACTCTGACATGTGTATAAAATGTGTTTTTAATCTTGGTTCACCCTGGAAATCCTGCAGACATTGGTCCAGGCTCAGTTCACCACTACATCAACAACTGCAAGATCAGTATTATCAGAAAGTTTAAAAGTAGTCTTTGCCTTTCAGTCTGTGCAGGCTGTATTCAAGTCCCTCTCCTCTCTGGAGAAAACGGTGGAGAAGTGCCGCATTGAACTCAACAGCGAGAAGAGTCGTTTGACCTTTACTCTACACTGCAAACATGGTGACGCATTTACTTTCATGTTCACCCTTCCCCTGTTTTCAGGGCTCAGCTGCTTTTTTGATCTACAAGCCCTGCTTTGTGTAACGTCTTTTGGACACTGTCTCCCCTTAAGCTCTCCTCCTTGTTACATGTGAGACTCTGTGTCTGCGTTTGTCCTCTGACCTATAGGCTTGCTGAAGACGCACAACCTGTCCTTCCAGGACAGCGAAAGCCTGCAGGCTGTCTTCGATAAGGACAGCTGTACCAACGTACTTACAGCTCAGCCCAAGTATGTACACTTTCGCCTCTATTTTTTTCCCCTTCTGTTCTTGCCATGTTGCATGGGTGAGGATTTCATTCAACACAACTTCTCATTCTTTACTGGAACAAATCAGCTTAAGTATTTTGCTTAATGGTTCTGCTGCTAAACTCTTATTGGGAATCAAAGCAGCAATTCCATATCCTTAACCACTTTGCAGTCCGCAGTCCACATTCACTTCAAGGGTGAGAAGTGGACTGTTATCAACCACCATGTTAAAGGTTTCCTCCTCCTGCTCATTCAGGTTGCTGGTGGACACTGTGCTGCATTTTCCTCCCTCCTTGGAAGAAGTGACCATGTCAGTGAATAATGAAAGAGTGTTGTTCAGAAACCATGTGGAGGAAGACACAGGTTTGTATCATAACCGGTGCTGAAAGTTTCTCCTGTCTCTGTATGTAAAATGAATATGCTCTACATACTGTGTTTCTCAGAGCTGTCCAAGGCCATGATGACCGAGCTTTGTCTCAGTGCAGTGGAGTTTGACCAGTTCACTGTGGACACACAAACAGAAATCACATTCTGTCTTAAGGAGCTAAGGGTGAGAGTCTTGGGAATGGACAGGGAGTTGGGATCAATGGACGATGTGTTTTAGTAATGTGGGCGAGTGCTGTCCGAAGAGACAGCGAATACTAAATTATTACGTAATGTTTCTCTCTCAGGGCCTGTTGGTTTTTGCAGAGTCTTCCAGTCTCCCTGTCTCAGTGTACTTTGATGAGCCTGGCAGGTACTGTCCTAGTGCAGATTGTCCTCCTCCCAGTGTTCGTGTTCGTTTACCTGCCTATCCCCTGTAAACCACAACCATTTTTTTATATTTCTTCTTCATAGATCCTTTTTTCCAAGCCTACGTTTAGATCCAAGGGTGCACTGTGTTCTTCCTTAATTAAGTTACAAACTGTGTTTGAATAATTAACAAGCACATTAAAATAACAATTTATAGTTATGTTTTATGTATATTTTTCTTTTCTCTGTTGATCAGGCCTGTGGTGTTCAGTCTGACAGACAGTGTCTTGGAGGTGAACTTTGTTTTGGCCACTCTGTCTGAAGAGTTTCACCCACATAACTGCAGCAACAGCAACACAAACCGGTAAGTCATGGCCACAATAAAACAAAACACTGTTTCAATTACTGGAAGAAAACTCAAACCAACACTAACTGAAAAGAAGAAATAAGTGTGGTTGTGTCTGAGTACTGCAGTACAACTTTGTAGCTGCACAGCATTAACAGGAGCTCTGTACATCTGTGCATGTTGTTTCCAGACTCCCAGCCCCACCTGCTCCTGACGACTTCATGAACGATGACATGGACTCGTACATCATTGCCATGGAGACTAGTGAGGTTGCTGGAGACTCCAGTTGTCCACTTCCCCCCCAGGATCCTTTGATTCCCCAACAGTCCAAATCTAATGAAGAGCAGCACAAATTTAGGGTTGAAAGTGAGAGTGAGGATGAAGATGAGCAGCAGGAGGAAGAGCAGGAGACAGTGGAGGAGAATGGCAGACCTCCCAACAAAAAGGTAAATGTCACTCAGTAGAGAAACCTTAGTCCTGCAAAAAACATGGCCCAGTCCTCTGCTTTCCTGAGAGTGCAATGATTCGTAAGCGCGAATTCCACAGTGACAAGTACGTACAGGCTGTACAAATGACTGTTTCATTAATATCTCACTGCCCACCCTTCTTTCTCTTCCATCAGTTCCGCTCCCTCTTTTTTGGGTCAGTGCTGCCATCATCCTCCCAGATGTCCAATAAAACTGTCCGGAGCCAGAAGATCCTGGCCAGTGACAGCGAAGATGAAACAGCACTTGACTCACCATAAAGTCAGTCGGCCCACAATGATTCAGGATCAGCAAGAAAAGGAAAATGACTGGTGAAGGATGTTTTCTCTTTTCTGGTGGACACACTGCTGCATGAGAGAGTAAATCCAGCAGTTTACCCTGACTTCAATGCAAAAGTAATACTGCTGCCAATTCAGAGACCAACCCAAAGGGACAGATTGATCATGTGGGCACGTTTGTAATGATTTCTTTTGTATCACAAAGGCCAGAAGTTATTACTGTAAAGATGACTGTAATGATCTGTGGAAATAATGGAAAGAAATAAAACACCCACACTTCTTTTTGAAACATATTCTAGTTATTGGACAAATTCAAAATAATATTGTTTTCCAGACATATTTGTTTTATTTACATTTTGTACAGACCATAAATGTTGGGTTACATTTTTGTCAGTTTTTTTTTTTTTTAAATATCACATTTTTATATAAAACAACTTTGTTCACCTCATCTTCTCAGATATTTTATAATTATTGTATAAAATCATGAAGTCCCATTTCTATCTACAGTTTTTTCCTTCTCTATGTCCCTCCATCACTTAGAAGTAAGTGTCAAAATATGGAGCAGAGTTTCTCTTGGAAACCGGAATAGAAGAGCTGCTGTTCCTTTGAGGAGGAATGACACTTTCAGCCTTGCTGCTGCTCTGCACTTGGAAACTCTTTCCCCTTGTTTGTGGTTTCCTTCTCTCCTTGCTTCTTTCCTTCTCAAGTTCCTTCTCTTTTTTCTTACGTGCTTTCTCTTCTTCTTTCTGTCTCCTTTCCTGCTCTCTCCTCCTCTTCCTCCTCTCTTTGGCGTTCAGGGCTTCCTCTGGTTCCTCCACCACCTCACTGAAGTCCTGGATCACTATGGTTGGCACAGTCATTTTGGTCTTGCTCTTTGCTCCCCCATCGCTATCCTTGGCGTGGTCGCCTCGGAGCCTGCGGAAGAGGCCGAAGCGTTTTGGGGAATCTGTGTGCTCACTTTGAGATGTTTTGCGATGTCTGTCCGTGTCCTGGAAGACTTCAGGACAGGGAGAAGGCTGAGAGCCCTCAGAGTGTGGCTCTTTGAAGGTGTCCTCCGAAAGCCTCCTGGGATGGGAAGTCCTGGAGCTGGACGTCTTACGGAGTTTATATTCTGCAATGCCTCCTGACTTCCCTTTTTCAGCAGACATCTTGAGGGACTTGCTCTTATCGTCCGTTGTTAAAGGAGGCTCGGTCAGTGTGGAGGAAATGGGTTCATCCTTCTGGGTTTCATCCTCTTTTTGTGAGGTACATTCTCTAGGTGGAACTGTGCTACTGGGTTCTTTATGATAGGTATCCTGCACATCAGAGATGGAACATCTGATATCCTTTGTATCTCCCTCTCGTTTTGTGTTCTCCTTCTGCCCCTCTACATCTTCTGTGGTTTCACTGGACTGAGCAGAGTAACATGGCTGTGGTGTTTCTGTGACATTCTCATTTATTTGAGTTTCAGCTCTCAGTTCCACAGTCGATCCCTGGTTGTTGAAGGATTGCGCTTGGTTTTTACTTGCAGTGGCAACAGTTTCGTTGGGCTTTACAGATTCCAGTTCCTGTGCTTCGTTTTGGTTTATAGGACAGGATTGCTGCAATTCTATGCTGTTGCTCTCATTACAGGGAATTGGATCTGTTGCTTCAACCTCTCTGAGATCTGTATGCTCTGTAGGTTCCAATATCGCATCATTCTGATCTGCGGGCTCTTGGGCTTCTTTCATGTTGTCATCATCAGACATTTGAAATTGCTTGCATTCTTCGTGTCCGAGTGTAGACGCTGTTGCTGCAGGTAAACTCTCTGGAGGTTCAGTCTCATGAGTCTCATCTGTCACTGCTGACTGAAACACCGGGTTTTGTTCTTCCTTGCTGGTTACAGTGGTCTCACCCTCTGATGCTTCACTTGGGGTGTGACCCTGAGTTTGTAAGCAGAGGTCTGACACCTGCAGGATTTTTGTAGTATCCTCAAGTGTTGGTGATTCACCAGCAACCAGATTTTCACTTAAACTTTTTTCTATACAAGAATCGCATGTTATGAGGCTCTCTTGTACACTCTGGTTGTTGACAGAGTCTATGTCAAAAGCCTCAGTCTTGGTGGAGTCATTGGAATGCTCCTGCTGCCCTGGAGGACAACTTGAGGATGAAGACTCCTCTGATGAAGACTCCCCTTTGTCCTCAAGCTCTGAATTGTCTGACGGTTCATCCATATCAGCTCCACTGGAAACAGGATTCGTTTGTTCAGAAGACTCCCCTTTGTCCTCAAGCTCTGAATTGTCTGACGGTTCATCCATATCAGCTCCACTGGAAACAGGATTCATTTGTTCAACGTTTTCTGACAATTCACCCAGGACTGACTGGGTTTTCCTTGAAACTTCAGTTTCGCCTGATATGGGGAAAGACACTCCGGATTCCTGGATTTCTTTGGAAACCGGACAAAGGGTTATTGAGATTTCCACACTGCCAACAGGTTGTTTTGTGGTGTTTTCATCTGGTGACAGTTCACCGGCTTCGTCAGACGCCTCTGCGATCTCCTTGTTAAACTGCTCAAGGGTGCAGCTACAATCCTGCACCAGCTGTTCTTTGCTTTCTTCCAGCATTTTATTTTGGTTTGGATCTGGACCTTTGAGATTTTCACTTTGTTCATTTGTGGTACTTTGTGTACAAATGTCTGTCACTGTGTTGCATTCCTCTGTTGCTATGTCTTGTTTTTCTTCATGCAGATTGGACTCTTGTGTTCCGGTCACAGTCACTTCATTCAGCTCCTCAGCAATTGCACATTGCTCCTGAGAGGTGCTCTTTTGCACTGAGGTTTCTGTGGTTTGCTGTGGTATTTCTGACTGACAGTGTTCGATAGGAGACGTACTGCTTGTTAGAACAGTCTCACTATGGTTATTGTTGCACCGGAGCCCTGTTAGTATACCATGTTCCTCTGAAGGGGAACAGTTTGTTGTCTCACTGAACTCAGGGCCTGTCTCCAGAGAGCCAAGTTGCTCTGCATCTTCTTTTATTTCAACATCTTGTATTGTTTTGTCTAAGGTTGGAGTCTGCAGTGCCAGCTGACTTGGTTTGTCCTGAGTCTGTTCTCTAAGATCATTGTCCTCTGTGCTCATTGCACTGTCACCTGGTAGAGCGTGAGAAGAGTTTGCAGCACAGCTGTGTGGTTTGGTGTTTTCACTGGGTGAACCTGCATTAATAATGTTCATGTTAAGTTCATCCCCTGCTACATTCTGATTTAGTTCAGCCCCTTCTATGCTATGCACTGATGGCTTTCTTTGTTCAACTAGGCTTTTGTTCTCATCTGCGGAAACATTTTGTGCCTTGTTATCTTCATCGTTGCTCAAATGTCCTTCCTTGTTGCTTTCTGTATATGTCACTACTTCTGGCTCCTCCGCTAGCACTTTATTCTCTCTGTCTTCCTCTCGCCAATCATTTCCCTCCTTTTCAGTCATCTCTGCTCTGCTGCTCCTCCTCAACTTCCGGAGGAAAGAAGGAGAGAGTGAGGATGGAGACCGGTTCAGAGGTACTGTGAGGTTCCCTTTCTCTCGTTCCTTTCTCTGTAACTCCTCATCCCTCTCCTTTCCTTTGATCCAGGCTGCTCTGTATCCATGGCAGCGCCCCCAAGGGTTAAAAGTTGAAGATGGACGTTCTTTCTTCCACTTCTCCATCTCCTTTTCAGTCTCTCTCTCCAAATCTTTGTCTGACAGAGATACTGAGCACACCTAGGATGTGAGAACATAAGTTACAAGTGTTCTATCAGCCGGTGCCCTTACCTCGATCGGCAGCCAACCTGTGCTAGAATCGGTATCAATATTTCAAAGAGCAGGAGTGAAGCAGACATTGGTGTCTCACCTCCTCGATGAAGGCGTCGTCCTCCTGTGAGATCCAGTCCTTGATACTCCTCAGCCGCTCTAGCGTCTCCATCTGCCCCTCGCACTCATCTCTCTGCTCCTGCCGCCCCAGACTCCTGCGAACCAGAACCACTGCCACCTGGAAGAGAACCCGCACACCTGCCAAACAAAGAGCCAATGGAAATGAGGGAGCGGGCAACCCAGACCTGTGCAGATGTTCAAACAAGAGGTTTACTGTCGGAAATCAGGTGTCAAACATGGTAGCAAATTAAATGGCTGTAAACTATTTGTAGGTTTGAGGGGAGAGGCACACTGACCATAGCAGAAAAAGAGGTCCCAGACCCTGAGCAGAGTATTAAAGGGCAGATGTCTGGTGTAGAGACACATGAGCCAATCTGTGGCAAACATGAGTGGCTCCACCCCATGTTTCTTCAGGTGTTTGGAAGCGGGAGGACATGCCTTACGAAGCACCCTGTTGAGTATGCCTGCATCGAAGAGCACTCCCTCCTGCAGGCGGAGAAATTGTCATAAACAAAATCAGGAGTGGTAGACTACGGTTACGATACTGGCCGACGAAAGATAGATGACTACAGCAGCCAGGGGTACCGAGATCTCACCAGCAGTGGACTGTAGTACCCAGGAAGATACTGCTCGCTGATCTGCACCAGACACCAGAACGCCTCCTGGTGTATGAGGTGAGAGAAAATGTGAAAAGGAACAGCAAGAGGAGAACTGACTGGTGGATTTCAAACACAAGGTACAGAGCCCCACCTCTGCTGGCATGATCATCAAAAGCACCGCAGCCACGGGTCCTTGGGCCTGACAGTAGCCCTCATCTGGCCTGAACTGAGTATATGCCTTCAGGACCCGAAAGAGTCCTCTTTGCCTGTTTAAAGAAAAATTCTGTAAAGATATAGTCAAGTAATAACAGACCTAAGGTATTTTTGTTGTACACTGCATCTGAAAAGGGAGGCGAGTGAATTCAGCTTAATGCACTTACGGAAAGGAATGTGGGGGGGTGAGATAACTGCCAGCTTTTATGTTTTATTTTGGGAAAAATAAAAGTGACAATGAGAGGTAATTTTTCTGCTAGGAGTTGTGCAACAATGTATTATAGACTTAAGGAATGTTTTCACTATATTCAAAAAAGGACATGTCAGTACCCATGACCATCCTTGGAGAGGAACATCTCATGGAAGGGGAACTGTCTGTCAATGTCTCTCTCAATCACGTCAACCCAGCTCTGCAGAGCTGGTGCTTTGTCCAGTTTCTGTGTATGGAAAGAGAGCAAAAACACAGTATAAATTGTACCAGAGTTCCATGTCCTGTGCTTCTTTTTAATCCTCTTCTAAGCAGGGATGGTAGGAGAATTTAAACAGATTAATCTGAAAATAAGGACTGTTGAAGTACATGAGGTGACTGGAGGCAAAACACTTTTCTGCCAGCTGGAGTTCCTCTTTCTTTGATTATATAGCCACCAAAATGGACATTGAGTTCCTATAACAAACAGATGTGTACTGGTGTAGAATGATGCTGTTACCTCATACAGTGCTTCATTTTGGTTCTTTCTCTCTGTAGCACGACAAAGGAGCGGCCAGCACCGGGCCCTGAGGGATGCTGGGATGCCTTTCCTACATTGATCTTTCACCTGGGACAAAGAGGTAGGAGAGAGATTTTAGTGTTTTAAATTTTTTTTGTTATTCATTTTATCATAAGTCAATTAGTCTGACTGATTAAGAACAAATTTTTATTTATAGAATCATCCTGGAGACAGGAATTTTGGTTGTAAAACACTGTATTCTATATCTTTACAAGTCTCAGGAGAATTCTGTCTGAAAAGGTGTTTATTTTCGTTCCGTCTCTGCTAAAGGAACTATATTATTATTGGTTTTTCCATTAAAAAAAAAATCACCCTTCGGTATGTCTACAAAATGTAAATGCTGCAGTACTTCACTGTAGAACTTACACAAGTCACTAGTGCTGGATTTTTCAAGATTGTTTTTCTAATATCAACTTTCACAGAACATTCCTTGTTGACACACGTCCTATATTTAGACATTTATGCTGCAAGGTTCCCACAGACCCTTGAAATGTCTCATCCTCTTTTCCAGTTCCTGTTCCATGGCACCGTTGAACGGTACTTTGTAGCCTAGATCACGACTAGACTGGTGAAAACTACCAAGTCTTTTGAGCCACAGACCAGACAAGAAAACCCTAAAATGCTTTAAAAAGTGTGTGTGTGTGTGTGTGTGTGTGTGAGAGAGAGAGAGAGAGAGAGAGAGAGAGAGAGAGAGAGAGAGAAGAAAAACCACAGTGATATGGGATGGTTTTAATAATGCATGTTGTGTTTGATACAGTGTACAGCAGGTGGAGCGGAACTGGTCAGTGGAGTGGTGGCAGCACACATTGTGTTTTCAAAACGCACACACCTTGTTGGTCTTTTTCGTCAGGAATCGATCCCATTGACTCATGATGTTCAGCCATTTTGTTTCCCTTTGCCGGACCACTTCAGGGGGAGGACCCTCGCTGGCGTCACAAAAAAAAAACGCAGTACAGTCAATTAAATACTATATAATGAACATTATCAATGAATCATGCTTTGCTTTCACAGTATAGAGGCTCTTTCTGGTCACTAGCAAAATGTTTCACAAAGAATCTCTTCAATACATCGATAATAATAATAAGAGTGACACCTCTGTAAGTGACTTTGTTTGAAATGCCTTAAAGATGTCAAACACTTTCATTTTAAGCTGGTGGGAACTATTTCGCCAGTGTAGAAAAAAATGAGGAAATAAGTTTCAACTGAGCAAAATGCTTCCATTCTGTATAATTCATACAAGTGCATTGGTCTGATACTTAAACTGGCACGGATAGCATTGCTTCAAGAGCCAATTTGTTTAAAGCTGCAGAAATATATTACAATTGTCGTATAAATGGCCATTGCCAGACATCACGGTACTTGTACAACTGGACTTGTTAGCTTAGAATTTCAGCTGTAGATATTAAAAGGAACCTTGTGTTTGGGTGTAGCATTTGCGAATATATAATTATACAAAAGGACTGAAAGCTGTTATAAGCTGCAAGTTTCTTTGGGTGCATGTTTGCAGAGTAAATTAATAGGCACGATGGTAAATTTAATTTAACAACAGAGAAAAGAGTGTTTTGATTTGTAACTACATGCCACAATTCGTGAAATGATTTGGAACCATTTATTATTCTTCGCACTGAAACATCTTGCAGTTACTGAAAAGTTTTTAGGGAGGTACAATAATGGCTCAGCAAGTCATTAAATTAATGGCTGCTACTTGGCCTTACACCCAGATCAAAGATCAGCACAACTGGGGCGGAGGAAGAGAAGGCAAGCATTTCTGAACTACAGTATTCCAGTCTGCAAATGCAAGGTCATTAAAAGACCATTCTAACATTATTGCTCGGACTTTTGTTCACACTTGCATCACTAGACCATCTGAGGTATGTTTTGAAAACTATAGATTTTATTATAGGGAACAAAACGAATAAAGTTACATTGTGTTTAGCTTTATGCCAAAAAACAGGAAACAGGAAAACCACAGAGTGACGGTGAGATCGTTTCTATGACAACATGTCAGGATGTTGAGTTAGAGTAACAGGGATGAACATACACACAGTAACTGACAAGCACTTTCACTTGTATTTAACATTTATTTCTCTCTTTGCATTCTGCTCTTCTGCATTACTGACCCGACAGTGGACCCTGTCCCCAGCAGAAACCCGAAGCGATCAGTCTCTGTTGCTGGGATGCTTATGCTTTGGGAGGACAATGCATCAGAGCCAGAACTTTCTTCACTGTTAAAGTCAGACTGGGTCACTGCATCCATCCCTGCATAAGAAAGAAATGGAGAGTACATGTTATCATAATGGGTCATCAAATATATCTAAGGTAATTTCCTGTCTTTAGTGAATGAGAGACTATTATGCATTGTATATTTCAAAATTAAATGTTAATTTCTGAGCTCACTGAACTTTTCTGTGTTCGCTGTATATGCAACTCAGAAATAGAATTTTGGTATATTTGCAATATTTTGTGTAAACTTTCACATACACACACCGGCTAAGGCTGCTTGTCCCAAGCAGGGTTGCAGCGAACCGGAGCCTAACCCGACAACACAGGGCACGAGGCTGGAGGGGGAGGGGACACACCCAGGAGGGGATGCCAGTCCGTCGCAAGACACCCCAGGACTTGAACCCCAGACCCACCAGAGAGAAGGACCCGGTCAAACCCGCTGCGCCACCACGGCACGTCCCCGTCTGTAAACTTTTTATTTCTTTTAATTGCACGGAAGAATAAGCTAGGATGATTCACACAGTAACATATTTTATAAAGAAACTTTTATAATCTAATGTTATCCATACTTCAACATTTTAGATTGGGGGGAAAAGCCCCGAAAATCAGAATTTATCTTGTAGTAATTTAACCTGTCGTAACTGACAGGTGCTGTCAACATCTGCCACAATCTAGCACCTTCTATCAGTCCATTTCCTGCTTGGGATGAAACGCTTTATAATTTTCGTTGCATCTGAAGACTTATAGAAGCAATAGAGTGAATTGTGTTTTAAAATGAAATACCTCAAAGAGCTGCTTCCTGTGTCAGTGCATCAGCAAGACGCTCGCAGGTGGCCCTAGTCCGCTGAACAGAAGACTGACACACACACACGGTCTTCCGCAAAGGAAAAGGCAGTGGGAGTGTGATTTCTCTACCCATCTGTCTGTGTGCATGTGTTTATTTCTCTTCACTTGAGCACATCTTTATGTTTACACATGGTTGGAGCACCTGTGTGTGTGCAGGAACAGCGTGAGCCACACATTAAAAATACTTATTTGAGTTTTTATTATTTGGTTACTTTTGTATTTAACATATTTGCAAATTTACACAACTGTCCGGTGCCTTAAGCCTGCTGTACCATGTCAGGGGGTTGTTACGAAAGGGACAAAAAAACCAGTATGAAAAAACAAAAACTTAACGTTCTGGAAACTTTGACTGGAACAAAAGTTCAATATCTCCTACTAAAAGACATTTAAACATATATAAAAATGTTCCGAACTAACAGTAATCAATTACGACTAAAAATTCATCTCAGTTTTGCCACAGAGGTTGTTAGAATTGCTGGTGAAAGTTGGACAAAGCGATAAAGAAAACGTTGGCGATATGATGAGAAGCAGCCTTCCGTTGTGCCACAATAAAAATGGCGGACGCGCCGCGCTCGAGGCGACCTGTACTCACTTCCGGTTGTCCTCGGCGAAAATCCTCAGTCAGTCGTTCTTCTGACGAAGCGTGAGTGGTGGCGGATCTGTGAGTTTGAAACGCATTTTCCGTCGATTCGTAGTGTTCGCACTTGGCGGGGGGGGTTGCGTGTTTCAGTTACACAGTATGATCTCTGAGTGATTTAATGTAAAGGGCGTGTATTTTGTCATGATTCGCAGCAACGGTCTTTCAGAGTCCTTGAGGCGCGCTGGTCACGTGGGCCGCGTGTACCCCTAGCTGTCAGACACGCGAGTGGTCGCTGCGGGGCTCGTTCCTTGCGCGTGAGGATATACGGATGAGGGGTGAAATGTAGCGTTCCCTGCACTCCTCCTTCGTCTTGGCCTCCCGCGTTCGTCTTACTTCACCTTAGTCACTAATCCTTGTGCTTGAGTTTGAGGTCATTCTCATTGCTGTATGCAAATCGGACCAAACGTAAATGAATTATATTTTTAGCTATTTGCGCAGCCACCGACATTTAGACCTCATTTTCAACTGTAACTGTTAATGTCGTTTTTCATTCTGCATTGTTATATTTGAAATATTATCGAGCATTATTATATTATTTTAATATTTAAATCGTATTTACTAGTTTATACTGAATAATTTCAGTAGATTATTTTTGGGCACTTATTTATTTTGTCACACTTGGATTCTGGAATTGCCACGTCCATCTTAATATTGGCTCCTGATAATAACCCACGGTTACCTTTATTTGGTCATTAGTTTATTGAAGTATTATTTTATTAGTGGTTCCAGTTACATGATTACCAAGAATTAGGACAGGGTGCTTAAGCTCCTGGCAGGAAAGCGGGAGCAGCCTTTGGACAGACGGTTTATAACTCGCTGGTAGCTGTCCAGTGACAGACGGTGACCTCATAAGATGGAGCCCAAAAAAAAACCTGAATTAATTACTTGCTCATCCATTACAGGATCAACATTCTACAGCACACTCTTTAAAAAGTCAGTGGAATTTACATGATATGATCATTCTTGTCTTTGTCTTCAGGTTTGCCCGTTCTCAGCGATGTCTGTGGCTCTGCGGTTGCTGTACTCTGCATCCAGACCTGGTAAGTGTGCATCTGGGAGAAGTATTAATCCAGCATTTTTATGTGGGAGAAATCAGAACACAGCAGGACATTCCAGAAGGAAGAGAAACACTACGCTTCAGTACCAGTATTTATCTTTTCTGTAATAGCATACAAAGATTTGACTTATTTGAAGGTAATATATGTAACAGCTGGTGTCTACTGCTATGTGTGCCACATTTCCAATGTCATTTTCATTGTTACCAGGCACTTTTGCTGCCAGTCCTGGCCTGATTCGTCCCTTCAGCCTTTCTGTCCAGAGAGAGGGATACAGTAAGTCCTTCCTGTGCGCACTTGTTCCAGGAAATGTTTGTGCCAGGACTCCTTGCAGTTTTTAATTTAGTTATAGTTAGCCTAGAAGTTTCAAATTTATTCATTTAGCTGATGCTTTCCTCTAGAGCGACTTACAATGTTAATCTCCTATAAAAGATTTACCCATTAATACAGCTGTCTTTTTTTTTACCGGAATTAGAAAAACAGTATGTGCTGGTGCAATGGAGCAATTCGGGTTAGGTACCTTGCTCAGTAGTACTACAGCAGGAGGTGGGATTTGAACCTGGGTCTTTCAGTTACAAGGTTTTGCCTTTAACCACTATGCCACCTGCTGTCCCTTTGTGTATTCTGTACCAGTGTCTTGTGTTAACCCTTCTGTGCTTCTGTTGGCAGAATATGTCAATGCTCAGGAGCTGCCCACTGATATGAAGTCCATAACTGACCGGGCTGCCCAGACCCTTCTATGGACTGAGCTCTTCAGGGGTGAGATGTGTTCTTTTACCCTCTGTCTTACCACACTTGGTGACCTCAAACCCTTGTTGTTGCTCACCAATGATTCCCTTCACACAGGTTTGGGAATGACTATGAGCTACCTGTTTCGGGAGCCGGCCACTATAAACTACCCATTTGAGAAAGGCCCCCTGTCTCCCCGTTTCCGTGGAGAACACGCCCTGCGCAGATACCCGTCCGGAGAGGAACGCTGCATTGCCTGCAAACTGTGTGAGGCTATTTGCCCTGCCCAGGTATCTGATGTGCATCTGTGATGAGTGGCTCTGTTACATAACACCACTTCCCCCAAACATTAACAGATACCTTGGTCCAGCATTATTTTAGACCATCCTTTACCACTCCCCTTTTTATTGCCAGTCACATCTCTGCTAGCACTTTTTGAGAATTTAAACACTTATGCCACTCCAAGTTGTGCCGTTCAAACTGCCTTGTGGAAGGACCTGGCCTCATCTTGCCATCCCTTCTCATTCTCGAGGCAATCACTATCGAGGCTGAGTCCCGTGCAGATGGAAGCCGACGAACCACCCGCTACGACATCGACATGACCAAATGCATCTATTGTGGATTCTGTCAGGAGGCTTGCCCCGTCGACGCCATCGTGGAGGTACCATACCATAATTCATTCTCCTTCCTGCATCACCCTTTCTCTGTTTTGATGCGTGCAGCTGAAGCAGACTTTGTGTTGCCATGCACTCAATGAACCCCCATTCACTTCTTTATCTCACAGGGTCCAAACTTTGAGTTTTCTACCGAGACTCACGAGGAGCTGCTGTACAACAAGGAGAAACTGCTCAACAATGGAGACAAGTGGGAGGTGGAAATTGCTGCCAATATACAGGCGGATTATCTGTATAGATAAGCAGGTGATGGAAGCGCTGAAACGGGATGCAAGACCAGTAGGATCTGTACACTGACTGACCAAATGACCAACCCACTGCATGCTTCAATATGCTGAGTGACAACATGACTTGATTGGCGCAGAGGACAGCATTGACACACTGACACACCGAGGGATGGACACATGGGTACAAAAGCTTGGAAAATGGACACTAAAAGGACAGGCTAAGATGAATGTGCACAGTGCTTTTCAGTCTCCTACACCTAGAGAGCTCGCCTCAGGCTTACTCAGTTGTCAGTGAATTCAGAATTGCAGTTTTAGGGGTGTTAAACAGTACTAACATGTAATTAGGTGTATTCACACACAAGCAGACGTGCACCTTGTACTCGGTTGTGTAGTTGATTGACGTTCTTGTAGACATTAAAGTTGTGACAAATAAATTTGAATTTCTCTTAAATCTATTGGATGTTATGCTTTTGTGTAATCAAGAAGTAATGTTGCAGAAGTGATTGCTGATACTTATCACAAGGTAAAATCAACAAGTTTTTAATTTGAATTTGAAGTGTTGGGTATTGGTTCTATGTTGGTTCTGTTACTGTAAGTGTTCATTTGTTTTTAGAATTATATACATTTACTGTATATTAAATTGTAGTCGAACAGAGACGAAATGAAGTGTTTAATTCCTGTTTGTTCTGGTACCTCGCAAAATTCTACTGACGCATAAATGGGAAATCCGAAAAAATCTAAAGTTATTAGCCTTTAAAATGTTTAAAGCAAACAGGGCAGGCACTGTTAGTTTAGTTACGTAGAAGAATATACATTGCCTCAGAAAGTATTTCTGCGAAATTTCACTAATTTTGCCATTGCGAATCATCGCCCCCTGGGAGCAACCTTTCGTTTAGCGCGAGCTTCCGTGACACACGACGCAAGCCTCTTGGCCACGGATCACGTGACGCAGGCGGAAGTTACGTCCGACTCACGCTGAAGCTTGTATGGAAGGTACCATTTGCTCTTTTTCCCTTTCCTTCTAGCGCCGGGGTAAGTCCGTAGCCACATTTCTCCTGTGATAATTCCATAATAATGTATCAAAAAGGACCGCATAATGAAAATAGCGCCTCACTTATAACACCGGGAGACTCCGTCAGTACATATTTCGGCATATTTTACTCGTTAATGGAAGAAATACTGAAGTAAGGCAGCTAGTTCGTTAGTTTTCGCGCTAGCCTAGCACGTCGACGCTGCTGTTTCCAGACATGTTTATTGTCGGAGTACACGGTCATGCATAAAAACCGTGTATTTTTGCTAACTTTTTAAAAACTTTAGTATAAGATTGCTAACAAAGCAGCAGGTGTTTTAAGCGGTCGGTAACTAGATTATATGGACTGAAGTACAGCAGAGGAAGTGGCGCGCCGACTCTGCACGCTGGGGCTCGCTCGGCTCGCTAAAACATCAGGACTTGTGACTGGCCCTGTGGCACATTTTCGTGTTGCGAAGTCTTTATTCGGTAACTCTGTGTTAGTAAAGCGTCTAAAGTGTTTCGGATTCCATTTTATGATAACATGAGTCGAATAATAGCGCATAGATGCGCCGTTGAAGTGTATCCGGTTTGGTGAGCGTGGTGCAGGGGGACCTCCTTGAGGGCCTGGCCTCTGTGATTCGGGACGGGTGGCGCGCGCGGTGCGGCGCTGCGCGGGGTGGGGCGGGAGGGGGCGTCACTGCGTCACTCCGCGGGCTCGAGGCCGCCAGAATAATGACCACACTGCAAATTGTGATGTGGTGAGCAACTGCGGCCTGTGCACATGGTGGTGCATAACCCTCCTCTCTGTTCTCCTCTGGCCTCTCAGTGCATCAGACAGTGTCAGTGTGAAGCTCAGACATGGCCGAAGGGGAGCCCCAAGTCCAGTTTAAGGTGAGCTTCATGTCCATGTCGGTAATCGCATAACAATAACATGTCTCATAACACTAACAGGCATGTAAAGTGTGCGTGTCTCTACTAAATTGCTTACAGTGGTTGAATCTGTACAGCTGTAGGATTTTTGCAGTATTAGTTCAGGGTAAGTATCTTGGTCAGCAGAAGCAGGAATCTTTTTATTAGATTTTATTGTGGAAAGAACACTTCAGTGCATTTATTCATTCATTTATACTTTTAGCTGATGTTTCTCTCTAAAGCAACTTACATCATTAAACTGCTTCCAATTATTTGCCCATTTTATAGCTGGGCAGTTTTACTGGTGCAATTTAGGCTAAATGTTTTGCTCGAGGGTAGTGCATCGCAGGGTGAGATTTGAACCAGATACCCTGGGATCCAAAGTCAGAAGCTCTAACCACTGCGTTGTGAGCTGCCCCATATTAAACTAGGCCTTGTCATGTGAGATGTGAGAACTTTTTCATTGAAGCAGTTGATTTTTTATTCTTAATACTAGTTGACTTCTGCATATTAGAGTTCCTTTTTAATATTTCAGCAGAGAACAGAGTGTTATAGAAGTTCCAGCTCTGAAATATGTTGACAAATAATACATATTGTAACATAAAAATTGCTTCCTGGCAGCTGGTGTTGGTTGGTGATGGCGGTACTGGGAAGACCACCTTTGTGAAGAGACACTTGACAGGAGAGTTTGAAAAGAAATATGTTGGTGAGTGCTCCAGTGCCGCCCAGTGTTCCTCAGTTTCCAGCTGTAACATCGAAGGGTTTGGCCTACAAAGGCATATCAGTCACATTCTTATGAATTTTTACATTATATTGTGTCTTATATTAGCCTAGTTTTATCAGCACTTTGTGTAACTGTTTTCACCTCTGTCACTTTAGCCACTCTGGGTGTGGAAGTACATCCCCTGGTCTTTCACACAAATAGAGGGGCTATTAAGTTCAATGTGTGGGACACAGCTGGGCAAGAAAAGTTTGGTGGACTTAGAGATGGTTACTACATACAAGGTAATCAGTCGTTCTATTAAACCCTACACATTTCAGCTTTATTGTGAATTTTGTGTCTGTTCTATGCCATTTTAACCTCTCTGCTATGTATTTACCGACTGTACAGTACAAATTCATTTTATCCCCTTTGTCTTTTTCTCTTTTCAGCTCAGTGTGCGATCATCATGTTTGATGTGACCTCTCGGGTCACCTACAAGAATGTGCCAAACTGGCATCGTGATCTGGTTCGTGTCTGTGAGAACATTCCTATTGTGCTGTGTGGCAACAAGGTGGACATCAAGGACAGGAAGGTCAAAGCCAAGAGCATCGTCTTTCACCGCAAGAAGAACCTGCAGGTACTGGCATTTACCTGACAGCATGCCATTTTCAAGTTGCTTTTTCCTAACTGCTTACTGTTAGCTGTTGGTCAGTTTGCAATCACCATTATGTGGATGTGTGTTTTTACTCATACATTCCAAATCTACTTCACCTAATTGGTGTCATGTAGTTTTCATGACACATCCATATTTTTAAAAATGGGTTTAATAGTGTACATTTGAAGAGGCAAGGGACATTGATAACCTACTCACCAATCCATTACTAAACAGAAAAATTTGATTAAACAGCTGTGTAAGGTGAATTAAGAATACATGGACTCAGCCCTTTTTTCATCATTTCCCTTCTTTCTACCCAATGCCTCATTCTGAAGATTTTTCAAATATTGTTTGCATTGACATTTGTTCTGATTAACTTTATGCCTCTACTTTTCTTGTGTAGTACTATGACATTTCTGCAAAGAGCAACTACAACTTTGAGAAGCCCTTTCTGTGGCTGGCGAGGAAGCTGATAGGAGACCCCAACCTGGAGTTTGTTGCCATGCCAGCCCTTGCTCCCCCAGAGGTTGCCATGGATCCTTCGCTTGCTGCGCAATATGAGCATGACCTCAAAGTGAGTTAAAATGCTTATGGTCTTAGTGATAAAGAAATATTGTGCAGAGCTGTGACGTAGTACTTGGCAAAGAAATATTTGTGTTGGTTTGATCCAGTAGTTATTTGTTGAGACTTTTTTTTTTGCCCCTCACTGAAACACTTGTAAGTCTCTGATTACAGGTCAGCTAGTTACTGCATTTAACATAGATGAGGCTTTGCAATTAAGGTATTACCACTGACATAAATCATGCCTTAACTTTGTCCTTACAGGTGGCATCTGAAACAGCACTCCCAGATGAAGACGATGACCTCTAACCTGTGACCTTTCGATCTTGCCATGTATTTGGCAAGGTCTGTAGGATGCTGGTGTGTTTGGTTGACCCTTAACCTTTTACTGTAAATCCCATTGCAGATTATTTTATTTTTAAACTGTTTTTTGTTTGCATTTCGAATTGAAAATGTCAATATAGTCTCACTCACAGCAAAGTACAGACACACACACACATACACACAAACATACATTTGAAAACACACAGTACGGAATAGTCACTGTCATACAGTTTAGACTTATACAGTACTGATAGATGCAGAGGAAAAAAATGGAAGCACTTTGAACATAGCTTTGAATAAAAATTGTCTGTATTTAATTTTTCTTGTCGTCTTTATATCCAATGAATCCATGTGAAAAGGGTGGGTTTACTTTGCAAATTTATTTTTTGGAAATTTTGATTGTGTGATTGGTGGTCTGTTACCTAAAAAACGAGTGCTGAAGGATGGTGCATTTCTCCATGTTCCACCTATTTCTTTAGAGGCATCCTGTGTACAAAAGAATAAAGCATTGTGGCCAAAAGATACAGATCAGTTGTCCTCATTCTATAATTGTATCTTGGGGGACTTGTGATGCATGTCTCCTATTGTACTGTGTTTGCCTAAATGTAGAATTATTTAGATTTCCTGTATTTCTCTGTGTGGATTATAACTGATTTGTCACTGCATGATTACATCAGGAATAGCTCAGAGCTTTTACATTAGTCTGTAATAAGCTATTCCAATGTGTAAGATTATTGGAAATACTGTAATGTTATCATTAATCTTGTTATGATGCTATTTTATTACTCTGTTCAGCATCTACAAAGAAATTTTACAGTAATTTGACAAAATTTTTGTCTTGAGGAAAACTTGGTAAAAGTAAAATGATGTTCATTCTAGAAACTGACAGTTGCTGATAATTTCTGCTTTGTCATTGAGGGTTTTTAGTTTCTGTAGTTAGTGGGATGTGGTAAGTGTTGGTACTAAATGTTGGTATTAGTGGTAAGCATCTGCCAGCTTTTTCCAGTGTTTTAGCTTTTGCAGTCTTTTTACCAGTCCTGGTTGCGAACACTGCCTCTGCTACCTCCAGATTTCCAGAATCTGACACTTTTCCATAATTTGTTTTTGTCCCTACAAGGAAACTAACAGTTCACTGGTCATTTTGAAAACTCAAAGCAAAATGAGGTATGCTATTGATCCACTAACTGAAGCTGACCCATCAAATTCATTTGTATGTACACAAATGGATTAAATGTGTGAATTTTTTTTTTGTTAGAGGGTTGCATTTAGGGGTGTTGTTTTGTGGCAACAGTTACTTTTTAGGATTTGATGGCTTAGCAGTTTTTTGGTATGCAAATACAAGCTTGTGACCAGCAGAGGACAGACAGTGCTTGAGTGTAAAAAAAAAAAAAAAAATATCTGAATGAAAGTGCACAGCTGAGTAATGGTTCACTTCTGTAAATTAGATTAGTGTTTCGTTTTAAGATGTCTGTAAGAATACAGAATAAGCTTTTTTTAATTGTTACGTTCTATGATTGTTGGTGAGTCCAACTGCTACAGAAGACTAGTTTAAATTTTACAACTTCATAGTTTTGCCTATCAAACTTTTCTAGAGACAGTAGATGTGGAGCTGGAAAAGCTCCAGCCTACTAACTAATTCTGCTGAGGGCTTTCAGTGCATACTGTATATGAGTAATGGAGAAACCTGGTAACTGGGAAGAATGGCCTTCCTAATCTGAGCCCTAGTGCTGAGTTACTGGACTTCCTTGCAAGTCAAGGTTTGGCAATAAAATGCCATGTTGGAGCTCACAAGTGGTACTTTAGGTCAAATGTTGATCTACTTAATGGTTGTGTCATCTGGTCCAAAGTCATGTATTCTGGAAACCAGCTGCCACAGAACACACGCAAGAGGCTACAGTGAGTAGTGAATTGTTCTAGAGATGTCTGGTGGAGTAAGTCTGCAATGATGTTCTACATGCCTTACATGTTATTGTGGGTTAGCGTCAGTGTGTTTGGCGATACCGATTTGCGTGCTGCAGGTTTCATGCAGAGCTATGCACTCCTCTTAGCAGAGTGGACTGCCATTTCTGCAGCAATCTATGCACACATTTGAGGTTTCAAAACATTTTCATCACACTGCTGGTTAACACCAAGGGCTCAGTGCATTTAAGGCTGCGAATGGGCTTTCCTCTTAGCCAAGCAGGCCAGGGTTGGGCAGTTGGTGGTTTGAGCTGTTGCTGGACCCCTCCTTAGTCTTCACCACCACTAAATGCATGGGGAATAAAACGGGAAGGCATTATTAATTTACCTGACATCATTTGACATTGACATGCAGTGACGCTCCCCTTGCAGTCACACGAGTATTTTTTTCCCCACGTTTACAGATGGCGCACCTCCTTCGTGTGATAAAGAACTGTGATAACTATCATCATGTACAAAAAAAAAAAAAAACACTACAGTTCCTCATCCTCTGCAGTAATTGAAAGAGAACAGCACAGCCCTTCAGAAGTTTACTTTTCACAGTCAGAGGTTGAGTGCACGCAGGCACACACGCTGTTTGACTACACACTCCATAACAAACATTGCAAGGCCCTGGATGGTGCAAAACGGGCGCGTCTCCTTTAAGTGCCACCAGGTCGGCATCGGCAGGTAACGCACAGACCCGGGCGTTGCATCCCGGGAGCCCTTCAAGGTTGCGGGAGAGCACGAGTGCGCATGCGTGGACTGGTGGCTCTGCTTTGCAACGTTAGAGCGAGCGAGAGAGAGAGAGAGAGAGAGAGAGAGAGAGAGCGAGCGAGCAAGCAAGCAGATTAAGCGCACCGTACACAACTGCTGTTTTAATCTTCCCTGAGCGGATAGACTTTGCAAAAAAAAAAAAGAACCACACAAACTACTGGGTTTGAAAGAAGCAGCCATATTGCAGCATATTTACGTGTGGAATCAATAATATTTCAACTATAATTATTAGCAGCGAAATAGGCGTGGTGGTGCAGCGAAAAAGCCGGGTTTTCTGTGTAAATCCTGTCGCGGGCGGCTGAGCGCTAAGTCAAACACAATACTATACACAGAGTCATTCGGAAGTAGTCTTTTATTCGTTAATTTTATTCAATTATTGGAAGAAAGTTTGGGTTTTAAGTAGTCGTTGCAGTTTGCGAAGTTTTCAAATCAAGAGATGAAAGATCGTCTGGAGCAGCTCAAAGCGGTAAGTCACAGTGATACAGTGTTACTTTTCCACCACGCACGCACGCACACACACACACCTGTCTGGACAAGCCCTGAGGGACACGTCTCGTTTTCCGTATAACATTAACATTTTTTCCTTTTCGTTTCTCTCCTTGGCGTGTAACTGCATATATAATATGACGAAGAAAAAGTTATAAAACAGTAAACGCGCATGTGACGCTTGAATTGTTGGTGGGTGGATGGGTGGGGGGGGGCACCTGGTTACCTATATATATAATAATATTGTGTCCCGTTAATGAATAGTCATTAAAACACTGACCAAAGGAAGATACAGAATTATTTATTTATAACATGAAGAGCAATGATTGAGTAACGCGTGTTTGTTTTCTTGAGAATTGACGTATGAACACTGCTTCTGCTATTTTCTTGTTATACAACAGTTCTTATTTGTAGAGTGATTGAGATCGTAGTTTTTTCCCTTTTTTAACACAGGAGTGGACAATCATGTGCTGTTGTGTCATCACAACCTGCTCCTATATATTGTCTGTTTTAAATGGTGCCATATGTGCCTTTGTCATTCTTGACCTCTAGCCACTAATCCCCCCCCTCCCCAGTGGTCTCTGTGTCCCCATATGATGATATCCTGTGTCCTATGTCTGTGCATCCTTGACCCCCTGAGGCTGCTGGATGTGTCCTGCTGTGTGGGGGAATCAACAGTTTCCAGGAGCAGTTACGGCCTACAGGCTATTATGGGAGAGCGAGAATGCTTTGGGGATGGGCGTTAATGGCTGTGGTGAGGAGTTAGAGGTTAGGGGGTTAGGGTACCCTAGAGGGTAGGAGTGGGGTCTTAAGGGTCAGGATGCTGTTTGGCGTCAGGGTTTGGGACACCCTGGTACGTGTATGAGATTTGGGACCATCAGGGAAACCAGACCACAAGCATTTTTATAACCTATTGTTTCAATTTATCAGAGTCAACCACTTCTGTTTCCCTGTGGGGTGGCTATTTTTTTTTATGTTTTAAAGGAATGGTATGTTTTCATTGTGCAAGAGTTTTTGTAAATTTATTTCATGTTTGATAGGAACAAGACTGTGTCCTCTTAAGATTTGTTAAATTATTAAAAATTAGTAATTTTTACTTTTTTTCCCCCCCCCCCTTCCTTGTTCAGTTCAGAAGACTGTTGTCTTGAGCAATCGGCATTGTACTTTTTAGCCATATCTGCCTTCAGTAGTTTTCTTGTCATTTTGTGTTGAAGGTAGTAGTAGTGGCTGTATTGTGCCATTGTTACAACTGTAACTTGAAGAAAGAAGGGTGAACCCAAGTGTCTGGAAAAGGTTTCGGTCATGTTGACTTGGCCTTCAGAAGGATTTCTTTTTGCGTGTTTTCAGGGTTTTTTTTTTTTTTTTTTTAAAATAGTTCAGGTGTTTTGTCATGAGACTGGCCAGGCCTTGTCTGCATGGGAGAGGCAGTTGCACATAATAATAGTAAAACTCTATGATCTGTTACCATGGGGAGTGGTTCCTGCTGGTGAAATATTAGCAACAATTTTCTAATCAGATATTGCTTTGTTCACCAAGGTACAGTATAACAGGATATTGTAACCACAGAAAGGGGAAGAGAAAGGAGAGCAGAGAGAAATCCCAGTTGTTTGATATGTGTGACATATGGCAAAGACTTTTATATAAGACTGTTGGGGTAAGGCTGGTTGTGTCCTCATTGTGTTTAGCATGCAACATGGCTGGGACTGGTCTTACAGGTTCACCCTTCTCTGCCCTCTCTCTAATGTTTAACTAGCTGGTAGGGCCTTGATACTCCTTGATTGTGCTGCTTTCAGCAAATACCTGTAGTACCACCTGACAGAAGTAGGTACTCATCTTGCAGTCTCTTACACACACTCGAGTACAGAGCTCACCCCGTGTGGGACGTGATGACCCGCAGCACGCTCTGGTTTTCATTCTTAGTGCATAATGAATTGGACTCAGTTCAGTGTGATATAATTAGTTTGAATTCTCTCAAGGGATGTTTGCCTTCTGGCTTTTCCTCCCACACTTAAACACAGCTTAATTTTTCTTATTAGTAAATTGTTCTGTGGCTGCCTGTATGCATCCTGAGGCACCAGGGTTGGTTGTTGATTTGCTGTACATCCCTGACGAAGTATGAGTCTTATAAGCATGACCGTGAACAGTATTCCCTATAATAATTAAAATTATATCTTTCGGCACTTTAGGCTTGATGTTTATTTTGCTTGTATGCACCAAAGAGCTCTGAGTGCATTAATATAACATGTTAACGTTTGTTCATTTAGCTCTTCTGCAAGGTATATACACAAAGGTGTACCTATTAAAGGTTTGTTCAACAATCACTAGAGAAACGACCTGAGAATCCCCCCCCCCATAACCAACAAAACAATTGAGGGATACAATATTTAATAAGATTGGGTGGTAGAAAGATAAACTGCTGTAATCTTGCCTTTAATTTACACTTGTTATGAAGTAGATGTTTGAAGTTGTATAGGTGTATCACATGCACACTGCAGTAAAGAGTGACAGAAAAGGGTAACATTGACACAAGAAACGGGGGACAGAGATGAAGTCAGAAAGGGAAAGATTAAATGACTACCAAGTACATGAAGTAATCGGCAGGAGTTTTACTGCTCATAATAAGGAAACGTGATGAGTCAAATGCCATAACTTGTTGCATCTGTGTGCATATCAGCTATTTAACCAAAGATTTGTTTCTGAACTCAGCTGTAATAACTGGTAGCAGTGGTTTTAAAGATTTGATTTTTTTTTTTGTTTGTTTTTTCCCCCCGTCAGAGGTTATTCAGAAATGACCCCTAACCTGTTGAGACTTGCTGATGCAATAAAAATATTTTCTTAACTCTTAGCTGTCGTGGTTGTCAGTTTGGTCCAGTTTATTGGTTTGATTAACTGGTGTGATGTGTAGTATCAAATATTTGAGTCCTCGTTGCGGGAAATTTTTTTTTTCCCATCCAGACTTTGGTGAAAAGTTTGAGTATAAAATGAGCTGTCATGTCTTCTGAGCTCTACAGCAATCCCCAGAGCTGTAGGGGCTGCAAGCTGTAGCTTGCCTTGCTTCACTCTTTTATCCTATACTGCCCACCTATACTCAAACTTTTGACTGCTCCGATTAAGTTTGATCTTTTTATTTCATCACCAGTCTAACTCTGTGTCTGCTTCAGATTGAAGAGATCCAGACCTAACTGACCAAAAGATTTAGATTTTTTTTTTTATTTTATTTATATAATACATTATCAAATCGGCACCAAGGCCTCTGAGACAGCTGGAAATACGCAGTAGCCGGTAGTATAGTAGTTAGAGCTGCTGTCCTTGGGTCCAAAGGTTGCGGGTTCAAATCCCATTTCCAGCTGTTGTACCTTTGAACAAAGTACTTACCCTAAACTGCTCCAGTAAAATTACTCAGCTGTATAAATGGGTAAATCATTGTAGGTCACTTCATATTTAAGTTGCTTTGGAGGAAAGTATCAGTTCAATGAATAAATGTATATATTACTGAAAATGAATTTATTTCACAGTGAAGAAAGACAAAATGAACTTTGTGAGGAAAATCAACTGCCACATCTCTAGAATAATGTCATAGCCACACACACTGAGCCCAGTATTATGTACTACCTTGGGAACAGTATGAGCTACTGTAGGGTTGAACTGGTTAGGCCAGGTCAGCAATGCTGACTTAGTGAGATTTGAGAGTTTGTTTGAAAATACTCTTTTGCCCCGCAGCATGGAAAGACTATTGAGTTGTTTGTTGGGAATAAGTTAAGTATCGATTTAACTGCTTGAAGATGCTGTGGTCGGTTGAATATTTCTTGTACATGTCCCGGTGGTGTCTGTCCCCTCTTGGTACAGGGAGGTATGGGTGAAATGATGGCATTTCTTTCTCCAGGCTCTTATCTTCTACCTCAGCTGTATCTCTAGTCTCTCTCGCACTACAGATAGAACATGGTGTAAGAGACAGCAGCTGTCCCGAGCACAGTAGAGTTAGTTGTGCACAGCTTGAAGTTCTTAATGACACTGCTACCATTTGCATGAGTTCTGAGTACTGGTTATTTCGGGCTACTTAGTTTTAAAAGGGCAAAAATAGGCCGCAGAATCATGTTTAAAGTGTAATACTGTTCTTTCGTGCTCCTTCTGATCTGATGACTCATTGTACAAGACGTAGTGTGTGGAAATCTGACTTTGTCCTTGTCATTGTGTGCTGCTTTCTGTGTTGTGAACCCGAGGCCTTTTGTTGTGTGGGACAGAAGTGTTGGAATTGATAGGTGCCTCTGTCGGAAGTCAAGGGGAGATCAGAGCGTTCAGGTGGATGGCCTGTGAAAGGTATAACTGGAGTGTTTAGTGCTCGTCATTCAATGAATGTTTGCCTCTGCAGACGTGTGACACAGATGATGCCGAAGAGGTGGAAATCGCTGTGGACAATGCTGCCTTTATGGATGACTTCTTTGCCCAGGTAACTCTGTTTGTTTGGACATGTAAAGGACAAGAATCTCGTGCCATTGTAACAAAGTGCATACATTTATAAGGAAATTATCTATATGAATTAAAACTTTTTTTTTTTTCTTTTTCTTTCTTTTTTTTTTTTTTTTTTTTGCCTACATTTCAAAATGTAATCCAATGTTGGGTTTCTCACCTGCTGTTCCAATAGCAAATTCCATAATTTTCTTAGAATGTTGGTCTGGACTCAAGCCTTAAACCTTTTCCGTAGCTTCTACTTCTGGCCTGAGACTGAGTTCGGGTGTTTTGTGTTGATCTGAAATTCAGCACTAGTTTTAGTGTAGGAGGTAGAGCTATTACCTTAGGACCTGAAGGGTGCAGGTTTGATTCTCACCTCCAGCTCTAGTACTCTGTAGTAAGCTACTTATCCTGAATTGCTCCAGTAAAATTTACCCAGTTGTATAAAAGGGTAAGCAATTGTAGTTGGCTTGACATTGTAAATTGCTTTGATGAAAATTGGAAATCTTCAACAGCTGAGAGCCCTGTCATATTCAGCTATGAACTGAATCTTGAGACATGTTCAGTAATGTTTTTTTTTTTTTATTTTATTTTTATTTTTTTTATTTAATAGAGCACACTATTTCAAATGTCTTAAACACATTTTAAACCAGCAGTGAGCCAGGGAAACATTTACAGTTTTTATAATTTCAATCTATAGCAGAGACTGATCTAAAACCTAGCAGAACAGTTGTGGCAGAGCATTCATAGCCCGAACTAAAGTTTACTGTGCTGTAGCATTGTCCTGCTTTTTGGGTGAGGGGCCTTTTAAGTTATGGGAAATATTTCACAGTAAAATGTGAAATTAATGAGAACACCGCCGCATCTCGTGTTGAGCTTTCAGTGGTGTGACTGATAGACTGGTGACAAAAAAAATTGAACTAAGTCTGTGTCTGTATCAGATTGAAGAGATCCGGACCAGCATAGACAAGATAGACGAGAACGTGACCGAAGTTAAGAAACTCTATTCTGTCATTTTATCTGCGCCCACATCAGACCAGAGTAAGTGGACTGCAACGTTGTAAATGGCCCGTGTTTCTGCTGTCTTTTGAGTTTTGCGTTTTGCTTCCTCGTATTCCCAACATGCTCTGGTCTCTTCCCCTACACCATTGTCTTCCTGACAACACAGCTCATCAGTTCCTCTTTCTAACCTTCTTTAAGTACCTCTGTTTTCTCTCGTGCTCCCCAGAAACACAAGATGACTTGGAGGCAATCACGAACAACATCAAGAAAATGGCCAACAACGCTCGAAACAAACTGAAAAGTACATTTAGAGAAATTTATTTATTTTTTTTTCCTTTGTATAATTATTGCTTTCATTTTTAGCGCTCATAATTGCAGAAGAATGCAAAGTAGGTATGGCGGGTACAGAATGAGTCTCAGTTTGCATTAATATGGATTGTTTGGCAGGTATTGAGCAAAACCTTGAGGCGAATGAGGAAAGGGTGTCGGCCGACATGCGCATCCGGAAATCACAGGTAGCACAGGGATCTGTTTCCTCACAGCGATGGCACTCGGACACCCTTTGTGTGACACTGTCGGTGACTGCTCTTGATGTTCCCAGCATGCAGTTCTATCCAGAAAGTTTGTTGAGGTGATGACTAAATACAACGAGGCACAGGTGGACTTCAGGGAGAGGAGCAAAGGGCGCATTCAGAGACAACTGGAGATCAGTGAGTCGTCACCCCGTGTTCTGGGTTTCCTCTTCCTCTCCGCGTGCCATTTTTACAGGCCAGGTTTTTTGTTTTTTGTTAAGGCATTTGTAATCATTTTGAGCTTTCCTGGAAACTATTTTTAATTGTGACTTTGGGATAAATGCAGATGTCTTCTGGGTTTCTTCTGTCATGAATCCTGTACCACTTGGTTTAATGGCAATAAATTAATTTATCCCCGTCGGCTTAAACTATGTACTGTTTTGTAGTTGTATGGATTCTTGCTCTGCTTTAGTGTTTTTTTTTTTTTTTTTTTTTTTTTTTTCCCTTTTTCTCCCTGCTTTTACTGAGATGGTTGTATGTTTTGTTGCTGTATGAATTAATATTGTTTTAACCTTCTCCCTTGTCATGCTCCAGCTGGTAAAGCCACAACTGACGAGGAGCTGGAAGAAATGCTGGAGAGCGGGAACGCGGCTGTTTTCACCGCAGGGGTAAAGTGCTCGTACTGGGCCCAGTGTATGTGTGCATCAGCCAAATATGAACGCGTCTGAATGAGGAGTGGAAAAATCTGTAGTGTTTGAGTGTGTTTTTGGAGGTGAGTGTTATGTCGTAACTTTTTTCCCAAGCCTGATTCATAAAGTTTTTTTTTTTTTTTTTTAAATTTACATTTTTGATAGCAGTTCTTTCTAAAAATTTCCCAAGAACAAAATCTTTGAATTTAACAATTTTCTACAGCACAGTTTTACTTGTTTTCTAAATTTGATTGTTTGAATTAATGGACTTCTGAGATGCCTGATTAATTATTTTGATGGTCATGTTGTGTGTCTAGGCTTATTAAGAGACAATCTTTATAAATATTTAGTGTCTGTACAAGTGTTATGAGTTGATGTTTTTAATTTTTGTGGTTTGGAGGTGTAATGGTATGTGAGTAGCTTTGCTTCCTTTCTTGTATGTTTTATAACATGATACATTGTATTTTGGCAACATTAACAGTCATTTGAAATTGTCTTAAGTTCACCCCTAATAGCAGTAATTAAAAGGGTGGCACAGCAAGTAGCACTGCTGTCTCACAGCACCTGGGTGGTGCGAGAGGACGTGGGTTCGATCTCCGCTCAGTCTGCGTGGAGTTTGCATGTTCTCCCCGTGTCTGCCTGTGTTTCCGTCTGGGTGCTCTGGTTTCCTCCCACAGTCCAAAGACATGCTGTTCAGGTTCCCCCATAGTGTGTGAGTGACAGAGAGTGTGTTCCACTGATGTATGGATGAGTGACCCACTGTAAGTAGTGTATCTTGCAGTGTAAGTCACCACGGTGAATAAGGTGTGTGGGCTGATCACACTACATAGAGTTCATTGGAAGTCACTTTGGAGAAAAGTGTCTGTCTGCTAAATAAATGTAAAAGGCAGAGTCTTTAATATTTACCATTAATGCTTAAAGTTCATATTCATAATTTTCATGAAGTCCAAATGATAGACCTACAAAATAACACATTTTGTCAGACCCCTAATGCTGATTGTTTTGCCTCTCATTTGTATGTGTGTCTTGTCAGTTGCATTGACCAGTCTGTGCCCGTAGATTGTGGACTCCAGCATTTCCAAGCAAGCACTCAGCGAGATTGAGGCTCGACACAAAGACATTGTGCGACTGGAGAGCAGCATCAGGGAGCTCCATGACATGTTTGTCGACATCGCTATGCTGGTGGAGAACCAGGTACAAGCCTGCTTGAGACTTTGTGGCTAATGCTGTCTATCTCATTCTTTCTCTCTCCGCCTTTCATTTTTGTCTGCTTCTGAATGTCTGTCAGCGTGTGCCATACTTCATTCGCTGACAGCAATGTCTTTTTCCATCTTAGGGTATCTGTTAACGTTAACGCATGAAGCCTCAGAAGGATTACAGTGCTTTGACCGTTATTTTCCTTAATGCGTCAGTATCATTTCAGATACACTAAGACTGTATATAACAATGAGTTTTTTATTAATTATCCATTGCTGCCTGAGGAGAAACTGCCTCTAAGGTAAGCCTTTTAGTGCTTTGTAATAGTTGTTAGCACTTCTGTCTTTCAGCCTGTTTCATTGTGTGTGTGTGTGTGTGTTGGTGTGTCAGTGTTCAGTCTGTCACTCTATCAGTACTGTGCTTTGTCTTTCACTGTTTGTGACCCTGACCCTGTGTTATATTTCAGGGTGAAATAGTAGATAATATTGAGGCCCAGGTGTCTAAAGCAGTTGACCATATAGCTGTGGCCAAAGCAGAAACCAAAAAGGCTATCAGGTACCAAAGCAAGAGCCGAAAGGTATGCTACTCATTCTTTTACGAAACCTTGCTGAGCACAGTGTTCTCTGCAGACCGCCGTATCGTTGCGCGAACAGTCTACGCGCGCTACGCGTAATCTTTCTTTGTCACCTGTTCCGTGCCTATAAATTCTGCTGATTTCTTCCCCTTTTCTTGCTCCTTTTCTTCACCTCTGTCCCCTCCACCGGTTCATTTGTCGCTGTTAGGGAGGCATAATTGACAGGATTGAGAGCAATATGGACCAGTCCGTGGGTTTCGTAGAGCGAGCGGTGGCGGACACTAAAAAGGCCGTCAAGTTTCAGGCTGAGGCCCGTCGGGTGAGTGGCACATCTTGGTGCCCCCCCCCATAAACAACCCCAGACCATAACTGCTGTAAAACCAAAACCCAACATCCCCAATATATGACCACAGCAAGACTCTGATCCCCTCAGTTACTGGAGTGGCTGTGTACTCACTGAGAGAGAACACATTCTGTCTTGTCTAAATTCAAGTAAATGAGTACTTTCAAAAAGGTAATTGATGTTTTCCTTAAGTTTTCCATTTAGTTTTTTCTCACATCAAATTTAACCGAAGTAAACACGGTAAATTGCCTGTTACTATTATGATTAGTCTCCGGCATGTGTTTTCAGTAACCTGAAGCAAAGCCTCATTTATCCCGATAATTCCAACTTACGAGCTACATATGGAACAGTTTGTACACAGACATCGTGTGCCCTTTGCAATGTGGTGTTGAAACTGAACAGGCCAGTCTGGCGAAACTGTGCTTTTTGCATCTCCTTCCTGTGCCTGTTCGGTGAAATGTCGGCCCCTTGTGGTGTCTTCTCTTTGCTGTCCTGGAGCGCTCAGGAGAAAGGGCAACAAGCACCCCTCCCAGTTACCAGCCATACCCATAAAAACAGCCCTTTAAACACTGTACTCTATGCTGCAACGACATACAATGTGTACATACTTATATTTAAATGAAGACCTTGCTTCCCCATTGTATGTTGCAGCATCGGTCAGTATCTCCTTCCTTTCGTATAGAATCCCATCATTGTCCCTCTGGTTTTAGACTGAGCTGTAACTCTGTGCCTTCAAACCAACTTGAGGCTCAAATTCTACTGCAACATATAAAAACACACACTCGCATGCCCTGTCTCTCTTCTTTTCTTATGGCTTTTTCTCTTTCCATTTCTTTCATTCAATTTTACAAAATATTTTGTGTGTCACTGCGTCTGTTCCATACTTAACAGCTTGTGATAGCGTTTGAAGGTCGAGTGGTGGACCGAGCAAAGTTTGGGCGCAACTCCAGGTGATTGTTCAGTGTGTGCTCTGCGTGACTCGAGTGGTATGGTGTTGCTCACGTGACATCATGACAACATGCAGTGTAACTGAGCAGCGTGAGACGTGGTTCGGTGGTTTGGGAGGAGCAGTAGCTTGAGATGGACGACACCCCTGCAGCGCTGCCAGCTTGTCCTTTGTTGTATTTAAGCTATGTGCTCGCTCATGGCAGTTGAATAACCCTGTAGGGACAAGTTGATTGCTTAAAGAAAATAAGGAGCAAAATTTAAACCATTTGTTTATATTGAACTTGACTGTAATTCATTCATTTTTAAAGATTTTATTTATTGTCCCAAAGTGCCAATAAGTGTGAATTTGCGTGACACCAGGCTGTATTCTGTTGTAGCCCTGCAGAGCTGTGTCCTAAAGTTGTACAGTTTTTATTACACTTCTTAGAGAGCTTGGAGGAAAAAAGTGAAACGGATCAGTTCGGCGGGGGGCGCAGGGGGTTGGACCAGGTCCTGCTCTCCGGTGGGTCTGGGGTTCGAGTCCCTCTTGGGGTGCCTTGCGATGGACTGGCATCCCGTCCTGGGTGTGTCCCCTCCCCCCAGCAGCCTTATGCCCTGTGTTTCCGGGTTAGGCTCTGGCTCACCGCGACCCTGTATGGGACAAGCAGCTCAGACAGTATGTGTGTGTGTGTGTGTGTGTGTGTTTATCAGTCCGGTCACATGGGTCACTGCCTCTTCAAGTAGCCTTCAGGACTGTTGCCTTGCTTTATAGTACAGCTGACCCCATGCATAACTGTGTCCTACAGAAAGTGGTGATTGTAGTGGTTGTGCTGCTGGTGCTGCTGGCTCTTTTGGCCCTAATAATCGGACTCTCAGTGGGACTGAAACAAAGGTGAAAGGTGCAAGACAGGTTGCATAAGACCTGTGTGAAGGGTGAGTAATCCTTGAGTGGCCAGTCTAGAACTGACAGTGTTTGGGTGTGGATGCAGTTCTCTTACTGGCATTCTGTGGTTGCTTGCTGTATGGGGAACAATCTTAATTGTAGTGTGGCTAATGTCATGTGGATTGGCTTTTTGAGCTGTGCTGCTGGATGTGCTCCACCCAGCTGTGGAGTGCTGCTTCTCTCATCGTGATCCTTTTTTTGCTATGTGGTGAAGGTAGATGTTTCTGGTGCGGTGAAGGTGCTGCAGGTCCTGCTTTTCGGGTCTGGGGGCCAGTACGTGATTCCAGTGTTCTGCGTGATGCAGTGAGTGTGTGCACAAATGCCGATGTACTAACGCCTGCTTTCTCTCCTCGTAGAAGACGATCATTGTGGCCGTGTGCTGCGCAGTTCTTGTTCTCATTATCCTCGCCATCGTTCTGTCACAGACCGTGTGACAAAACCCGGAGAGGCAGTGGTCCCAGCAAGCCCTTCCCAGTTTCTTCCTCCATCCTTCATCCCCTTTCTACTTTCTGCCCAAATGGAGGATTTAAAAAAAAAAAAAAAAAAAACAAAAGCCAGAGACAATTTACACCTCCTTATGGACAGTTAATTCCCATGGCTCTTGCTAGCCACTAGGGAAAAAGTCTGAAGGATATGTAGGAGTTATGGAAATGTACCCTGTTTATTTTTTTCCCCTGAGATTCTATCCAAACCCCCCTTCTCCTGTGTGGCGTGTGGATAAGCGCAGAGACATGAGTGTAAGGACCAGGAGGACTATTCATCATAATGAATAAAAAACAAAATCCTCCCAGCAAACGCGGGACCTGATGACCTCTAACAATGATTCAAAGTGTACACACCCCAGATGACACACTTACAAGTACTCGCCCAGGCCCAACAGGAGGGCTGTACTGTCGCTTTGTGTACTTAAGATGCGTATTTTTACTGTATGTGTGGCAAGATGTCATTACAATCTGTCAAGCATCTTGCCTGCTGCTCCCTCGCTCTTTTCATCGGAACTAAAAACTTATATCCGCACATCACACTAAAGTGTCTGCGCTTTACCATGATTTACTGATCCCTGTAGGCTGTCCCTCCCCAGTGCTATCAACACTCCAGTGCCATCAACAGGACCACCTCTTTAGATGGTTGTAAATGTTTCGGATCGTTCGTCTTACCACAAAGATTCTCCTGTGAAAATGATGCATTAAAGATCAGTTTGTTTATTACGCTGGATTCTGACACAAGTCATGGTTTCCTCCGCATGTGTGCACAATATTTCCTTCTCAAAAGGACACGCTGGAAACTCGGAGAACTCGAATGTGTAATTTGACTGTGGTTGGGAGCGTGGTGAAAATCTTCTCGTAAAACTGAGTAGTTTGAGTTGGATGTAAAATGTTTTACAAACAACAGGTATTAAATGATTAACTTTTCTTTTCTTGTACTGCTGTTTACAAATGTCAGTGAAGGAATAAAGTTTATTTTGTACTCTCTGGTCACAGTTCACATTCACATCACACCAGTTTATTTGTCACGGTTTGCTTATAACAGAAATCCATTTGCAATTTTCTGCAGTGTTCCAGGGCAATGATTTCTTTCCCTTCTAGTGTTTTGCAGAGGTGTGACATCCCTGCAATGCAGATATGAGCATCATATGGGTCGCTCCATGATTTTATATAACACTGAAAAGAGATTATCTATATTTGGTAAATTAGATCTTAAGATTGTATGTTTTAGAGAACAGTGACTAAATTAAATGTTGTTCTGAGCTGTTGTATAGCAAAAATAAGCTGGATGTGTACAACAGTAAATGAATACATTCTCAGGCATTTCTACTTTACCATAATTCAGTGTTAATTTCCACATTCCATAGAGGATCTACTGTTATGTTTATGGAAACCTGTGTAGATATTGTATGGTAGGCCTGTCTTTTTGTTTTTCACTACTTACCTGCTGGTATGGGTATGGTAAAGTGGTAAGATATGGTGAAGCCTCCTTGGTTTGTGATGGAGTCTGTACAGTCCGTTAGGAAAGAGGTAAGTCATTCTCTCTGGCATACAAACACTACCAACTGATGTAAATGTACGGTAATAGCGCTCAGTCTAATTCCTCCTGCTTCCTTCTCCACCTCTCCCTCCTAGAGGCCTACACCTCCATCTAGATAGGGCTTGAATGTGTTTTGTCTGCAGTGTTAAATTAGAAATGAAGACTGCTATTTGAAAACTGAAGAATTATTGGTAAACCCCTCTCTTCCCCTTTTACAAATGATCTATAATGTATGATCTGTATGGGCCAGAGTACAAGTCCAGCTCTGGGTATACAGCCTAACTTTAGAACTGTACTTAATCTAAATAACAGTTGTACTTATCTATTCCTTTTTCCATACTGTTACAAGACCTCTTGGACTTATCTTTTTTTTTCTGAGTTTTTTCCTTCCTCCTGCCTGCTGTCTGACCTTTTGCAGAAGAAGATGATGATCATGTTATGCTGTACAATTCTTGTCTGTGTCCTGGGTGCAGTGGTGTACAACTTCTTCTTCTCCTGAATGCAGAGACCCAGCAGTAAGTTTGTTATACTGTTTATTAGTGGCAATATGTAGTACTGGAAGTATGAAGGATAATTTTGTTTAGAGGTTAACAATTAATTTTTTTTTTTTTTTTTTTTTTTTTTTTTAACAGGTATACAACAGACCACAACTCTTACTCTTGTCTTTTATTTAAGAAATTGGGTGATTTTCCCCCCCCCCCCCCCCCCCCCTCTCCTCCTCTGATTATGTGCATGCAGTATATGTCATGGACATTAATGGCTATTTTTCAGTTATGTTGTAATTGCCTATTTTTTGTGAGTAACCGATTTCTGAATTGTCTTCCTCATCTGTTACTATGTTGCCACCTTTTCCCCGTAGTCTGACACACAATTTAGTTGTATAATAGACTGGAAACTGGACATAATTTAGTGTCTGCCGAAATATCATCATCAGCAGGGAAATGCTCGGATGCAAAGTTAAACTAATTCCACCGGCAATAAAGACTGATTACAGTAAATGCAATCTACACAATGAAATCCAACAAGAGCAATGGCCTTGCTGTCACACGGAGATTGTGCGGTTGGCAGCTCTCATTAAATGAGAACATTTTAACTAAAATGTGACTGCATGTAAAATTCTCCATAAATACAGCTACAGAAGTATATGTTTATGTGAGTGTCATTTAATGACTAAAATTATGTCCTGTTTGAATGTGGCCTGAAATTGGTGCTCTTACTGTTTGAGATTGAATACAGTGGTCATGATAATCTGTACCTTCACTGTTCTGTCTCAGTTTCTATAAGTTCTGGACATGACAAGCAGGGAAATACGCAGATTCTTGTTTCTTCTAATCTGTTTTAGTGAGCTGTCAACTCACTTTCTGGTTTAGGTTTTGATATCTCAGCACTTTGTATGGTAAGAGCTAAGAGAAAAATAGTATTTATTGCTGTATTTATTGTCTGTGCCTCAAGTAATATAGATGTCTACAGCGTTTAAGAACTACTTAATTTAAATTTCTAATTCGGAGGCATAGAGAAACTGAGTTAATGCCCTAATACATAATTGTAAAAATATGCTCAGTTTGACAGATTAGGTGACAGGTTCATGAGGCAGGAACACTGGTGTATTAGGGTGAATGTGTTGTACACTCAATATGAATATTTCCATATATATATATATATATATATATATACTGTATGGTATGGTATACAGTGTCAAAGGCACACTAATAGTATATAAATGGGTATTTCCCAGTGGACCACGTGCCTCTCTGTTAGTACACACCTCTCTGTTGTGTATCCTCCAATAAAACACATCTGAAATTGTGTAAACTTGCTTTGTTTATGTGGCTGGCACAATTTTTCCTTGGGATCCGATATAATAACCATGCATTAAAAAGTTGTGCACGTGACGTGTACACCGAAATGAGTTGTGTTCACGTCCATGCTTTGAGTTCGCGAGCAATACTTTTGCAACAGTAAGAAATATTAATTTGCACTGAAAACATGTGGACACCTAGCTACAGCAAGGTTTTAAAATCATGAGTTACGTTGATTGTAGTTTCACGCTGATTTGTAACACAGTTCACGAGCATAAGACAGCACAGGTTCGCACGGAGAAAGCGGGCTCAAATGAAACATTCTTCAACACATTAATCGCATGTTTACGATGCAGTTTAAAAGTACATTTTGACATGGTCGCGTCAGCCAAGTCAGCTGTGTGGTACAGCGTTTTAGTGGCATTTTTTTTACACTGTTTCACTACTCCTGTGACCTCATTTCGGAGCCCCAGCAAATGGTTCCCCGTGACGCCAGGCCCCTCTCGAGACCCAAATCTCCCCCACCCACGCCTCCATTGGTTCTCGCCTCGCCACCCACCCACGTGGGTGTGGCCCAGCATTTTTTGTCCACTGTACCCAATCCCATTCGGCCATTTCTCTCGTTGATTGACATCCAGTCTGCCCAATGGCTGCGCAACCGGCTGCGCTTGCCTGCGTCAAACATTGGAGTCAAATGAAGCCGAAGGCGGGCATTTCTTACAGCGTAATAGTGTGTGTGTGTTCTGTGACGAGTTGAAAATGGCGGCGTGAGGCAGATCGTACAAACTTTATCGGATAATAACAAGAAGCTCGGCTATTTAAAACCTCAGTTTGGATTTGGAGGAGATTACAGTTTGGGGAGACGTTGAATTCCATTTACAGTGTTTCCCTGGGTGACATTAATGATTAAGAGCAAGACGCTGAAATTCTTTTTTCCTCCGAATGATTGGTAGAAAGTTCTTCCAAATAATAGCGTTAATTTAATTTTATATACGCAGTGAACTTCGACATTTTGTCTTCTCGGGACGCGTAGACATTTTGTTATTCGATTTGCGTGACATAAGGCAACTTTTCGCGTTATTGAACCGTGTAGCTTCCTCAGTTCCTCCGAAACACTGGGTTGGCTGCTTCTTAGCTAGCTGCTGAATAACACAAACATATGACGGAACTTACATCTTAAAACGCTTTCCGACGAATCACTACAGCACAATATCTCGGCCGTACATCTCTGTGAGACGAGTGGTCGCACTACCCGACGCCCGGTCGACTTGTTTAAATTCTCAGTTTACATTTTGTTGTGGTGCAAGAATGTTACCTTTTAGTGCTGGATAGCTAGCTGGCTAACTAGCTGAACGTCAATGCCGAGGGAAGTTCGTGTTCGTGAGCTCGTCGTTAAATGTAAATTTTCGGAATATACTAGCTCTCTCTGTTATTGCTTTCGTTTGCGGGGGCCTTGTTGTTTAAACTCTACGTGTGTGAATTATTATATTGATAGCTTGGGTCGCTCACTCGACCGCCATGTAGGCTCTGGCTCTCCAGAAGTTGTACGGCGGCGGACGGCGCTTCTGAACAGCGAAAGCTCGTCGGCTCTGGCTCTCCAAAATTGAACTTTGTTTGACACTGACAGGCTACACACGTGACGTTAGAAGATCTTTTGCGCGCAAGGAGCCGCGTCTTTTCTGCCGTGGAAGCGAGGACGTTTTCCGCTCGACATTCTCCGAGGCGCTAGTTTAGTTCGAGACCACCTTCCACCCTGGACATTGATTGAATTTCCGCTGGAGAACTGCAGAGTGGGAGTTGAACGCTGAAGATGGAAGACGCGCCCCGTTACAGCAAGAGATTGGTGAGTGTCGGGTGACCCTCGGCGCGATCCCTCCGCGTCTTCCCGACGCCCTGTCACCCGCCGTTGGCATGGCGATGGACCAGCGCACGCCCCTAGCGCGCGAGCGCGAGACCTCAGCCCGAGCACGTGCCGCACCCAAACAACCCCGCGTACCACAGCGAAGCGCACATGGCGTTTTGTTTTGTCCGTGTCGTTTGTCTTCGAGCAGAGAACGTCTGCGATGAAGTTAGTGGGCAGCGTGAGATGCGCAGATGAGAAGGATGAAGAGAACACTAAAATAAGGATTGCAGTGTGTGTGTGTGTGTGTGTGTGTGTGTGTGTCTCACACTGTGTGTGTGTGTGTGTGTGTGTGCGCGCGCCCGTGCCCCTGCCGACCGTGTTGGCATGGAGAGAGAGTCCGGCTGCGTGAACGTGGGTCTGTCACTCTGTCCACATTCACCTCTATGCATTATCTCGCCCCCTTGTCCTCGCAGGTTCCCTTCCACAGCCCAAAGACACGTGTTTGAGGTGAATCGGTAATAGTGTGTGAATGAACATGTTATCTAACTCCTAGGTGTGGCTGCGTAGATCAGTGTAAATATCTTAGTAAGTACGATTTACTAACTGTTTCACTAAAGCAGCTTGTTTAGGAACTGGCCAGGTACTGGAGAGGTTTGCTGCTGACCCGAATCTGTATTCACCTGATTTATAATTAATCTTTGTAAGCATCTCTGGGCATCTGACACGAATAACATTTATATTCACCTTTAAGTCTGTGTAAGGGAGTTTAAGGTCATTGGGACATCTTTTTGTATAGTTTGGTGGAATGTGGTTTGAAAAGTAACTTTGTGAAGGTTTTGTTGCTCAAACTAAACATAGTAGTTAATGGACTATCTCTTTTTGGTTTGTGAACCAGTTTGGAAAAAGCTTGTTGCCACTGTTGTCAAATGAAGCTTCCTGTCTGAAAAGTGAATATAAGGGTCATGGGTTTGACTCTCACCTCTAGCTGTAGTACCTGCAAGCAAGGTACTTACCCTAAATTACCCCAGTAAAATTAAAAAAGCTGTATAAATTGGTAAATAATTGTAAGTAGCTTAACATTGTAAGTTTGCTTTGGAGAAAGGCATCAGCTAAATGAATAAATGTATATATTATGAGTTTGAGCTTTCCGAATTAAAAAGTTAATTTGAAGCAGTTTGGCTTATACCAGAACAAGTTGATTGGCAGCCTTATATCTATAGCGAAGTGTGTAAATGATAAGCTGGTTTGCTGTATGTGTAGGGGGTTTACTTTCTGTTCCACTGGTACCTTTTCTTTTAATGGGATCTTGAAGATCTGTAGGTGCTGGCAAATGAGAAACGGTTTGTTTTGGAAGAAGGGAAACTATCTATGAAATGTGCAAAGATATTTATACATGGAGGGGGTGCGGTGGCGCAGTGGGTTGGACCGCAGTCCTGCTCTCCGGTGGGTCTGGGGTTCAAGTCCCGCTTGGGGTGCCTTGCGGCGGACTGGCGTCCCGTCCATGGGTGTGTCCCCTCCCCCTCCGGCCTTACGCCCTGTGTTGCCGGGTAGGCTCCGGTTCCCCGTGACCCCGTAAGGGACAAGCGGTTCTGAAAATGTGTGTGTGTGTGTGTGTGTGTGTGTGTGTGTGTGTGTATTTATACATGATATCTAATGAATGGCACTGTGCTTAAACATCTCTCTTCTTTTTCTTTAAATTAATTTAGTATTATGATGATTGGTAAAATCTCCAAATAAATGGCATACATCACTACAGAGGGAGCTACTGGCTGAAAAATGAGCAAAACATTGTCCTCAGCAGACTTTTCTTTCTTCCCTCCTCCTCTTCCCCCCCACTGTCAAAGCATGCGCTTCACTGTTTACACTTCATGTATGTAAACCTGTTTAATTTCTGGAAAGGTTTTGGGTTTAATACCTTGCTCAGTGAAAAGACTGCTCCCAAACTAGTATTTAAAAATAGTCGGAAGTCCTGTCCTTTGGTTTGCTTATGAAGAGTCATACCTTGTATTTGCAACCGAGCTTGTCATAACTTCACTAAATCAAATAATTCTCATTTTATGAGCAAGATGGGTCCTTTTACACAAAGGGAAGTTTTTGGAATATGTGTGTATTGTACAAACAAAAGTTGATTCAGTAGAAACAACAGGGGGAATGTCTAGTTTTAATAGGAGAAATGGCTACACAGCGGCTGGGTGTAAACCCAGTTCAGGCAGAAACATGTCTCCTGGGATTTGGGAAAAAGAGAACATCTGCCTGGATTGAGTTAATGATGCAAGTGAGCTTTTCTGGAAGACATCTGCACACCAACAGTAAAGGGCTATAAAAATCCTTTGGCTTTCTAAAAACTGTACCTTTGCTCAGTCTGTCTTTTTGTTTATGAAATGGGAAAGCACCATTGGTGTGGTGATAGTAATTGTGACATGCTTGAGTAGATACTCAAAACTGTTCCCCCCCCAAACAGCGCTCAGGAACACGACGACGGTACCAGGATGATGGTATCTCTGATGATGAGATTGATGGGAAAAGAACTTTTGATCTGGAAGAGAAACTACACAGTGAGAAGTTCAGCTCCAACCTTGTGAAGCGCATGGAAGGCAAAGGTGCAGACCGACTGTCCTGCATATTCTTTTCAATCCAAATACTAACTACAGCACTGACAACTTTCCTATTTCTGGATTTGTTTTTGCCTTTCCAATTACTACTTTATCATTCTGCAGACTTCACATTAGAGTACATCCAGAGGGAGGGGCTGCGAGACCCCATTATCTTTGAGAAACCAGATGGACTTGGCATCAAGTATGTCTGTCACTCTTCTTTTTTCCTCTGGCAAACTGTCCAAGTACACTGCTTTCTATGTAAATTTTTCACGATTCTGTTTTCATTGGTGCTTTTTTTTTGGATTAATCTGTCATGGTCTCCCTTAGATTTAGATTTTTGTCTAAATGATATATAATTAAAATCTGAGATTAACTTTATAAGCACACATGGGACTGTTTTACTGGTAGCTAAACAATATTGACTTGTGAAATGGCAAACAAAAACATTATTGGGCACATATAATTTCTGGTTACAGCACATGCCTCTCCAGTGTCATTAGTGGATGCTCATGGATTAATCTGTTCCTCTTTCTCAGAATGCCCGATCCAAATTTCAGTGTGAACGATGTAAAGCTCTTTGTAGGTAAGTGCTCTGTTCTTGCTCCCCCTCCCATTGCTTTTCCAGTTCATTCAAATTGTATTTAATCTTCTTGCTTACGTTTCCCTGTCCATCTCTCAGGAAGCAGAAGGGTAATTGACGTAATGGACGTGACTACGCAGAAAGGCATCGAGATGTCCATGGCTCAGTGGAGGAGGTACTATGAGACACCTGCATCTGAGAGAGAGAAGCTTTACAATGTTATCAGTTTGGAGTTCAGCCACACCAAGCTGGAGAACCTGGTCAAACGTCCAGCAGCGGTGGGTCTATGCCTTTCCGTACACCTGCATATATACATGTGCATCATTTACCTCTGGCTACCTGAAAGTACTAATGTAGAGGAAGTAAACATACATAGTTACAGCTTTATTATCCGAGTGACATTGTTGTGTGTCGTTGGGGTAGCCTTTGCTTTGTTTCACCAGAGGTTTCTTTATGCTCTGCAGGTGGATGCCATTGACTGGGTTGACAACATGTGGCCACGTCATCTTAAGGAGAGACAGAGGGACTCCACTAATGCAATAATTGAAATGCAATACCCCAAAGTACAGAAGTGAGTTTTTTTTTTTTTTTTTCCCCCCCCTCCCTCTTCCCTTCTCTACTGCAATTTCTAAATCAGAGTTAAAGTTGTGTATAGTCTCTGTTGTTCCTGCTGTTACCTCTGCTGTTCTGCCCTGCCTTTTCCAACAGGTACTGTTTGATGAGCGTAGAGGGCTGCTTCACAGACTTCCACATTGACTTTGGCGGCACTTCTGTTTGGTATCATGTACTGCGAGGCGGTAAGGTGAGATGGCACTGTAGAGCACATTGAGACAAAACTGTCAGTCTCATCGCTTCCAGAAGGCTACATATTTAAACACTGGAGTTTGAATAAAAGATTTAACTGTCATGCAGGTGACATGTATTGTATACTATTAGAAACTAAGTGTTTAGAAGTTATGCAGAGGTTTAACCACTAAATGTTCATTCAAAATAGGTTTTATCTTCAAGTAGAAACTTGAGCTTTTATAATTGGCCAGTTGTAGCTAAAACTGAAGTAACCATAAACCAGTTACATTACTAATAACTTGTTTCCGCCATTCCTCCTGTTGGAACGAATTTTCCTAAATAACTGAATTTAGCCGGCTGTACAAAAAAGGTGTTTTGGCTGTGAATCTCACAAGCACATCAGCTGATTACCTTGGATTCTCAACTGAGAACAGTGTGATCTTTTGCCCGTGTTGTGGGGTTGGTAGTGACTGAAGAGAAGAGAATACTTTATGGTTGTCTGCTCCACAGGTTTTCTGGCTTATTCCACCCACATCCCAAAATCTGGAGCTCTACGAGAACTGGGTGCTGTCAGGGAAACAGGGCGACATCTTCTTGGGTGACAAGGCCGCAGCCTGCCAGAGGATAGAGCTGAAGCAGGGCTACACCTTCATGATCCCCTCTGGTATAGTCATGTACACATGGCTTCACAAACACAACCAGCTGTGAATACAGTGTCTAATTCTGTCTTGTATTCTCTGGTTCTCTTGATCATCTATATTTAGTTTTTCCATACCACATATTTATTACATTTTGCACAGACAGAATATTTTTGATCTTTAAAAATATTCTCAGATTGCTGGACCAATATATTTGTAACTTTTTCTTTTTTTAAAAAACATCTGAGCTCCCGTGTCTCTAAAACATTTGTCTGATTTATCAGGAAGAGTAATTGGGCTATTGTTTGCTGTACTTGGATTGCACCCTAGGATCATGACTAGAGGTTAATTAGATTCTGGGTTTAGCATGGTGCTACATTATGTCGGCATAGCTTTCTCTTTGATGGCTCAATTTTTGTGCTGTTCATGGATTCAGATGTGCATTTTGTCATTTGCCACTTGTGAAAGGATGCTGATGGTCTTTCTGGGCTGTCACGTGCCTGCAATTTCTGACTGCTAGTGAGGGTTCGCAGTTTTTAAAGAATTCAGGAAGCAGCACAGTGGCACAGCAGAAAAACACTGGTGTCCCACCGTGTATGAGCTGCACGTTTGGGTGTAGGTACAAAACTGACTCGAGGTGTGCAGAATTTGCATGTTTCCACGTTTGCAACCCACATACAGACACCCCTCTACTTAGGTAAATTTGACTTGCGTAATTTGGATTTGGGTTTTAAAAAAAGAATTTCCCAGCATACACATTATTTGCTGTCAGCGCTTATGCATAACATCTGAAATGCATTTAGTGCAAGTCGGCATAGCCAGACCTGGCAAGAAGCTGCATCTTTCCAGTTCTCACGTGTCTTCAGCTGTGAACGCATCTCCTCTCGTTAGCGTAGTGCTCTTTTCGCATATTTTTACTCATTATTCACAATGCCTGGTGGTAAATGTGCACTTGAAGGATTCACTTACTGCTGAATCTCTGTCCGCATTTAAAAAGGGTCTTGAAACGCACCTCTTCTGGACTCATTATGACAATGATGTAAGTTCATGAATGTTCAATATAAATGTTCGTGCTCTGTGACTTTGAGATCATGCCTGTTAAACAGTGGATAAACTTTCATGCAACTACTCTTGTAGTGTGTGTGTGTGTGTGTGTGTGTGTGTGTGTGTGTGTGTGTGTGTGTTTAAAAAAAAAAAAAAAACTAGGAAAGAGTAATTGATATTCGAATATGGTTTTATACAGCTACTTGTATATCAGTTTGCATGGTAGTAAGAAACTAACTGTACTTAAGAATCACACTGTCTGCTAATGTAATGCACACATTGTATTTTCTATGAGACGTAGTCACTTTGGAGAAAAGCGTCGGCTAAATGAAATGTAAGGAAAACGAGAACAGCCTTGCAAGCGTACAGCGATCGATTTGGAGATGGAGTTGAAAATACTAAGGAAGTATGAAGGTGGACCAAGATTATTGTCTATAGCACGGGAAACGGGTTTAGCCGTATGGACTATGAATACAATAGTGACGGATGCTGCACGTGAAAGGAACAGCTAGCATAAAACAATAACGGAAAAGCGTCAGGGTGTAATAACTGAGATTGAAAAATTAATCTTACTACATTGAATGGTGGGGGAGGAGGGGGAATCTGACACATGTAGTTTTTGACTTGTATAGAGGAATAAAGAATTGTCTATTTGCGTAACTTAAGGGGTGTCTGTATGTGTGGAATAAAGCAGTCATAAACCACTTCTGTACCCTTCTTTACCATGTAAACCGCAAGATAGTTGCTATGAGCCAAATTTGACTTGATGGGCCTTACCCCCTCACACTACAGAATTTGAAGTGGAACAAGCACCTGAGTTAGAGAAGCAATGCACTTCAACTTGCATTGTACAATAGTTTGTTGTTCATCTCAGTTCTACATTATGTAGATAATGTTAAAGCAAATGTTAGCTCTGAATGTTTTTTGCAGTTGATAAACAACTTTGACATAATCCTTAATATTTTATTATTTGTAACTGATTCATAGCACTGGAATAGTTGTTAAAGGTGTAGTGGCATTGTTTTCTAATGTCTGTTTCTTTGATCCAGGTTGGATCCACGCGGTCTACACCCCCATGGACACCATTGTTTTTGGGGGCAACTTCTTGCACAGTTTCAACATCCCCATGCAGCTTCACATTTACAACATCGAGGACAGAACACGGGTAAGAATACACAGCAGTGTGCATCTGCCCTCTGCGGTCTGGTCATTTCAGGTGTTTTGTATCTGTGTAACTGGACAGAACTCAGACCCACACCACTGCCTTCCCTCCTTTCAGGTACCAGCTAAGTTCCGCTACCCCTTCTACTACGAAATGTGCTGGTATGTGCTGGAGAGGTACCTGTACTGCCTGACCAACACATCACACCTCACTCCAGAGTTCCAGAAGCACTCTCTGGGTATCGGTCAGTACAAACGTTCTTCCTACAAGCCTTGGTTTTCCATTGTCTGTCCCCCCCCCTCGTAATCACATTGGTTTCCTTATATTGTCAATGTGATTTTTAGCTAATATAGATCATGCTACATAATGGATTAGTAATACAGTGGATCCTTTTTATCTGGCAACAACTTGTTTTTAAATATGTATCAACATGCACCCCCACAGGACTGAAGCGGGAGGACTGCCCATATGTAGAAGACACCCTTAATGACCATGGCAAAGAGGAGGAGGAGCAAGTCACCACTCCCACGAAGCCTGGAGTTAAAGTGCACCTGACTCCGTTTGAGCTCGAAGGCCTGTGGAACCTGCTGGGGAAGCTGGAGTCTCTTCCATCTCACAAGAAGTGTGTCCCAGCTGGGATCCATAATGCACCAGCATTGCTGCATGGCATCCGGGTAACTCCCAGTTGTGTTTAAGTATACTGTTTTGATTAATTGACTCTTGTCCTACATGGTTTACATTTGCAGGAATTATCTGCTTTTCTATATTTACATTAATATGCATATGACTCCAAGCAGTTAGTGTTTTTAGGCTTTTATCCAAACCCTCTTCAAGTCTAAAGGGTGTGTAAATACTACTCCTCTACTTCTATGAAGTATTATTACTTGGAAAAACTGTTCCGAATTTGTAGGCATACATGACAGATGATCAGACTACTTTTCTCAGACTCTTTTGCAGGAGCACGCTAATGATGACCCCAAACTTTCCTGCACTGGAAAACCTATTGTTAAGTGGCCTCAAAGGGTGAGAGATTGTGGCTTTTTTTTTAAATTTTATTTTTTTTAAAAAACTTCCTCCTCTCAAACATGTTCTTGCATAGAACCATGGACCCTTCTAATACTGTCTTTTTTTTTTTTTTACTTCAATGGAAGCCACAAGCTTTTTATATACTCTAAATTGAGTGACTCGCACTACAAGACATCACGACAAGTTGTACTTATGTCTTTTCAATCATTTTGTATATTTTCCTGCCTCATCTATGTTTTTCACATATCTTTCACTCCTCCACAGCCTTCCTGGTACCAGCCCCCTCACCCACCACCCTCCATGTTGCCTCGGCCACGTCTCTCTGGTTCGTTAGCACACCCCTTGCCCCCACCACGGCCTCCAAGGCCCCCATCTTCTATATCGGCGCTACGAAGGAGGCGCGTGCGCTGCAAGCGCTGCACAGCCTGCCTGAGGAAAGAATGCGGCAACTGCAACTACTGCAAGGACATGAGGAAGTTTGGAGGCCCAGGCCGACTCAAACAGACATGCGTTCTACGCCAGTGTCTCGCTGTGAGTTTGCACTGCAATCTCTGTGTGGGGGAGAGCTACCACCCCCTCTGTTTCCATCTTCTTCATAAGCTGACCATTTTTGGCTGCTTGCATGACTGCGTGTCCCCCCCTTGTCTCCCACTAGCCGGGACTCCCGCTGTCAGCGGTGTGTGCAATCTGTGGTGAAAGCGGCCAGGAGCCCGGCAAGACACCCATCTCCTCCCTCACACTAATGGAGTGTTCCAACTGCGCCCAGATCACCCACCCTGACTGCATCAAGGTAGCGGTTCTCCACTTGGACAGAATGCACAGCGTACAAGACATGCACCATAGTGTGGTGGTACTGACTGCAGCATTGGTGGTGACATCCAGGTTTCTGTTTGTTGCTCTCCTTGCAGGTGCAGGGAGAGGGTGTGGTGAACAAAGACCTGCCGAGCTGCTGGGAGTGCCCTAAATGTACCCTGGAAAAGAATGCCAATATGGAGGTACCAGGTTCTCCTCTCTCCTCCCACCTGCCTTCAAACCTGCTTTCCTCACCGCCTCAGTAAACCGATTTCTCATAGAGACGTCCATCATGTTGAAATCTCATGTCTTTCTCAGTCCTCAGATAGTGATGATAACAGTATAGCCTCAACTGGCTCTGAGGCACCAGTGTCCACCACAACCTCGGTGAAACACTCCACCAAGGTGACAATGGGGCAGGGGGATCATGGAGAGGGCAGGGCTACCCGCCGCGGCAGGCCTCCGCTCACTCTCTCCTCACTCTCCCTATCGCGCACTCGTCGCATGGTGCCACCCCCCTCCCAGACTCTTCTGGAGCAGCAGCAGCGGCAAAACAGAAAGCGTGCGAGGGTTTTGGAGACGCGTCTCAGGAAGAAGGTGCGAGTAAATCTGATGTTGGACTGTGGACATTTACTACGTGACATTTGGGATGCTGTTTTTTTTTTTTTTTTTTTCCCCCTCCCCGCCCCCTTTTTTCCTTTAACTTAATATGGTAGCACCCCAATGGTTGTTGACTCCACATACAATTAAAAATATGGGGACAACAGGTGGCATAGTGGTTAGAGCTGAGCGACAGACCCAAGTTTGAATCCCACCTTCTGCTGTAGTACCTTTGATCAAAGTACTTACCCTGAATTGCTCCTGTAAAATTACCCAGCTGTATAAATGGGAAAATAATTTTTGGCTTACTGTGTAAATACAAAGCTATTGGTAATTGGCAAAAAAGTAAGCTAAATGAATTAATAATAAAACTGCAGACAATGCTGCCATGTCATTCTTCTTACTGGTAATCTGAAGTTGCAGTTTTATCTTTGTGACTTTGTATGTACTGCTAATTTCCAATTTTTATTTTTTGCAGATAAAGTTAGATCAAGGCAAAATTTTGCAGGCGGTAAGTATAAAAACTGTCAATCTTTTTTTTTTTTTTTTTTTTTTTTTTTTTTCTTTTTCTTTCCCCCTTCCCCCCCCGTAGATTCTGTGCTTCTAATACTTTTTTTTGTTTTTCTTTTCCTTACAGAAGCGAAAGTCCTCTCCAGATTCCCTTTCTCATAAAGTCCTCCGCCGGTACAGCCAGCGAGAGGACAGTGACAACTGCGTTGGCCGTCGTAATCTCAGGGGCTCATCCCTCATCTCCTCCAGGGGGAGTGGGTCTGGCAGACGAAGTCTCTGGAGGGGATCCCCCTACCGCATCATCCGAGGGGGCAGGTTAGCCACAAACTCACCGCTGAGACGGCATGAACTAGGGATGAGGTGTGACAAGGATGGCTGCAGGGAAAGGGCGCGGGTCATACGAGGCCGTGGCCAGATTCAGCAAACCAGAGAAATCATGGAGGAAAGGAGCATGGATGAAGACCAAGATGTTAAGGGAGATCTTGAGGATGGACAGCGAGGAAGACTACTGGACAAGGAGAACTGCCCACAAGGGCTGGGGGCACAAGATGATGGTGATGAGAGTGAGGAGAGGGAGCAAGATGGAGCAGAGGAAGAGGATGTAGAGATGGATGAATATGTGGGAGAGGGAAATGGGTCAGATTCTGAGCCGGACCCACCAGTACTTTTGGTGTCCGATATGCATGATGATATCATAAATGGCTCTCGTCTGACTGTGACCCTGCAGCGTCCCGCGAAGGCCAAGCGTGACCCTGGAGCCATTGTACCCAAGCTAGAGGCAGCAGTTACTGCCAGGAGCCCCGAGAACCAGGGGTATGTTCAGCGCAAGACACTGCAACGACCTCAGCTCAAGAATGGCCATGCACTCTCGGATGCCAAGTATTCCAGCAGATCTGTCCCTTCTGTCCAACACCCACAAGTTCATCCCCGAAACTCCACCGCCAGAAGAGAGGTGCCTGGGACCCATGCAATAGCCCCACTGCCTGGGCCAGTGATCAGTGTCACCTCTCCATCAACCTCTTCTTCCCAACATTCTGGCTCTGCCCTCTCCCCTTCAGTTAAAGACCTGGGAAGTGAACCAGGATGTGAGAAGGAGGTGTGGGTTTCCGTGTTCCGCTACCTGACCCGGGCAGAACTCTGTGTGTGCATGACAGTTTGCAAGAACTGGTACAAGTGGTGAGTCCATCTGCAATATCCATTTCTGTGTGTCTGTGTCCCACGTTGTTTTAGCAGAAGACTTGCACAGTGTTTGGAGAATAAATGAAGTTTTCTCTTTACTCTGTAGGAATTTGGCAGACTTCTCAGAATAGCTGTATCACACTATAAATGTTGTTATTTTTGGGAGTTCCATAATGCTTTTCCATGGTAAATATCTAGTTCATCAAAGCATGAATTAACGGTACCTACTTTGGAGTGACTCAGTCAGAAATGCATGTTGAGCTGTGGACTTTATTCATAAGCTAACTTTGGAAATTAACAAGGTTCATAAGAAAATGTTTACCTCCTTATTGGTTTCCTGGCAGTAACCCCAAGAAAGACATTTTGAATAACTGCTCTAAGCAGAACATGAGAGGTTACTTCTTCCCAGTGTCACTCTCCCTTCCTTGTTACAGGAGCTGCGACAAGCGACTCTGGACCAGGATCGATTTGAGCCGGTGCCGTTCCATCAGCCCTCAGGCCCTGTCTGGCATCATCAAGCGCCAGCCCGTTTCCCTGGATCTGTCCTGGACACCAATCTCCAAGAAGCAGCTCTCCTGGCTCATCAGCCGGCTGCCAGGTAGCCATCACTATACAGGACTTTTGTTCCTTACTGGAGGTTGCCAGCAGTTTAATGGTCTATCTTGATTTCTTTCACAGGCTTGAAGGACCTGACTTTGTCTGGGTGCTCCTGGTCTTCCGTCTCAGCCCTCAGCTCTTCCAGCTGCCCACTCTTGCGCTCCCTGGACTTGCGCTGGACAGAGGGGGTCAAGGATTCTCAGATCCGGGACTTGCTTAATCCTCCAGGTTTTTTTTTCATTTTTTTAAAATATAGTTAAACTAGGTATTAAATGCTGATTTTACTGTTAAGTGCATTTACAAACTGTAAATATACACTTCAGTTTATCTGTGTTCTTCCCTGCCCCACATTTTGTAAAACAGGTTGCAATAATCGCAGCAAGCTCAGGAACTTGCTCTCTTTCCGGCTGTCAGGCCTGGAGATAAGTGACTCTACATTGCGGCTCATCATCAGGCACATGCCCCTGCTGACACGGCTCGACCTTTCACACTGCCGTGGCATCACCGACCAGTCAGTCAACCTTTTGACTGCTGTAGGGTCCTCCACACGCAACACACTGACCGAGATTAACCTAGCAGGTAGGAAAGAGTGTGTAGGCATGTGGTGTATTCCAGCTGGTTCCTGTTTGCAAATATTCGCTACCTTTTCTAGTCATCTTCCCCTCCCTCCACAAAGTTAAATGAGCAAACTCATTGGACGTATAGTGTACTGCAAATAAACATGGCAATGTAGTGGCAGTGGGATTATAGTAACAGATTGATGCAGAAATTCATTGCATGTGAGTGTCTGAATAAAATTGGTAGCTGTATTTATGCTGCTTACTATGAAAGTACCTGTTCATCTACCTTAGTTTCGATTTCTGTATTATTGATACTCATAATTGGGTCAGCAGGTGGCAGTGTGGTTAGAGCTGTGACCTTGCTATCACAAGGTCTAAATTCAAATTCCTGCTCCTGGCATAGTACCATTATTAAACACACTTATCCTGAAGGGTTCCAGTAAAAAAAACAACAAAAAAAAACCCAACTGTAAAATTGTGTAAATTAACTGTGTTAATGTATAAAATATAAGTTGCTTTGAGCAAAGGCATCAGATGGCTGGATGAGGATAATAATTGAATTGTTTCGGTCACTCCACCACCCCAGGCTGTAGTAAGCTGACAGATGCCTGCTTGCGTTACCTGAAGCGCTTGTCAAGTCTCTCCATTCTGGACCTACGGGGCTGCAAGGGTGTGACACGGAAGGCCTGTGAAAACTTTATCTCGGAGCTCTCCATCAACACACTGTACTGCCTCTCTGATGACAAGCTCATACAGAGGATATCCTAGATATTAACTGCCATTAGGGACAAAGACTGTAGAAGGACCAGTACTGGTGGATGGCATGATGGTTTTTTTTTTTTTTTTTTTTTTTTTCCCCCCCCCTTCTTGAAGTGAAAGACTTCGAGCAGGGGGTCCTTGTAAAGAGTTTTACTGTATATGGAGAAGAAAATGTCTGGCAAAATGACTGGAGCCAGGGACTCTTTATCCCAAAGTTGTAGGAAAACGTATATAGGAGCCTCACTTTCTCCGAAGCCCAGTGTGAGTGACTTCACTGTTTCTCATGCAACTCATGGAGGGGTTTTTTTTTTTTTTTTTTTTTTTTTACATAAAAACTTCCTCAAACTGCCTTTAAAGTCATTAGGTGAAACACAGGTCTGGTTTATCTTTGCTTCTGACCAGAGAAAATGAGGTGCTTTAAAGAAATGGTGCAAATATGGTAAATGGTGCATGGTCTGAAGCAAAAAACTAAATAACACACAGGTATATACCAAGAATTGATCTTTAAAAATGGGAAGTTGTTGTATGAATAGTTGAACATGTAAGGCATGGTTGTGTGAACCATGAATTGGGCAGTCTTTGTCTTGAGTAAGTGTATATTCTGTTCAAATAAACTTTTCTGCCCAGGCTTTTTTTTTTTTTTTAAAAAATGCCCTACAGGATGTAAATTGTACTTTGATAGAATTCCCTTTGTTTCCATTTTAAAATTATTCTCCCTTGAATTCACTTTTCCCCCACTTTCAAAGTGTCTTCTGCAGATCTGATGGATTTCTCCGTATTGTCGTCTTAAATATAAATATATAATATACTTATGTAAATTTGTTTCCTTTGTCTGGTCTACAATGACAAAAAAGCTGTAGCATTTGAATTATTTTCTGAAGTCTTTCTGATTTTTTCCAGGAAAATAAAATAAACAATTTGCTGTTTCATAAAATGAAAGTGATAGTCTGATTTTTCTCTTGCTGGAAATTGTGGAAATGTCAACAAGCACCATCTTTGGTCCAAAAGTCACTGAAATGTTTGCAGGGGGGGCTGTACTTCCATGGTATGAGCTCAGGATGCTCTGGTTTTAACTGCCTTTTCTCACAGGTTGTGCTCTTTGGGGGCAGTGGAGTCCTGCTGTGCAGTATGTAATTTATAACCCTGGTGTCATAGTCCTCCTTATGAATATTAATCTTTTAAATTTCTTCAATATAAATCGGAATTTGTGGGCCTCCTTGCTTACTGGTTAGTATTAAAAAAAAATAAAAATTCTAAATAAGCAACAAAACATCCCAGTAAAATCAGAAATGAGATTTATACTATTGTATATTTTGTTAATTTCATCACTTATATTTGAACATTCGATTTGTCATTTCGGATCCGGAGCCGAAGACCGTTCCCTTACTCATTTTCATTCAACTGTGGTGGTGTAGCGTATCATCATTGGTTTCTTTACAGCTGTTCCCAGCAACTTCTTGAGACAGTAGTAGTAGTAATAATTATTATTATAATAATCGAAATAATTATAGGGCAAACGTTTTCTGATACTATTTGTCACACTTGTAAAGCCTTCTTATAAAAACATTTAAAGCGAGGTCATTCCGTCTAAAACCACATGTGAAATGTCAAACCTTAAAAGTACCTGCTCAACAATTTTCAGAGAAATTCATGAACAAATAAACTAAATAAGGAGGCTGCCTGTCTCTTTTCCATCGCATGCCTCCCTTCCTTCCCACATAACCTGGAACTAAAGCTTTGCAAAAAAAGCTGACGTGAAAATTAAATAAATAACAAAAAAAAAACGTCTCGCCGACAACGAATGCCAAGAGAAAATATTAGAAATAGTGGGGAAAAAAATACGTCGATGCTCGTAGGAAAACGGGATAAAAGTGAAGGGTGCACTGTTTTGGCTAGCGGTCAGGTGTCGCGGAAAGCGGCCGCCCTGGGCATCCCGCACCAAGGCCATTGCGTCAACTCGAGTGACCTGGATGTGAACATGGAAAGTAGGCCGCGCGTCGGTGTTGTGTTTCTGCAGCGGAGGAACGAGGATGACTGAAAACTGGGGGGGCAAACATTATCACCCGAGGAAGTATAACAACGGCTCCAGATTTTTCTTTTTGAAAATACGGCTGATATGGTAATGTAGCTCGGAATGCAAGCTTTCGTGAAATAGGTTGAACTGGTTACTTTTCGAGCTATCATGGGATGGGAATAACGGTGGGACGTGGGTCGTATCACCCTACCAACACACAATATCCGGCGTAGCTTAATGGAAAAAAGGGCGATTTGCAGTTTATTACAAAAAAGAAATGTGTTTTAGATATACTACGTACAGTTAACCATTCTCCTGTACAATTCGTATTTATAATATTTTCTGTTGCCCGGCGTGGGTGAGACGGCTACATGATTCGCACCCCCAGCGAACGAAGGAGTCCATTCATGTGACAGAATATTATTATTAACAGCGACTAACGCTCCGATATATACATTTTTCCAGCTGCTCACGGAATATTATCTCTAAGCAGGGCTTGCGGTTTCGAGGGTCGCTCAGTGCGCGCGCGCGCGCGTGTGTGTGTGTTTGCGCGCGTCTGTGTGTGTAAAAGAAACACGTTGTGTGTGAGCCTCAGAAGTGAGCGATGACGGCCCAGGAGGCGTTTCCCCTGCACCACCTGGTGTGGAGTAACCAGTACCTGGAGCTGGACCGCGAGCTGCACAAGAAACAGGTACAAGGCAGCGCGCTCGTGCCCGGGGCACTCACTGTTCCTAGTCAGTACGGCACTTGGTGTGGTCTACGTGCATGGTGATTTATTTGTGGTCTACATGCATGATGGGTTCTACTTGCATGGTGATTTATTTGTGGTCTGTGTGCATGATGGGTTATGTGTGGTCTTCATTCATGGTGATTGTGGTCTGCATGCATGATGGGTTCTACGTGCATGGTGATTTATTTGTGGTCTGCGTGCATAATGGGTTATGTGTGGTCTTCGTTCATGGTGATTGTGGTCTGCATGCATGATGGGTTATGTGTGGTCTTCGTTCATGGTGATTGTGGTCTGCATGCTTGATGGGTTATGTGTGGTCTACGTGCAAGGTGATTTATTTGTGGTCTACATGCATGATGGGTTCTACTTGCATGGTGATTTATTTGTGGTCTGCGTGCATAATGGGTTATGTGTGGTCTTCGTTCATGGTGATTGTGGTCTGCATGCTTGATGGGTTATGTGTGGTCTATGTGCATGGTGATTTATTTATGGTCTGCATGCATGATGGGTTATGTGTGGTCTTCGTTCATGGTGATTGTGGTCTGCATGCTTGATGGGTTATGTATGGTCTACGTGCAAGGTGATTTATTTGTGGTCTACATGCATGATGGGTTCTACTTGCATGGTGATTTATTTGTGGTCTGCGTGCATAATGGGTTATGTGTGGTCTTCGTTCATGGTGATTGTGGTCTGCATGCATGATGGGTTATGTGTGGTCTTCGTGCATGGTGATTGTGGTCTGCATGCATGATGGGTTATGTGTGGTCTATGTGCATGGTGATTGTGGTCTGCATGCTTGATGGGTTATGTGTGGTCTACATGCATGGTGATTTATTTGTGGTCTGCATGCTTAGTGGTTTACGAGTGGTCTGTTTTCCAATCTGTGTATGATCTACATGTATTATAGTTTTTGCAAGGTTGCTATGCATGATAATGTTGCATATTCTCTTTACGTGATAGCTTGTTCACGTTACTCACGCACAGTAACTGGAGACTGCCTTGCATGCACACTAGTTTGTGCATTTTCGTTGTGTGTGTGTGGCGCTTTGTGCAGGCACCATACATTGCAGTGTGCCGTCGTCTCTGTGTGGCACTGACCTCCCTGCGATTCTGCAGCATGATGTGGAGCAGCTGGACCCACGAGGACGCACCCCACTTGAGCTGGCGGTGTGCCTGGGACACCTGGAGTCCACGCGTGTGCTGCTAAGGCACTCCGCTGACCCCACGCACTGCAACGCTCAAGGCTGGACGGGTGGGTGAAGAGCAGGGGGATGTGGCAGAGAGGTGAAGTGGGAAGGGAGACCAAAAGGCACAGGCCAGTGGCAGCAGCTGAATGAGCCAAAAGCAGCTGCCAGTGTGTTGTGTAGCTCTTTAGTGTGTGCGCTGAAGCATAACTGATGTTGAGTGCTCTGTGTTCAGTGTTGCAGGAAGCAGTGAGTACAGGAGACCCAGAGCTGGTGCAGCTGGTTCTGCAGTACAGAGACTACAAGAGAGCCACAGAGAGGCTGGCTGGCATTCCGGAGCTGCTCAGCAAACTGAGACAGGTGATTGTGTGTGTGGACACACACCAGGATGGACACACACACACACACACACACACACACACACACTATTGTACATGCAACTGAGACTCAGGTCACACCACCATACTATATAGCTGTGTAGCAGTCCGACTTGGTAAACACTGAGACTAGTTTATCTATTAAAATATGAAATATGTTGTTTATATTTTAAATAAAAAATTTTTTAAATTCTCTGCAGTGTCAAGGTGACAAAATAAACCCTTGAAACGAAACTGCCAATGTCTTTTAATTATGATTGACCCCTCTGATTCGAAGCTGTGATTGATTGCATCGATCACTCTGACTTGGACCGAGCTGTTACAGCCTTGATTTAATTTGGCAGGATCATTAATAGCTCATTGACTCCAGCAGCATTACCACAGTAATCTTTAGTAAAAAGTGCCCAGCACTGTGTAGTCCTGGTCCGTTTTTACTGCGCTCTAATGCCTGTGCTATGTCATTTTAGGCACGGGATTTCTATGTGGAAATGAAGTGGGAATTCACAAGCTGGGGTAAGTATTAGTCCGGCCCGACTTTGCCCCTTGTGGGGGGTTTCAGCACCACACCAGGGACAGCGCCCACATGCACTTTCACAGTAATGGGCAGCATTTACTGTGTCGGAACTCTTTTCCCCGTGTCGGCCAGTTGAACAGGATCAGCATTTTTTTAGTGAGATGTTTAATGTAGGTCAGCAAAGACTGGAGTGCAGAATACTGCTGTATTTTTCCATTCGCTTAACTTTGCAGCTTCGGTTTGATGGTTTTTAATGTGGAATAATTTTCTTGTCAGTCATCTCTTACCAACAACTTCCTATCCAGCGCAGCATCACGGTGTTTCAGAGCTTATCCCAGAAACATAACGTGCAAGGCAGGGTATTCCTTTGATGGCACATAACTGTATCACACACTCATTCACTCACGTACACACACACTATGGACAATTTAAGGTTATCCTTTCCCTTGAAACATGGGGAGAACATGCAAGCTCCACGCAGATGGAGCGGAATTGAAATTCACACCCGAAACCCGTAGCACAGGAGCTGCGAGGCAGCGGTGCAGCTCACTGTTCCATCTTCCTGCCCTAATTTTTAAAAAAATCTTCGCATTTACTGTTTTACTGCACATGGCTCTTGTCTCACTGCTGCACATAACCGGGATTTATACGCAGCGTTTGTAAATAAGAATGATGCCGTGCAACATACTGCTGTTGTGAGCATATTAAATATGTGGCAGCGTTTTTGATGATCAGCCTCGAGGTAGACTGTGTACAGTAAATGGTAATAATTACTTTTTTTATACTTCATATAAGTCGTGTAGTCATGATAAAATAAGAATGGAAGCAGAAAAAAATTATTTTAGGAAATCAAACTGTAATGAATTCAGAAAGTACATGTATGTCATCATTCTTTCCATAATTACAAGCTTTGCTGATATATGGAAGGTGGTAATTAGTTTTTTTTTGGAATATGCTTTACACTTGTTCATGTTCTGACCTGTTGTGAACATACCACGCTGTTGAGTCATTGTGTCCCTGTGCTGTAGTGTAAAAATCCCTCTTGTGCCCTCTTCTAGTGCCCCTGGTTTCGAAGGTGTGCCCCAGTGATGTGTATCGTGTGTGGAAGAGTGGCTCGTGTTTGCGGGTGGACACCACGCTGCTGGGCTTCGAGCACATGACCTGGCTCAAGGGCCGCCGCAGCTACATCTTCAAGGGCGGAGGTGAGAGAGCAACAGGACTGGCTCTTAACCCAGCGTGGTGCATGTTCTGTGTGGGTCAGGCACAGCGATGTCGCGTCCATTTCTCCTCCCACAGAGAGCGGTGCTGTGGTGATGGAGGTGGACCACGAGAAGCAGGTGGTCTACACGGAGCCTCTCTCCCTTTCCCCACGCGATGCTCCCTCCCTGCTGGCTGCTATGTTGCCGTCACAGGAGAACACAGCCCAGCGCCTCACCTCTCCCATTGTCTCCACCCACCTTAATACCCGTAACATTGCCTTTGAAAGGTGAGAGCAATACTGCCTTTGGGATGTCTTGATGTCTTTAGCTGGGTGGGGGGCAGTGATAGTACTGTATTTTTTTCTAAAGTTTTATTAAACTCAAAATACCTCATTCAGCTGCCACTTTTCTCCAAACCTACTTACAGTGGTTTTACCCACTTTTACTGTATCAGTATAAGGTAAGTACATTGACCAGGGTGCTACAGCTGGAGGCAGATTTGAACCTGCAATCTCTGGATCTAAAGGTGGCAGCTAAAATCGCTTCTGTTATCTGAAAGAAGCACAACTGATAGCACAGCGTAACAAAAATTTTGTCTTTTTGCATTTTTCATTTAGTTTTGTTAGGATAACAGTTCATATTATAGGTCAGTTTTTAGAAAAATATTCCACATTCTTGAAATGAGTAAATTTTGGTGAATTTTGGCACCAGGTTCCAAGCACCAAATATTCCGGTAGGATCTTTTTCTTTCTGGAATGTTATGGTGCCTTCTAGAATCTTCCAAAGCTGTAAAGTACCAAAGTAAAACTGACATTCAAGGAGAGGCTAGTGGTATTTTTGTAATCAGTAATCTTTAACTAATCATAATCAACACAAAAATGGATATAAGTAAGAACCTTGAAAAATGATGTTGCAATCAAGAAAGTCCTTGTTCTGTACACTGTGGTCTTGGTGCCCTGTCATGGGTGTACCAGACAGTACAGCACGGTGAATTACATTTAGTTACTCACTGCTACAATGTGTGATCCCACTTCCTGCTGTTGTATCCTTTAATAAGGTACTTACCCTGAACCCACACACACACACACACACACACACACACACACACACACACACACACACACACACACACACACTATCTGAAACGGCTTGTCCCAAGCGGGGTAGTGGTGAACTGGAGCCTAACCCAGCAACGCAGGGCACAAGGCTGGAGGGGGAGGGGACGCACCCAGGACGGGACGCCAGTCCACAACAAGGCACCCTGAGCAGGACTCGAACCCCAGGCCCACCAGAGAGCAGGCACAGGCCAAACCCGCTGCGCCACCGTGCCTCCCTCAGTTATCTTGAACTGATACAATGAAAATTACTCAGCTGTATAACTTAAGAAATTGTGGTAACTAGCTTAACATTGAAGGTCACTTTGGAGAGAAGTGTCAGCTGTATAAATGAATGTAAATGTGAAACATTGTGTGAGATAACATTGACGATTAAGTTTATTCATTGCTAAGGTGTCAACAATCAAAGTGCATAATAAAAGGCTTAGAGAAGGAAAAGTAGAATATACAACTGTACTTTGCTGTTAGGTTTTTGGTTTCTTTATCAAGTTAATTTGCATTTCAGAATTTTGTCTTTTAACTGATGCCTATATCATCCCACCATGCAGCAGGGAGCTGAATGAGGGCATTGTATCCCAGTGGGAATCACAGCTCTTCTTTTCATCCCCTTTTGGACTTTTGGATGTGTTTGCTGTGACTCGGTGATGGTGTCAGACATTCCCACTGTTTCCTAAAATATGACACAGAAAGGCAAGGGCTAGAAGGAGGGAGTAATATTCGCATTCTGTGTGAGAGCAATGGGGCAAGAGATGGTGAGAGCCAGGCTGTTGTCTCCGTGGAAATCAGTGCCCTTTCCTCCTTCTCAGGAACAAATCTGGCATTTGGGGATGGCGTTCAGAGAAGACAGAGGTGGTCAGTGGCTATGAAGCCAAGGTGAGTACTATATCCTGCTAGCCATTGCAGAGCATGGGAGACTGATGTCTGCTGCAGCTTACAGGACTAAAGGAATACATCCATTCCACCAAAAATTAATAACACCAGTCCCTCGCAGGGCAATCACACACACTCATTCACTCATATGTACGCACCAAGGGCAATTTGGAGTCTCCGGTTCACCTGAAACACCTCTCTGTGGACTGTGGGAGGAAACAGGAGCACCTGGAGGAAACCCCAGTGAACACGGATAGAACAGACAATCTCCCCACAGACTGAGCAAGATTCAAACCCGTGTCCAATCCCACATTCTAGGAGCTGTGAGGCTGTCCTGCAGTAGGGATTACAGATATTGAAGATTTGTGCTATTGTGAAAGTTCAAGAAGCTACCAGAAAAGTTGGAGGGAGATGCAGCACTCCTATGAGTAATGTTAGAAAGGACGCATGGTGTGACGAGAGCAGCAGTGACCGATGGCATCATTATATCCGCATCCAGATTTCAGCCATTTCAGGTGAAAGATTCCTTCTGTTGTTGAATGCCTGAGCCACAGGCCATCTTTTGGGTCCATCAGCAAGAACGTGAAACGGCGTGAAGGACCGGATCCCAGAAACTAAGAGCCCCTTATGCGGAGCTGTTCGTAAACACACAAACAGATGCAAATGTCACCCACAGACGATGCCATGGGTGTAGATATGTAAAAATAGCATTTTTGAGTCCACGTTTGCTCGTTGTGCATTGTTCACTGTTTGCTCCTGCTCACCGTCCCACAGGAAACAGAGGAAGGGGGAGGGGTGCTCCGTTAGGGTATTCACACTGCAGCTAAAAGGGGCCTGCAGCAGGATGGTTGAGGAAGTTTTTCCATTGTCATCAGCAGTGGGAATTGAGTGGAATAGCTCTTATGTCCGCAGCAAAGGTCATAAAGTGGAATATATCAGGTGACTGTGGTGTGGTTCTCAGGTTAGATGTTTGGTTGCTTTGGGAGCCCACCACTTTTTTGGCTTTGTGACAGCGTACATTAAGCTAATACCCATGTTTTGACCAGACTATTTAATTCCTGATTGGCACAGGTGTACAGTGCTAGTAATGTGGAGCTGGTGACGCGATCGAGAACGGAGCACCTTTCGGATCAGGACAAGTCCCGGTGCAAAGGTACTGCGGGGGTGAAATGGTGGGGGGCGCGGTGGCGTGGCAGGTTCGGCCGGTGCCCGCTGAGTGGCAGGTCTGGGGTCCGTGCCCTGCAATGGACCGGCGTCCCGTCCGGTCCTGGCTGTGTCCCCTACTCCTTCAGCCCTGCCCCCTGCGTTGCCGGGTAGGCTCCGGCTCACCGCAACCCCACTCGGAACGAGCAGTTGTTGACAATGGATGGGGTGAAATGGAGATAAAGTTGGAATGGCAGTGTGGGAAATGGAAAGGTTGACAGTATGATGTTAATAAAAAAAAAAATCATGTTTTGAGTTCCTGACCTTGTTGAAGAACTTTCTCCTGAAACTGTGGTTGGCTCAGCAGTTCATTGTGGGAGGGGAGTGTATCTAAGGCATCTGTGCTCATGGTTAAAGTCTACAGATCCTGTCAGAGTAGAAATGAGAGAAGCTCAATATCTTCAGCATCATCCTTCCATCATTGCTCATTTTAAATATTTTCAGGTTCGAAGACTCCTCTCCAGTCATTCCTCGGCATAGCAGAACAACACGTGTCTCATAATGGAGTGAGTGCTGGAGGCCTCAAGATTTGTGCTGAGCGAATTCTCATTATTTTATCGTTTTGTACATTCGATCATGAATGATTATCATATCGGGGGTAAAGATGGAGCAGATGGAGATGACGGGTCAATTTCATTGCAGAGTCACGTGTCTCAGTGTGCCAGTCCTCACAACCCCACGGCCATCACTGCAGAGGAGTATTTTGACCCAGAGTTTCCCCTCAACAACAGAGACATTGGCCGACCTGTAGAGCTCACCAGCAAAGTACAGAGGTATTTTCTGTCCCTAAAACAGAGCTGAGGTTCAGTGTGTTCCGCTGCCTCACTTCTGATGTGCTGATGTCTCTTCTCCCTCCAAAAGCAGTGATCCCATGCTGCGATTGAGAAAAGGAGCTCACTATAAATAGAAACAGTACAGTAGCGGGCTCAGTCACGTAGTTCCTCTTTCAGAATGTCTGCACTTTATAGCCGGTAGTACTGATGTGTAACACTGGGTATGAGGGATGGACCAGACTGCACTGCACTGCACTGCACTGCAGTGGCTTCTGGCAAAAATAGTCTTTCTTTCTTTCTCTCTCTCTCTCTCTCTCTCTCTCTCTCTTACCAACCCTCCCCCTCCAGATTCAAGGCCACTCTGTGGCTCAGCGAGGCTCACCCCCTGTCATTGGCAGAGCAAGTCATTCCCATCATTGACCTCATGGCCATCTCCAACGCCCATTTTGCCAAACTGCGGGACTTCATCACACTCCAGCTCCCGCCTGGTTTTCCAGTGAAGATAGGTAGGAGAAACAGAAGTTACAGAAAAAGGCAGTTACAGAGAGGTCAGAATTTTGTGCATGATCAAAACAGAAAACCATAGAAATGTGGTTAGGCTTTTTTTTTTTTCTATTTGAGGCTTTTTATTGTTTTTTTATCTGAAACTCTGGAAGGCATCTGCACAGTTGAAGTCCACTTACAAAAGACCACTTAAAAACCAAAATCTCTTAAAGAACTCGTGTCAAAAACATACCTCTCACATCATTTTCTGCCTTTCTTGGGATTAGATCATGCAGACAGGCACTTCTTTATGATACATGAATCATCAAACTTTTGATAATGTTTACTGTTATATATTAAACCTCTTTTTGATGTTATAATTGCAGTTTACCTTTTGTGTCCTCTATCCCAGAGATCCCTCTTTTCCATGTGCTCAATGCCAGAGTGACCTTCAGTAACCTCTGTGGCTGTGATGAGCCTGTTAACGCTGTCACTGTCCACACACCAGAGGCGGCCCCCCAAGCAGGTAACACAGTCATTCTGTTATAGTTGCATCTGTGAAGCAGATACAATTATTATAGGTTCAAAAGTGGAGGACAGTGACAGTTTCCAATTTGAAATGAACAAAGGTGATTTTTTTTTTTTTTTTCTCCTCCTGTGTACTGCCTGCTTTAGAACTGTTGGTCTGTGAACACTGATCAGTTTTATTCTTCTCCTCTCACTGCCCTTATGCCTCCTTGCTTGTTTTTTCTGCTACTAGGGCAGGCCCCTCCTCCCCTGCATTGTGAGGTGGATCCTTCAGTCTTCGAACCCCCAGCAGAATACACTACTCTTGGCCCAGGCCGCAGTGAGCCCATGAGGGATGAAGATGACAACCTCTTGCAGTTCGCAATTCAGCAGAGTCTCCTGGATGCAGGCACTGAAAGTGACCAAGTAAGACCATGCCACTGTATGCTTAGCATCCCTCTAAGGAGAGGAAAAAGGCAGTCTGCGCATTATCTCCAACAGCTTTAAGAAGAGAAGGCAAACAGCAAATTGAACCACTCACTTGCTCAGTTCCTAATACTAAAAAAGGGTTGTGGAGGTCCAAAGCCTATCCCAGATACATGGGGTGCAAGGCTGAGTATGGTACAACCTGGACAGGAGACCAATCCCTACCTGGACATGTATGCATTCACTCACATTTGCACACACTAAGGGCAATTTAGAGTCACCAGTTAACCTGAGATAAATGTATTTTAACTGTGGGAGGAAACCAGAGCACCCAGACTGAACCCACACAGACAAGGGGAGAACAAACGAACTTCACACAGATTGAATAGAATTCAAACCTTTTCCCAAACACCAAACTTCCTTGCTGCCTATATATAACCAGCTGACCATAAATAATGTCCTGTCAAAATAATTTTCTTTTTTGCTGTTTTATAAACAGATCATTGGCAGCTGTAAACATTGATGGTGCTGTTAAAGTTTTAAGCTAAATATAACAATTTCCCTGAATCTTAAACACCTGCAAATTTTTTGTTGTTTAAGAAGTGTTACTTATGTAACTGTGTCAGTTGTTCAGTTTGAAGGAACTTCCTTCCATAACCAAGTCTTTACTGTAAGATTTGAGCATTTATTTCTCACAAGGTGACTATATGGGAGGCTCTCACTAACAGTCGGCCCGTCTCCCATTCGGCCCTGTATGAGGAGGACTCTCAGCTCGAAAGGTTTGTCCTGAACTGTTAATTTATTTTCACCATTTTTGCAGAAGAGATCTTGGTGAGAATTCTTTCCAAGCACAGAAAAACTAAGTGTAGTCTGAAGATATGCGGTGCATGGGGAAGTCCTTGCATGAAGAAACAGAAAAGTAGCCACGTAACTTATGTCTTATCTTTGTTCTGCTTTTTTTAGTATGGTTCTTTGCAGTAATAAGAATCTGAAAATTATGTGTGTGTGTGTGAAAATTAAACCCAGAAACTGCAGTAGGACTTAATAGCTTCAGTACTTGTGGTTGAAATGGCACAGCCTTGGTTTTTTAAATAAATGTCTGGGTCAGATTTTATACTGTTACCAGTGTTTAAAATGATGCAGTAAATAATACCATAATACAGCCAAGTTATGTGCTGTATATAATTGTATGTGGAACATATAGAATATGTGTAGAAAATGGTATATGTAAATGCAAGCGTGAATAAGAATGAGTATAATTAATATTAAAAGGACACATCTCGGTAAAGGAAAATGTGCAAAGTGTAAAATGAAATGCAGCATTTGCTTTCTGCTACAAATGGGTTCGTACTGTATTGCTTTGTCTCCGTCTCCCTCGTGGACAGGGCAATCCAGGAGTCGCTCTCACACTCGTTGGGTGAAAGGGGGGAGACCCTGGGATCATCGGACCCCCCCCAAACACTTTCATCACCGGACCGAGCTGTCCAGTACCCCCCGTCTTACAGCTCGCTGACCGAGTCGAGGGCTCCAGGGGTTGTCGGTGTGGCAACCAGCTTCGATGAGCAGCTGCGCATTGCCATGGAGCTGTCTTGCAGGGACCAAGAGGAGATGGACAGGTGAAGGACAGAGCAGGAGGTTTTAGATTTAAAAAAAAAAAAAAAAAAAAGTTAAAATGTTTCATATGTATGTCCTTTTCTACAAATGGTTTTCTGGGCTGGAAGTCTGCGCAAGAGCAGCGCTATCAAGCAAGTGAAGCGAAGTAGCGTTGGGTCATTGTGGACGCGTGTGTTTCGAAGACCTTGACTGATGTTGACTTGTGCTGATGGGGTTGTAAATTTGGTTTTTTGGCAGGAAGCGGCGGGAGGAAGAGGAAGAGCTGGAGAGGATATTACAACTCTCACTCACAGAGAAGTAATGCAGAGCAGTGCGCCAGCCTGGGGAGGGCCTTTGAAAGGAGATGATGCTATTTATTATTTGTGCTTTTCTTGAAATTAAATTATTGTTATTTGTTCATTATTTGTTGTTTAACAAGTTCGAAACACACCTTTGAAGGCAGGAGGGAAGCAAAAGTGGAGTGAGGGAGGTGTACGGTGTAGTACATCGTGATGTTAGACTCCCTGACTCAACTGTGGAAACAGTGGGGAAGAGGACTGAAGAATTGAAGAGTTTAAAAAAAAAGGACTAGAGTAAACTGCACTGAAGGACTGGGCTTCGTTTTAGAAATGACCGCACAGTAACAAGCACCCGTACTGTAGGGTTATGGTAATTCAGTACATATGATATATTCATCTTAATAATGCAGCTGCGCGCGCACGTCGAAGTGTAAGAGCTTCTAGTTTCCTTCGGTTTCTCACAATCGATCCTGCTGTCGTAATTTGAGGGAACAAAAACATCCTTAAATCTGAACAAAACTAAAACAGGGCCGAGAATGTAACGATTGAAGAAAATGTGTGAATCCGAAGTATGTTGGCTGTCTACTAATGTACGATATGGGAACTGACTAAATAAACTTATCAAACGTGTCTCTTGTGTGTCCTGCTGCTGCTGCTGCTGCCAGCGCTGCGATGCCTCCATTAACTAAGAATGTCGGAATGCAGAACCATCGAGTTTTACTGGGCTGTGTGTAACACACGAAGCACGCGTGTATATCTGAGCTCGGCAAGTTTCGACTGACACTCAGTGTTTGCTTCTTCATGTATCAAATATGTAAGAGACTCCTTGTGAGCGCGTAGTAATGATTATCTGCAGGAACCAGCAACATTCCTGCACTGAGAACACGCTCGCCTGAAGCGAAGAGTTCCGCCGCGACGCGTCCCCTTTAAGAAAACCCGTGCGGAATCGGCCTCTTCCAAATAAGGTCGTGTTTATTTTTCTCGGCCGAAATTATTTCTTCCTGGTCCGATGGCACTACTCCCCTTTAAGTGAATGCCGAGAGAGGAATTGGGACTTTTCACGAGCTGCATCAAAACAGAGGGGAAAAGCTGAGGGACGCTTGGAAAACGGGGTGAAGCCGCGCGGAGGGCCGGAGTGTGGAGGCAGGTAAGAGCAAGAGCAAGAGCAAGAGCGCTCCCTCGGCACTCGACGTGCTTGTTCACGCGCTCTCTTAGTCTTCCTATGTCACGTTTTAAGGAACTACACAAAACTGGTAGAAGAGCAAGAGGCAAAATAAATTGCAAAACGCAGCGGTTACATATGCAGTGCGCGGCTTCGCGGGCTCGGAGCTCTTCGTTCCGTTCGGCCGTGTTCGGCGCGTGGGGTCCACGTCACGGGACACTTTGGGCATGATATACCTGGCGCGCGCGACGACGGTGGACTGAGAGGAAACTGCTGCTTCGTGTCGCGGTGGTGGTGTAAGAACTGCGTTTTTCCCTCGGCCACGGCACGGGCGACGTGTCAGAACACGGTACACGTACACGGTACAGTAGTAGTAGCGTAGATAGTACTGCTGGCCAAACAAGGAAATACGAGTGTCAGTGTGTAGCATCCAAGTTATTAGTTAATCCGATCCGTCCGTGTGTGATCACTGGTGAGTGACGCGAGTGGATACATACAGCAACAGTGTGGAATGTGAGTGGATTCATTGAAAACAGTGTTTCTTTTGTGACAGTCCTGCATGTTCACAGATTTGACTGATACTCTTATATCTGCACTGAGACTGACAGTGAGTGGGGACCCCCTGCAGCCCTGTAACCCCACCTGGTGCTCCCGTGGGTTTGATCACTCCACATGTGACAGGTGAGCTCTGTTTCACACCCACAGAGAGCTCCGTTCCTCCCGTGGATCCTGGTGAGAGACCTTGGTGGACGTCGTCAGGGATGGCGCTGCTGACGCTCCACCGAACCCCATCTGTGTGCACCACGCCAGTGAGTCATGGGGTCGAATCCCCCCCCCCGGGATTGTCCTGTTCATGTGTGTTACGCGAATGACAGTTAGCAGTTCTTTTTCGGGATTTTCACAATCTTCACCCTTTTGATGTCTCCGAAGTCTCTGAGTATTATGCAGCGTGACACGTTCTCGGATTTCCTCTTTGCCGTAGACCTTGGCAAATAAATGATAAATCTCAGCTATTTATGTTTAAAACAGGACTTGGCATTCATGATTATAGGAAAGTATTGTTTAAATGGTGTAATTATATCATGTACAACTGAACATTACATTTAACAGTATTAATGAACGGATTATTTATAAATACCGAATACTGCAGTATGGTGTCTTCCTTACCCTTTAGTTTTTGTGGGGTTTTTCTGTGCTATTAATATGGTATAGTAAATATCTCTTTGTGCTACAGTCTTTCTTAGAAGGTGTTCAGCCTTCGTAAGAACATTTTCATTTATTACCAGTAAAAGAGTGACGGCGCAGGCCGTTATACATCAGTATCAGTTACATCAACACAGTCGTCCTTGCCTGAGTCATGGTTATATCGGCGGCGGCAGCAGCGGCTGATAGAGGATCTGGACGTGTAAACCTCTTTTTCTGACACCATCAGACTTAGCGCGGTGCCCTGTGCTAACATCTCATGGTTGTTTTCTCCTCCTCTTTTCGCCTTCTTTCCCTATTTCTCCCTGTGCCATTCGACCAGCTGACACACATTTTTCTTTCTTTGTTTATTATTTCTAGTTTTTTGCTAAATCATGTTTGAACTAGAAATCATCTCTGGTATGTTTAAACCCTGTTGTTTCCTTTCTTTCTCTGTGCCGGTCCGTGGTGCGAGTCCATGTGAGGCATGCAGTCAATCTAGTGCCTGACTGTATTAACTCATGTTCTGTCTCTTCTCTCCAACCTTGATCGCTGTACTCTACTTCAGCCCCTTTCTGCTTCTTCTTTTTTTCTTTATTCACTGTCTCTGTCTGGACATGTCAGTTGCATAACAGGTAATGTTACTGTATCAAGTTTCACTCCCCTCAGCCCTCGACGCCACTGCTCTCCCTCCCGGCTCCTGGCTCCCGGCTCCCTGCTCGCAGCTTCGCTTTGCTTCCCTCCCTTGTCTTTGTCCCCCTAACCTGCTGTCCACATCTCCACGTCTCCATCTCTCCTCCTCTCTCTCACATTCTCTGCCATTCTCTGTTTGTTTCTCAGCACACTGATAATCTAATATAATCCCCACAAAGAGCTTTTTCCATTCTTTTATTTAAAAATCACTTTGGATAGAGATCTCCTCCTGATCCATGCTGCATAATGTACTGTACTGTACTAGTAAACTGGTCGAAGGGCCACATCTAGTGGAATTTGTGACATTTAACTTATGAGTTATAATTATGCTTCCGTATTAATTATGTCCTGGTTATTTCAAGGATGAAGTCATTCCAAGAAGAGGAAGACTTCAGAAGAGGTATCATTTATCGATTCCATGTGCTTGCTGTCAGGTGGTCCGGTTAAATTTAAAATTACTGGAGCTTTGAGGAACAATTTCGTTCATTTGCCATCATCGTTAGCATTTTTTTGTCTTTGTGGTGCACAAACATCTTCCTTTGAGTTAAATGTTGATGAACCTTTTGCGCTGGCAGGGAAAGTTTCGCTCTGGTGAAAGGGGCGGTGCTTTTGCTGGAGGATGGGGCAGGGACAGGGGATGAGACTCCACCCACTGTGAGCAAGCACCGCCCCCCGGGGGCTGGCAAGGCAGTCATTCAGCACCGACACCTCCATGCCATGGTGTCACTGCTGCGACCCGAAGACACCCTCAAACTGGTGCGAGTCACACAGCATACTGTGTTTCCTGTGTCTCTGCTCTTTCATTTTGAGTTGCGTAGCCCGTGTTGCCCAAGAGTCTCTCTGTGGTCCTGTTTCATTGTGTTCGATGTTTCTGCAGCTCTGTCTCAGGCTCTCCGCCAAACCAGCCTGCATTATTGGAATGACAAGATCATTATTCATAGTCCAAGTCATACACACAGCAATAAACATAATGAAAAAGGACAGAATTCCTGAGAAGACAAAGGAAATGAATCTGCTTTCCTCTCCTTCCCGTCTCTCTGGCAGGCGGTGCGTTTGGAGTCGGTCAGTCCAGTCAGAGTGAGATACTTACTGATCGTTTCTACCACGTGCAATAAGCACGAGAGCCTCTTGCTGGGAGTTGACTTCCCCAACGGAGACAGGTGTGTTTGCATTGTGCTTCTGCACTGTCTCCGTGGCCATCGCACTCCTGGGAATGAAGGCAACGCCGAGGCCCTGCGCAAAAGTGTACCATGCATGTTTGCGTTCTCGTTTCGAAAGGGCCCATTAGTCGGTTAAATATGTTTCACCTTTTTGTCTCCCTCAGCGATCAGTGTACCATTGGTCTGGTCCTTTCCATATGGAGCGATACACAGGTGTATCTGGATGGAGATGGGTAAGGCACGAGAGCGTTTGGAACCCAGAGCTTCGGCTGCGAAGTGGTGACAGTCTGTGAGATGAGCTTACAGCGAGAGAGAGAAGTGCGGCAACGTGAAAAATAGCTGCCGCAAAGCGTGTGTAAAAACACAACTGAGTTGCTGCGGCTAAGGTCGGAACATTAGTCCGAATTTTTCGAGTGTGATTTTTATATAATCCATACCGTTTGAAACATACCTGTTCTGTGGCATATTTCACTTAGTAGTCAGTGTTCCGGCTGTTTACATTATTTATTGATAATTATGTAATAAAGCACTTAGGTGAATGTTGGTTATGCTGCTGTTGTGCCTTTGAAGCTGTTTTATGACTTATTAGTTTACACACCCATATTAGAAAATATTGTTTACATGCTATGGAAGAGACTAACTGGTTGGGCCTGCTTAGAGCAGCTTGGTAAATATTGAAGGTAGAGGTATGGTGGAAGCAGAGGGAGGAACAGCATTGAGGAGAGGGATCTAAAAGTCAACAAAGAATAACAGTCTCATTTCCACGGTGATCACTTCCACCTGTTCCAAGTGGGACCAGCGATTCGCTTACTGTGTTTGCCCTGTAACCCACACCTCAGAGTGTTTCAGCCGCTGAGCCGTGGCCCTGTCTCTCTTCCAGTGGGTTCAGTGTTACCTCAGCGGGTGATACCAGGACTTTCAAACCAGTGTCCATTCAAACCATGTGGTGAGACGGAACTCTTCCCTTGCTTTTCACAGCTTTATTTACATTCCACCCACCCTGCTTAAGTCGAACTGCCTGTAAATGTCCCCAGAACCATAAAATATCTCTGCTGTGTGGAGCAGAATTGAACCTTTGACCGTCTCTTGGTTTTATGGTTCGTTTGCAACTCCACGGCAAATTAACGCTTGACTTACACCCACAGTGTGACCTTCACATGTAGTGCTGCCCACTCAGTCCCCTTCATGCATGGGAGTAACGCCTATCGTGTTGAACCCTGCACACCCAGGTCAGTACTGCAGGCGCTGCATGGATGCTGCGAACGTGCAGTAAAGGGTGCCCTGATTCCTGGTTCTGGACTGAGCTGGGCTCGGAACTACGCTGCCCAGATTGAGTCGGATCAGCTCTGCATCAACGAGTGGTGCGCCATGACGGGGTTGGAGTCGGTCAGGAGGGACGATGTGGGGCACAGGTGAGCTGCCCAGCTCAGCCAATGCTCAACACTTCACTGTGTCTCTGAGTCGTCAACGTTCAGTCGTCCGTCTCTCCTACTAACCCAGTTCCTCGGAGAGAGCGACGGTGGAGAGGAGGATCAAAGCGCAGCTTCGAGAGATCATGCGGAGTGAGGACCTTGAGAACATCACGTCTAAACAGGTGAGACGAGAGAAGTAATGGACGCGACGCTCACGGCCACGTACCGTCCCTGGTCCAGATGATCATGTGATTATGACGATTGATATTTGTACACTGGCAGGTCAGGAGTGCCCTTGAGAAGAACATCGGCATGGACATGAAGGACTACAAAGAGTTTATTGACAATGAGATGATGGTCACCATGGCTCAGATGGACAAGCCCTCCCGAATATTTGACTACCTGTACCTGGTGGGCGAGCCGCATCGTGTAGTGTACTGTACTGTACTGTATTCCATCACAGAACACAAGATCAACTTACTAAAGGCAATTTAGCATAACTCCTGATCGGTGAGAAAACGATCAGATTAAATGTGCTGGTTTCCCAGGAGGAAAAGCTCACTTCAGACTGGACGGATGTATGTGTCATGTGTGACTAGGAGAAGTAACATGGTAAAATGAGACCTTTTGGACTGGTCCTTTACCGCTCTGGGTCTGCCATGACCAGGGCTAGAGAGCCCAGTGCTGCTTTCCTGCATCACCCTTCCTGACTTTCAGGAGGTTGCCCAAGAATTTTTTTAAATTATTATTTAAATGCGGTGTATTTTAAATAGAATAGTCGTATAGTAAATTAATTCAACTTTTCCTTTGTTTTTAGGGCTCTGAATGGAATGCAGCCAACTTCGAAGAGCTACAGAAAAACAAGTATTGGCTTTTCCCTCTTTTCTATTTCCTCTTGTGTTTAGTGTGACGCCGTTGTGTTGATGGTGTTCGTGTCACGCAAGTTATGAAAACACACTCCTTGTTGAGCTCCTGTTTGGTCTGTGCCGTGTTATTGTCTCCCGAAGCGTTCGCTGTGATACTAGAGATAGACAGCTGTGAAGATGGACGCTTTGTGTTGAAACACACAGAGAGTAAAGTGTGTGCGGTTAAGATGCCATCGTTGTGTTTTAACAGTGTCGGCTACATTTTGAACGTAACCCGGGAGATAGATAACTTCTTCCCTGAATCCTTCACCTACATGAATATCCGTGTGTACGACGTGGAATCAACAGACCTGCTCTCTCACTGGAATAACACGTACTCTTTCATCAACAAAGCCAGGTGCGTCTGCCTCCCTCTCTCTCGTGCACCTCTCCGTGCTCGCGATATTGGAAATGAGCGATTGGATCTCGAAACCCCAAGTCCAGCGTACTAAGCGCGTAGAGGGTGTGAATGCTGTGCCCCCGTCCCCCTCGCAGGCAGAGCGGCCAGGGGGTGCTGGTCCACTGCAAGATGGGCGTGAGTCGCTCGGCCTCCACCGTGGTGGCGTTCGTCATGAAGCAGCAGCACTGGACGCTGGAAAGAGCCCTGGCCCACGTGCGCGAGAGACGGCCCATCATTCAGCCCAACGAGGGCTTCATGAAGCAGCTGCACACGTACAGCGGCATCCTCTCTGCGAGGTAGGCGCCGTCCCGGGGTTCCGGCACGTTCTCGGCTGTGAGCTTGCGGAGCCGCCTTGGCCAGAAGGTGACAGAGCGGCTTCGTCTCTCAGTCAGCAGCGTCACAGCACTCTCTGGAGGCGAAAGTCACGGGAGATTAGGAAAATGTCGTACCAGAGCAACGAGGAGGAGGCAAGTGACGAGGAGGAGTTGGAGGAGGGGGAGGAGGAGGAGGAAGAAGAAGAAGAAGAAGAAGAGAATTATGATGAAGAGGAAGAAGGGGAGGTGAGACTGGAAAAGAATAAGCTCAGTGTTCGGTGGAAACTGCTCCAGATGCAGTTATGTCCGTTTTCCTCAGTGATCTGCGTGTCTTGATGTTCCTTTCTCTACATTGACATGCACAAGGAGCTGAGGTTATGTTGATGGCCGATCTCCAGTGTCCTCTCCTCTCCGGCCCCCACCTCCCTCCCTCCCTCCCTCACTCCCTCAGGTGTTCCACGAGCCCTGTCCTCCAGGGGACTCCCTCCCCCCAACACCTGGCCCCTCGCAGGAGTCTCCCTCGTCAACCCACCACATTACTGTCCCAGACAGCGACAAGGTAGCGTCACGTACAGCGTGCCTTCAGACCGCATGAGGCCCGGTTCCCTCATCAGCTCGGGATGACTGAGGGCCAGCGGAGCGCCACGTGTTGTCACTCATTCAGTTTGTCAGTGCGCTGTCTGTAGCAGCAAGTAAATTGAAACGGTTCTGCTGAAAAGAAGCATTACCATACTCTGCAGAGTAGGACGTGTGAATCAATCTTTGTGAAGATGTTACTTGTAATGAGAAGTTCGGTATTTTGAGCTCAGCTGAAGGGCTCCGTTTCCCTCCATCGGGGATTTTGAAAAGCTGTTCAGGGTCTCTGTGTCTGGCAGATTCTCCAGAGCCCCAGTCGGAGTGGGAGAATGAATCTCTTCTCACTGATGCAGTCGATCTGTGAACAGGATGAGGAGGACAGGAACACCGACAAAGAGGTGAAGAAAAGGCCCCTGACAGGTTACAGCTCGCATCATTTTTACTGCTCTCTTTTAAGTTTGTCTTTGCGGCATCTTTGATACAGACTGCTGCCGGTCAGTGGAGGTCACCAGGGGAGCGGAGGCGGAGCCAGGGAAGGAGGGGCCTTATTCATCAGAAGGCCCATGTGGACCTGTCCCCTGAGCCACGCAGCCGTTCCAGATGCGAAGGCGCGGTCAGTGAGAAGGCAGGTGCAGTCAGCCCCTCACCTTCCAACGAAATGAGTGGAGCGGGAAATGGGGGTGGGGGGGACGTGGGACGTGCAGCAGAGAAATAGGTGGGGCCTCGGCGGAGCAGAGAATTGGGAGGAGCCTTGAAGCGGGAGGGAAAAGCTACTCAGGAGATTCAAAACAGGAGAGAAGATTTTCCGCCACACGGAAAAGCGAAATAGTTCCAGGATGGTGACAGCAGTAGTTTTACAGCAAAAATGGAGTGACAGCTACGGATAAAACATACCGGTATACTATCAGTGTGCAGTACCTCACTTAACTGCACAAGCACTGCTTTTTGGATGGACTGGATGCCCCTGTGTCCAAGCCCATGTTCATACTGTATGTTACAGCGGTAAAATACTCACTGCAGGTTCACTTTATACACTGACATTAGCAGCTCTCAGTACTACTAGTCCTTGACTTTCCACTCCATGTGCTCCTTCTGCTTACTCGCTCCACTCCAGTGTTTACCACCTTATGGAGAAATCCAGATGTTTTTACTGAGCTGTATGGGCAAGAAATGTTTTCATAAATATTTGGACATGCATTTTAGGTTTGCTAAGTTATTGTATTACATTTGTGTATTATTTTAGCATTATTCTGACAGAACAATTTACACACACACCTTCACTGTCTCTCTGTTCCCTCTCTCCATTCTATGCAATATTTGATTTTAAGCTGTATTTTATTCCAAGAATGTGAAACATGCAGGAATTAGATAGTAATCAGGGCCATGCATTTTTATTTCTCTCTTGGCAAAAAATACAGGTTTCAACAGGACTCCTAGAGGTAGGAGAGTGTTGATATTTTTTTATGAACATGTGTTTTTCTGGGTAATAGGACTTTTTGCTAAAGTGTGTACCCCATTATAACTGCACATTGCACTAAGAATATGTACAAATTGTACTAGAAGTAAATCAAGAATTCCAGTTTAGTCTTAGCCATAAAGTATTGGTACAAATGTCAGGAGTATTTTTTTTTTTTTTTTTTACAGCTTGGCTGTTTTAGTGCCTTAAGCCAAAAGAGTTATGTTTTAAAAGAATGTGGCCCTCCATATTGAGATTTGATCTTGAGAAAGTTGAGAGCTGGTATTTTTTTCACCTGTTTTTGTCACTGTGCCTTGCTGGGAGTTTATAAATAGTTGGTATGCTTGTGTGTGTGTATATGAAAAGTATGCCTGTATCTAATGCATGAATGTGACCAAATGTATTATACTGTATGTATTATATGCGTGCATTTGCTTTAGAAGTAATGTAGTGCAGTATGTGTGCCTAACCCTCTGCAAACAGACTTAAGAGTTCAAGTTGACATCAGTCAGAATTGAACAAAAACCAAAGATGAACACAGTATACAGTGTATTGTAGTGGGTTGTATTGCATCTGTTATACAAAGCGCTGTTCTGAACTTTATTCTACTGAATGTCTAACACTGCTTGGTTCTCGAGTGTTGTTGCCAGTACCTATATCACTGAATGTTTACAGCTGTATAAATGACTATATTAAAATTGCAGACTGATCTTCTTTCGTACCACTACACTGCACACAGTACCAGTGAATGCCCTCAGTCACTATCCATACATACACTGAATGGACAGTGCAAGAACTACACAGGAGTATGAATAAGTGCGTTTAAGACTGCTACCTAAATAACCATATAAAAAAAAATTCCAAACTGAAGGTTGTCACTGTGTATTTGGCAACTTGGTACCAGAGGCAGAAACCACAGTTTATACAAGAGGACGAGACAATGGTGTATAAAAGACAAGACAACTTCACCCTTTATTTAGTGGAATTCCTGACAAATTCCCCTAGCAGTGGTCAGTCTACATATTTTCTTCTTGGTTCGCACAACTTGATTCCTCCTCCTTTCAGTGCCATCCTGAACTTCTTTACCTGGGAAATGGAGCAAGAGAATATTTCAGGGCCAAGTAAACATATTGCTGCCTGCACTGACATGAGTAGTACTGTACGGAGAGGGCTAGAGAAAGTGCTGAATCAATAGTTCTATATTAACTGAGCATAAGCGGTTGTTGTAAAATACTTTTGTGCATTGGAATTTCTTTTGCCCATAAATATTCCAGAATAAGTTCAAATAGTGATTACTAGGGACTTCAGATTTAAAGCAGTAATTTGTACATGTATAACAAGTGGATTGGGAAAGGTTTCAGTTTTTGAGAAACTCACCGACTCGGAGCGGAACGTCCATGGGACGACCCTGAAGGCGAGTCGTTGGAACCCAGCTTCTCTACAACGGGCTGCCAGCACCTCTCCAACTGCCTGGGAGGCAGCGACTGAGCGGGTGGAGTGCAGCTCCCGCTTCAAGGCCCACTCCTTTGTGGAGCAGGATAGCACTGGTGTGGATGAGTGGGGGGCGAAGATCTCTGCTGTGATGTAGTTCTGAGAGCGGGAGTACACTAATCTGAGGGGGAGAGCAGGACGAGCACACGACTATGTTTATTTACAAACCTGCATTGCTTAGTAAAGTGTTATAAATCAGCTCAGTTTATTATGATAGATGCATTATAAACAGACATTCTTGGTTGTTCAACTCTTTATATTAGGACTTAATTTAGCCAAGAATATGCTTTTTGTCCATAGCCAACTACATACCTTAATACACTTCAAAAACATTTTACTGACAACTGAATACAAATTTGTATTGTGGCTTGAAAAGCAAAAATAAAAATCCAGTTGAGGTACGTGTAAAACAAAGGATTTGTGACTTATAAGTAAATGTTATATGTAAAGAGGGGAACTTCACAAGATTGACTGATAGATAGATATGCAAATAAATAAAACCAGGCAGCTTTAGGCATGTTGACAACACTGTCCAATAAAAACAACTTTCCAGCTCTCTTCACAGTATCAATTTCACCAGTAGCAGTGTTTCTTTTTTTATGAAAGTGCACAAATTTACTTTGCAATTCCAAACTTAAATTTGTGCTTAAAGTAGCAAATCTCTTCTAAATGTGAATAATCATGTTTCAAAGGTCCAACCAAACCATCAGAAGCAAAGGGCTCCGGAATGAGCAACTGTAACAAGTGGGCAAACACAGAGCTTCACTCCAAACTACTTTCAGTACAAACATCCTGGCCTTCAGTATGCTGGAATCTGTCCTTCACGTTACGTAAGTAGCCCGTACATTGCAGCAAGGGGGCGTCTCCTAGGATCTGAACCATCACTGCTTTGAAGACAATCTCTCCATCGCCATCCTGTCCTACAACACCACATGTCAGCTGCTGAGATTATGCACCCTGGCATAAAACAGGTGGGGAACTCCTGTCCTCCCTCTACCTTATATGTGTAACAGAAGAGATACACCCAAGTGGAGGACAGAATCACACACTCCTCCATCCTCCACCCACACATCGCTCCTCTTTAGGTGGATCGATCCATTCGAGCTGGTTTTTCTGGTGTGAGGCAACCACCAAGCGGTCAAACAAGGTCGAAACATTGCAGCTGCTCCACACTTGATACCTGTGATAATAGTGGTTTGAAGGCCACACTGTCTCCCATCCTCTGTCCTTCCTCGCGAGGGCCATTTGCTCCAGATTGCGGGGGTTTCTGTTCAGGAACTCCTCACTGATCTCCTCATCCTCATTGAGCTGTGGCTCGGCCTCGGCAGCTGACTGACTCATAGAGCAGGCTGAGAAAAAAGGAAGGAAACGGCGCACCATTAATTCTCTATTCCGGTTCTTTACCGCACACTGAACTGCACCCCAGGAATAAAAACTACACACACGAAAACAACAAGTCAAGACTTAGCCTAGGCTAGTAAGTTCCAGCAAAGCAGTGGACTGTCAGTGTCATACACAACATCATCATCATCATCATCATCATGTCACGTATAATACATGATAAGTGTTTCAATCGTTAGTAACGTAAACTAGGTTGACAAATTACGTAGCAGTGTGAAACGAAGAATTTGTTCGAACTAACCCGATTTCGTCGACGACGGCGGGCCATGATGAAATGTCTCACTTAGTCTCGTGCCCGCTTTTTGCCGCTGCACCACTTGACCAAGCAGAAGTCTAACTGTGCGACCTAAATTCCCCAAGGCTGCCATTACGGTGGAACGGCCAGTACTCCTACTGCATGCAATTAAGCACTGTCTGTGCTCAAACAACCGTGTGGACAAAACACCGACATGACATTCTAACACACATACTACACCAACACCGCCGATGCACGGGACGGCGCCATGTTTAGCTTACGTATTTCCGCTTCCGGTCGACGGGTGACACTGCGCGAGCGCCCGCGTGTACGCCAATGGTGTAGAACGTTCGAGGTCCGGCGTTATTGCTCTCGTGCGGCGTGTTTTACTAACGCGTGAAACGTGGAATGATGGAAAAATGACAATTCATATTAAAACCGAATGGACTGTAAGCAGCCATATAGTTATTACAAAAATATGTGAGACTCACAGTGAGTCATGCACGATTTACCTTAAAAATATGTAAAGTCAGAGCTACATTCGACGAATTAAACCACACAATTACAATTCATGATAATTAATTACCCTTATAGACTCGTCTCTAATATATATTATATATGTAATTCTTATATAACTAAAAATAATAGAATGACACGGAAATATATATATCCTCCTATATGAGGGGCTTATTATTCAGCCCAGTTGTATTATGGCGGGTTATTTTGATCAATTCACATCCACAACATGCAATTCTGTATCGGAGTTTATTAAAATATCTCCTGAAAAGGTTGCAATAAAGATGCAGAAGACATCAGAAAAGACTGCAAAAGCAGAGAAGAATACAGTACATGTAAAAAAAAAAAAGAAACATAATGCTATGCCCTGGACTACGCTGAAGCCAGATCCCGAGGTACAGTACGGCCTGTGCTTCCAGGATAGGCTCCGGACCACCGCCACCCTGCATCACACGACTGGTTATTGATAATAAATTAAATGAACATGTAGAAATAATAATTTTGTTACAGATGTATTCATTGTCAAAGATCAAATACACAGACATTTTCAGAACCGCTTGTCCCATAGGGGTCGCGGGGAACCGGAGCCTACCCAGCAACACAGGGAGTAAGGCCGGAGGGGGAGGGGACACACCTAGGACGGGATGCCAGTCCGCCACAAGGCACCCCAAGCGAGACTCGAACCTCAGACCCACCGGAGAGCAGAACTGTGGTCCAACCCACTGTGCCACCGCACCCCCTATAGATCAAATACATTTTTAGAGATATTTTAATGAATTGTAGGTGAAATGTTTTTTTATCCAGGGTGGCAAGGTGGCACAGCAGCGTTTGTGGACACCCTGTCCCTATGTGATAGGCTTCAGGCTATATTTTGTCCATGAACTGATGCTTATTGAAAAAACAAATACTGGGAATTTGATCCTCTCACAAGGCAAATTCATCTAATGGGGTGACTTCAAGGAACGAATTGAGTCCATTATGAGGAATAGGTGTATAATGTTGAAGTTGCGAATCCCTGAAATAACATCTGTGACACCAAAGAGTGGTTTGATGTAAAAACAGCAATATTTATAAAGACATTAGAAGGGCAGAGCTGCTTTTTGCCCAGGTCAGCCTGGTAGCACAGTGAGTAATGCTGCTGTTTCACAGCACCTGGATGGTGGGAGAGGCCATGGGTTTGATCCCTGCTCAGTCTGTGTGGAGTTTGCATGTTCTCCCTGTGTCTGTGTGGGTACCCTCTGGGTGCTCTGGTTTCTTCCCACAGTCCAAAGACATGCTGTTCAGGTTTGGCCATAGTGTGTGAGTGACAGAGAGAGTGTGTTTCACTGATGTATGGATGAGTGACCCAGTGTAAATTGTGTATCTAGCAGTGTAAGTCACTGCAGTGAATAAGGTGTGTGGGCTGATAACACTACATAGTCTTAGTTGACTTCCAATCAACTCTAACATCACCTAAGATGTTTAAATGCTTTAATATGAAAGAAACGCATCTGATTTGTTAAAGTATTAAGGACTTGAATTGATTTTTACTGTTTGTACCAGTCTGTACATGTCCAAAGTAATCTGCTTAGGAATACTCAACTTTATTGAAAATGTTCTATCTGAACACTTCACAGAAATAAGCTATCTCTCCTGAAGTTTGTCATATTTTATTAATTCATAATTTCCATTAAAAAATATTACAGGCTGATCTTAACAAAAAGCAGAAACACAGTAACCATAGGGATGAATCTTCTTCATTAAGGCAATTTATGAAATATATAATTTCATGTAAAAGGAAGATAAAAAAAACCAAATAAAAACAAACATCTGCACACAGTTGAAGTACTTTGCTATAAATGTAAAACCTTACAGTATGACAAACAGACACTTTCATGCTGTACTCAAAATGATGCTCAACTCATCAAAAACACCTGTGAAAAGACATACTTGACACACTGCAATACGCTAGTTTTAACAGCATCCCTTTGTGTGGATTACATTGGCGATGAAAAACAGAAGGATGTACGGTAGATCTGTCTGTGCTGACAATGCATGCTTTGCACTGCATCAATTTGCCAGTGTATTAGTTACGTACTAACACAACATGCAAGATATACGTTTTTACAGATTTTTTTAAAAACATTTCAACCACTTTTGTTAATGTGTGCCTTTAAAAACGAACAGGTCCCCTTTAATGATGTCACGTGTTAATCATTTAGTTCAATCAGATTTACAGAGTAAAAGAAAGTAGAAGCACCAGACACGTGCAGGCTTGCCTTGCTATTTCGTCGGGGGCACTGCACTACTTACCTATGCTAGACTTCATGTTGTGGCTCCACTGAGACACAAACATCTGAACCGATCACTTTTCCTGAGTAAGTCAGAGCTCATACAATACAAATAACTGCTGGAAGACTGAAATGAACATCTCTCCTTAAGGACATATTCAAAGAACTTCCTACTCAACAGAAATGGCATAATGAAAACAGAAGCATCCTACAAGTGTTGTACGAAAAGGTACTGACACTCCCGTGGGGGCTCAAATAGTACCCGAACTTATTTGGGGGTGTGAAAGACTGGACTTTTGCTTCAGTAGTTTAGTCTCTGACAACTGAAAGATCTGGAACAATACTCCATTACAGGCAATACTTACAGAAAATTTTTGATTAGACTGAATTGAAGAACCATACCAACATTCCATGGTCACTGTGCATTCAGTATATATAGAATTGGAAGTGTTTCTTCTGAATTTTATCCTTCAAAATTATACAAATAGATGGCCTTCAAAATGCATAAATGGCTCGTGATGATAAATGATCATAAATGAAAATTTTTAATACTAAATTTGGCACTTAATTAGCTACTGAGGAATGTATGATGGAAGCAAAAGAGAATGGGCAGAGCTTGTAGCCAGTTCCACTATAGAACTTGTTTTGAAATTCCACCCTGTACAAAAAAAAAAAGGAGAAAAATTTCAAAATCATAATGGGCAATTCAAAGTGAACCGAATTTAGTGACTAGAGCTCAGCAAAACCACCCTGCAGATGACACTGTTATTAGGTTACTGCAAATTTCCACTTCACATAAAGTCTATGTTCTTTGTCTTCCAACATATCAAAATCTGTCACAAACTCTAGAAGCAAAGTTCATTCGCGTTTACATAAATTCAGACTGTGTCTTCTCTCACCAGTGTAGACGGAGGGCGTGCAGGAAAGCTGACAGCCCCTCCATGACCAGCAGAATGGAAACCGTCAACACAGCAAAGAAGGCAAAGATGACCACAAGGATAATGGAGGCCACATAGTCCTTCCTGGAGAGGGGCATCCGCATCACCATCACCCACAACACCTCTGACAGCTCTGAAAAACAAGACACTCATCGTACATACAATGAAACTCATGACACCTTCTCCAAGCAAGATGATCCTTTCCAATATACCCCGAGGTCCAGGACATCGAAGGCACCATCAAACACAGGGGGACTTAGAAGAAAGAGAACTGCTGAGAATGGACACAGAGACAGGTTGGTTTGTCGCTACGGATACTCACGTGCATGTGCCAAGCTGAGCGCCCACAGCCGTAAGTAAGAGGCAGTGTTGGAGATACAACCAAGGCAATACTCAATAGTATGGATTGCCTGGTGCATGAACACATTTGGCAAGTCAAACTCCTGAAGATTGCAGCAGGAGAAAGCGAGAGAAACCACTGTTTAGTGTTAACTCCTGATGAAAGAAAAGACTTAGCTTTTCAGCAAATACCAATAACTTCAGAAAATGTAGGGATTTTCAAACACTTGGGTGTTTCTCGTTTCTCCACATGTTCCTGACCTCTTCCTCACCCACGTGGCCTTCTTCCACATCCCCCTGCAAAGCATTGATGGCACCGTTGTCCGACAGTAGTGGCCTTTGGTCTCCCTGATGACAACACAAAGCAAACACTGAATTCAGAACCATTCAGATATGGTACATGCTGGATATGAGAGTCAAAATGAGAACCCCCCCGGAAAATTCAGCCAAAACACACACTTACTCCTCGATGTCGCCTCTTTCTCTTGTGCGTTATGTATTGATGGACTGGTTTCCCCAACAACAAGACAGGTACTGAACACACAGCCAAAATTACAAGCACCTTCTGTACTATCAGCTGCAGAGAGAGAAAGAAGAACATTACTGTTCTCTGAGTCCCTTCTTCGTAAATTTATTTATCTGACACTTTCCTCCAAAGCAAATTACAATGTTAAGATACTTACAATTATTTACCCATTTATACAGCTGGGTAACTGTACTGGACCATTTTACTTTGCTCGGGGTACTAAAGCTGGATTTAAACCTACAACCTTTTGAGAGCAAAGGCAGCAGCTCTATCCACTACGCTACAGCTGCCCCTTATGGTTATTCCGCATTAGTCTATTTATCACACAGACCTTTTTGACAGCTTCTACTCACCTGTCCGGTGTACAGTGGTGGATTGGTTTTGTTGTCAGTAAACAGGAACATATCAATGAAGTGTATGAGAATACTAGGTGCCTGGTTTGAGTCCATGGGACCATACGCGATCCACTTGAAGATAACCATGAACACCAGATAACCAAACAGGCAGAGCATGAAGATGAGCTCTGGGATAAGAACCAGGAAAATGCTGCTGAACTTCCTGAAGTGTCTGCGGAGAGCAGGAGCACAAAGCACCGTTAGCTGAAAGCCACTGACTGCACGTGGCGAGAGTAGAAACAGCCAACGAGAGACACAGGAGAGCGACTGACATGTAATTGAAGAAGGAAAGGCAAACCCCAAAGGTCATGTGGATCACACCGATGATCACAGACATCTTCATTTTGTAGGAGTTGAGGAATGTCAAGTGGTTATTTGCCAACCCCCAGATCTGCAGAGGAAAATATTTCATATTTTTATGACTGTCTCTCTAAAGTCATCCTGTATGTAAATGTGGGGAAAAAAGGGGTGAGACCCAATAGTATATCTGCATACCGGGTCAATACCAAATGGGTAGGGTCCCTGAAACACTCCCGTAACATTTGGGTCCAGACTGAGATACTGGTTCGCTTGAAATGTTGCGTCACTGTAAAACAGTGCATTTTTAAAACAAATGTATTACTGAGGGTTGGACAAGCATCAGACTGGGCACTGAAGGCAAGAGAAGGCAACAGCACCTCCAGTTGTAGTGCGCGATCATGGGCTGGATGTGCCAACTGGACGTGTACACACTGAGCCCTCGGCTGAAGCATTCGTTATAGATGGCCCCGGTGTAGATGGAGAAGAGACCCATCAGCAATATCAGGTATCTCCCCCCAAACATCATTCTCCAGATCTAATGTTGACAAAGCAAAAGCAAGAGAGATGGTGACAATTTATTTACAATCCAGTACCAGGAAATGAGTTTGGCTTTCCACACAATATTAATAAATTAATTTTCTGGGCTGGATGGACAGTGCAGCAGTATTTATGTATAAGAGAAACAGTCCTGGCATTGATGGGATATTACGTATATTTAAAGGGAGTAGACGTGATTGCTGATGACTGATAATACAGCTGTGACATATAGAGGACCGTGAAAGTTATTACCTCATTGGTGTTGTTCCTCAACTTGGGGTCTTTCTCCTCCAGGACCATCCAGAGTGCTGCAAGGGTCATGAGTAACCCATGTCCCACATCCCCAAACATTACCGCAAAGAGGAAGGGGAAGGTGATGATAGTGTATACCGCTGGAGGAGGGGGGGGGGTGGGGGAGTGAAGGGCCAGAAAGTATATATCTCAAACCCTAAATTTTACCCATTTCTTCCTGAATCTTTGGATTTTTTTTTTTCTTTTTCATCCTCTGAAAATGTTAGTAACTAGGAAGAGGGAAAATGGAAAGAGGCTCTCCTCTACCTGGGTTCACCTCCCTGTACATAGCCACTCCGTATGCATCTACAATGTTCTGGAATCCAGCAGTGAAGGAGTTGGTGGTGAAGAGTGTTGGTGGAGAAGCTGCTGCAGGCAGGCGGTTGTAGAAGGAGTCCACGCTGTTCCCACTCTTCCGCTGTGCAAGAACAATACCGCAATGCTGTACTCACTCACCACTGGGTTTGGCCACAAAAAGTTTGGAGAGGTTGATGAGCAAGCCAAAGATACACTGGCACATACACTGAGAGAAACACTGCTTTCAAATTCTGTCTGATGAGAGCACAGAACCTCAGTCTCTCATCTTTTCTTCTCTTTACATGAACTGACCCATCAGTTTGTTCTGGAACCAGGGATCGCAGCTGGTTCATGGCTCCGGACCCCATTGAGCGCATCTCTGCCTTGCTCCCCACTCCCATCCCCGTACCATCAACACCCGCCACCCTCCCTGACACATCCCGCCACTCACAGTTCCTTCTCTCAGCGCGTTCTGCAGTGCCGGCAGTTGGCTCACAGGACACCAGGCCTCAGCAATGAGACACTTGTCTGTGACGGACGGGCTGCACAGGTTCAACACCATCTGAACTGCCTTGCACTTCTGAACCCGGACTTTCCAGTGCGGGAGGACTGCCACGGCACGATCCAGCAGCTGCTGCAGGTACTGCTCCGTCTGGGCGAGCACCTGTGTGAGAATAAACCAAAGCTATTAATTGATCCAGCTGGAAAAATAATGTTCAGCATCTCTCTGCTGTCTCAATGAGGAGAAATCCCGTGCGTCCAGGGTTGGTTTTCCACCACAAAAAATGCAGTTTATAAAAGCAGCCAGACTCATCTAACAAAATATTATTCCAACTAGAAACTTCTGTAAAACAGACTCAGGGTAATGATTTTGGCCAAAACCAAAAGACATCTGGAATAGAAAAGTACGGAGTGCCGTGGAAAAAAGTATTTCCAAGGGACTTACTTGTTCACACCTATGACTACATTCTACCTTCCACACCAAGAAAATGACACGGAAACAACACTGGTGTCATTTGTTCCTCTCTTTGTCTCTGCTCATATACTTCTACAACTGACAAAAAGATTAGATTAAATTTTAAATTTCGAAATGCTGCAAAACCGGGCTGAGAAATGACCTGAGACAATTACTTTCTCACGGCACCGTGTTAAACCACACTACCAGTGTAAATATCCCAGTGATAAAAATCTAGGGCTCCCCTCTCCTACCGTTTTGATGTCCTCAATCCTGTTCTCCAGTTTTTGGAGAGTTTCCACTCTTTCTGTTGTACTTTCGGGGTAGGCGAAGGTTTGGGTGTGGAAACTGTTTTTGCAGCAGGAAGAAAACGATACAGCAGGTCGCATATCAGTGCCAACGAACAATGTAACCTCAGGTTTCGTCTATGTTTGCACATCGAGAACTTTCGAAGAAGATGGACAGAGGCAATCTTACCAATCACAGATTTTCTTGACTTTCTGACCAATCTGGTCCCCCCAGTAGGAAATGAGGAAGACTGTCCACTGCACCATTTCTCCCTGTGATTGACAGACATGACGGATGAGCACTTTAAATGGGGCTTTTGTATCTTTCTCATCTACTCATTACTACTCGCTACTAAAAATTACACAGCCCTATGAATAATAGTAAATGGCTTAACACTGGAAATCCCTTTGAAGAAAAGCATCCGTTTAATGAATAATTACCTGAATAAATTCAAAGCATGCATTTGCATTTATTCGTTTAGCTGACACTTTTCTCCAAAGCCACTTACAGTGTGACACTACCCTCGATTATTTACAAATTTATACAGCTGGGTAATTTTATTGGAGCAATTTATGGTTAAATACCTTCCTCAACAGCCAGAGGTGGGATTTGAACCTACAACCTTTGGATCCAAAGACAGCAGCTGTAACCACTACGCTACCAGCTGTCCTTTAAAGACTCTAAAATAGGCCACTTCTCTACTTTCTACATTGTCTTTCATTACAGGGATCCCTCTTTTAGAATCATGTGTCTGCCTCTAAGCGTCTTCTTATGTTCATGTAATGCACTCACTGTCATTTTCTGTGAGACACTTTGGAGAAAAGCATCTGGTAAATAAAACTTAATAAATGTAAATGCAACTTGTACAAAAAGGTCAGTTGTTTCACAAAGTAAAAAGTACCACAATTGGAATTTTAATGAAGGACATCAATGCTGAGCCTCAGTGTCCAGCACTAATTCAATAGTCTCTTACAGAGTCAGGCATTTCCAGTCTCTCTTTCATCTCCTGAAAATCCACTATGATGTAACCTCGACAAGCACGCCACAGCAGCCGTTCAAAGGACGGGACTTTCCACGGATGCACGACACCTGCTACGAAGCTACAAAAAGAGGAACAAGGAAGGTGCGTTGGAAGAGTTTTCACATACAAAACACCCAGCGCACCCTAAGCCGCAATATCCCATGGGGACATGCTGACAGCGCAATGACGGGCACTGAAGTGAAGCATGTGAATGAGAACAGCACCATTACCAGACCCTTCCATGTAAACAGCATTACAGGGTTGGATGGTAAAAAGACCTTGAAGCAAGTGGTCTGTGGACTGAACAGAACACTGATCAATCAAGCTCACCTGAGTCGAATGTCCTGCCTGTTGTCCGAAAACCCAGACGAGTCCAAGGTGTGGGGTGGCATCTGTAAGGATTTGTGCGGGATTAGTGCCGCACAGTATGAAGGAAGGAAAAAATTATTCTGGACCAAAAATCTCATTCTCAGAACACAAGAGTTTCACTACAGTAGCTCTGTTGAGCAGCAAAGGCTAAAATGGACAATGCTGCAACATGGGTCACAATCAAAGTACTTTCTTTACTCATCTTTATACCAGCATGGTTACTTAGCAACAGACTGGGATGTTTACAGCAGCAACCGAGGCCTGATGTATAGTTGTATACTCTATGACCTTTTCATGTGAACACTTTGATGTGACGGACTGTCTTTATAAAGCACAAAAACAAGGAATTTACTGTAACTACTGAGAGATAGAATTTTCTTTACCATAGTACTGCTCATGTACTTCCAAAAAGTATAAAGGAAAATGGTTTGGCAACATAGCTGTGCTAGATTCCAGAATCCAGAACAAGTTGTGACCTGATTAAGTTTTAAAAAAAAAAAAAAAAAAAAACCCACAAGCACACATGCTCGTACTAGTCTGGGCTCTTTACTCTGGATGAAAAGCCAAGGAAGTAACAGCAAATAACCTGTGTTGTAGTAAGGGAGTGCGTCTCAGTCAGCACCCCTCTGTACTGAGAAAGCTGAGTCAGCTGGGCCTGGAGGCTGTCTCGGTTCCGTGACACCTATGGAACGACGACGACACAACTAGGAACAGCCTGACAACCAGCACCGAAGCTAACCAGGGTCCTCGACCCCATCCGTGAACGTAAACTCTAACCCCACGCACCTCCTTCAGCTCTCTGGACAGCCTCTCACTCTCCTCCTCGATGGTGAGCAGCTCTCTGGGCTGGGGTGCAGAAGGGGTCGGATAGGGTGGGGACAGGCGTCCCTCCAGAGGAGGGGACCGGGACCGGTGGATCTCCTGCTCCAGGAATGCTGTGGTCCATGGGCAGAGGACAAGTCAGTAGAAAGGCTGATAAAAATTACAGTACGTTCATAGTTAAAACCAAACTGTGAGACTACAAGGGTGAGAAGCCAGAACTCACAAAACGTTTTCTCGAGCTCCTCGCATCGCCGCACTTCCCCAACAAACTTCCTCTGAAAAGCGTTGACGTTTGGGTTCAGCTAAGACAAGGAATGGCAGAAAAGCATGAATGTGGGTCAAATTAGGAGTCAAATTAGATTAAATGAGGAAGTGAGCTAAAGTGGAGCAGTAGGGGGTCTGTTTTATGGTGACTTACATCTCGGAACTCGACCAGTCCCAGCTCTCCCAGTTCGCTGACGCAGTCGTAGGCCGATCCCGACTGGAGAAAGAGCTGCACCAGACAGACTTCCTCGCTACGAAACAGAGCCCCCATGGCAACCTGAGAGACAGGGAGGCAGAAAGAGTGCATAGAAGGAGGGAGGTGGACGGGGGGTAATGCAGTCGATCATGTGATCCTCTCGTCCTTCCTCAAATCTATTTTCTCTTGACAGGAAAATCTGAGAAAAGACAACTGCCACACGACACAGGCTGACCCCCCGCTGCAAAATCGGAGTGACTAAAGCGGAGTCAGCTGACAGGCAAGGACACGGTGACACAGACAGAAACCCAAAGTGTCACAGAGTGTGTGTGGAAACGAAGCCGTTTGCACAGCGTGACCACACCGCAGGATCCTGAGGACACTATGGAGACACTCATTATCCTTTTGTTTAAAAGGAGGATTTAATTAGCTGGGTATCTGGGTGACATAGAGAGAAACATTTCACATAGCATCTGATCAGCTGTATTTAGTTAACTGAATTTATTGGATGTGGAATAACAAAAGGTCCTGCTTAAGAAAGACAATCAAGGCACAAGGAAAATGAATGATTGAAACTGTCGCCGTTATTCACACATTCCCTTAAACTTAAAAAGAAAAGATCAACACCGACAAACATTCATGGGCAGTTTACTGACTGGACAATATGTGCTGTTCAAATTCCAACAAACACCCAAATCAGATTACTTTGCAGACTTGTGATCTGTCCCCCCATGAGTAGCAGTGAGTCTAACTGAAAGCATGTGCAAATCAGCAGGCTAAGGAGCCACTGGCAACATGAGGAGAAATCAGTGCAGGAAGCAATAATTTTGTTAAAAAAAAAAAAAAAAAAAAAAAAACCACACAAGCAAAAACAAAAAACTGTCGAGGCTAGATTAGTTTCAATATGAGGTACCACTGAAAACTAAACCAATAGCAACTGGAACGACCACACAGCAGCAACAGTCTGTGCTGGATTTCCCGGCGGGACACGCACTGCCCATCACTTTGTTATTCACATCTGACAAAGTAGGCTCGCTGACTTACTATACAGTGTGCTGCTGCCTACTGCAGTGAAGCGAAAATGAATATGAACATCAAACGGGACACGCTTGTTTCGGTAATCTGTTCTGTTCAAGTTATCCCAACTTGTGTCTGCCAAGTATTAACACCAATTTCATGTTGTTTTGTTGAATGGCCAGAGTAGTACTAAATTAGCAAATAACCCGTAGCTGTTTGTTTTCAATTCATGAATTTAAATAAAATCACTGATTTCACACACGTTTAGTTACAGAAACAACGTGCACCACAACGAGCTCGGGTGGAAATAAGTTTCAGTAGTTGTAATAAAAACACTCGTGGATGTCATACCGCTCTCTTGCCGAAGTCACAGTCCACGACGGGCACACAGAGCCGGCGCCGCTGCCGAGTCCCCCGCGATGTGCAAACAGACCGACTATAAAACACACATGAAGAGGCGGAGGAAGAACCGTGATGTCGCACTTCCTGTTTCCCAACGGTCACATGACGCTGCCTTGTCACGTGAGAAAGAACGACGGAGGAGGGGTGGCGTCGACGACGCGCATGACGAGGACTTTTCCAGAGCCCTGCCGCGGTCTGTACTGTAGTACAACACGCTAACGCTGACATGGAACGCGTGCGTACAAGCCGTGCATTAGAGCATTGACATTATTAGAGAATATGATACGTTATAGGGTAGCGCAGAATTACCTTGTGAGGTTCACAGTGCAGGAGGTGGGCAGTTGACCCCTTTGTGTGTGAAATATATTTTATTAAATTATTTTTGTTTCTGAAGGTGAAAGGTTGTGTATTGCATTTTTTTTCCATTAATCACAGCATTCAAGGTATGGGATTTAAAGTATTTATTGAGATTCAAAGTCCAACAGATGCTGCCACAATCTGACACAAAAATATAATTTGTTAGCCATAGCATTCACTAGTCACACACAGGATGTAGAATATCTGAAGGAAGCAGGGGAAAAAAGGAAAAAAAAAAAAAAGTTGAAACATTGAATTTTGCATATGCCAAATTTAAAAGTGTTTAGCAACTCTGTTACAGCAACAAACATATGAATGAACAGACCAAAATCAAATGAAAATACAGTTCATACCCTCCAACACCATCCACAGAAAGCCAAGGGAGGGGGAAAAAAAGATTGCAGTAAATCTACCAAGATCAAGTGGAAGGGAAAAAAAAAAAAGGGTGATGGAATTACTAAAAGCAAGGAGTCTGCATGGTGCTACTGAGTAATCTAAATGCAGTTCATGCTGTGAAGCATGGTGGTATCTGCTAGGACTTCCCATGCGCACCACTATTTTGATACCAAATAAAATACCATCGCGATCTGTTCCTGCCGCCATCTAGGCTGTCATTTTACAGGCTATAGAACTTGAGGCTCCTGTCCATTCCAGCAGAGGTGAGGAACTGAGCATGCTCCCCGAAAGCAACACCCGTCACAAGGCCAGAATGATCTAAAAGGGAGGAGGACGTGGGTTAATAGCTTTATATACATATGACAAAACTAGTGTGCTGTTTGCTAGTGTTACAGTACAAACAGTCCCACTTCCCCTACTCAAAAAAAAAAAAAAAAAAAAAGACATTCTCTCACCGGTGAAGTTGAGGACCTCAGACCACTGCTTGCAGACATACACTCTGATGTCAGAGCCAGCCACAGCCAGGTACGTACCACTCTGGTCAAACACCAGAGACTTCACCTGAAGGGACAAAAGAGGAAAACTGAGTTTACAACACTGTACCAGAACTATAGGGCTATGATCCCAGTAATACATGGGTAACATGTATAACATTGAATTAATAGTCCCCATTGGCTGTGCGTAGTGCTAAGTACTTTGTTTATGTTGGCTTTCCTCCAAAACAGATCTGTTTTTATAATGGTAAGGGAAAGGCTTGCAGTGGTCTAACAACTTCCCAACAGAGACGATAAAGCAATGATGAATGATTGTGGAAGTGTACATATCTGAATTGCATTAATTTTTGTTTCCATATTTTCTTTTCAACAGCTAGACTAAAATAAAGTATTATCCTGAGGATAACGACTGTGGCAATCTTCACCTCATAACCACTGTCAAGTGTAATGGTCTTGAAGTTCTTCAGTTTCCTCAAGTCCCAAAGTTTGAGAGAGCTATCCTGAGCACCTGCATTAGACACATGAAAATTTGTAAGCTTAGCAATTACATACAAGAGAACTCAGGCTGCAAGAAAGATAGGCAAAAGACTCTGTACCATTGAAAAGTGAGTACACTTGCTTGAAACTAGTTCCCCTCTTGCCTGTGTGTACACAAACTTTTGACTGGTACATTCTAACAGACAGCAAACAAACACACAGCAGTAACAAGAAATACAATGCAGTTTACCCACCTGTAGCCAGGTAGTAGCCATTTTCAGAGAAGGCAATAGCAGTCACGGGTCCTGAGTGGCCTGGGAAGTTGGCCACATTAGTGCGCTCCTTCAGGTCCCAGATCTTAATCTGCGAATCCGCAGTGCCCGTTCCAAAAATGAGTCCGTCAGGGTGAAACTGCGCACAAGTCAAAGCTGGGGAAACAAGACGAGAAGAGCAAACTTACTGGGACAACTTTATATTCATTCTGAGGGAAGAAAAGCCAGTTAAGAAGCTAACTGATGAAAATATGAATTATTTTTTTTTTTTTTAAGTACTATCGCTAACTTAACAGGTAAACACCAAGATGATGTAATTCTGCTTGTATTACTAAGGATGAATGTGTTGTTTTTATTGTCATGAATGAAAGAATATCCATCATTCCCTCTACTTCAGTTCAGGCCAGTGTAAGGGATTCCGGCGATATTAGATGCTGTCTACGCTGTCTCGGTATCTTTGACTTAATTACTATAGAGAAAATTACCATGCTAATTTGCTAAAAGAAATGTACTACCTTTCTTTAGACCCAGTCCCTACTAAATTACTTAAGTCGCAGATTCCGTTCCCACGTAACCTGTCATCAATATCTCATTTATTAGACCCCTTATTACCCATTATTAGATTCCTACTAAAGAAACTGTATCTTGATTATAATAACCCAAGTAATTAGACATCGCTACCATTTTTATTCAAAATTTTAGAAAAGACTATAGCTTTCCAAATGTCTTATTCATCATAATGTAATTGAAAAATTTCAGTCTGGTTTGCACCCTGGTAACAGCACTGAAATGGCGCTCACATTAATGATATTATCATCTCCTCTGATGCTGGTCATGTCTCCGTTATGTTACAAGACTTGAGTGCTGCATTTGATACTGTTGACCATAGTATCCTACACAGTAGACTTAAAAACCTGTTTGAACTAAGAGCACTGTTTTGAAGTGGTTCCATTTGTATTTAGCTAAGCGTAAATCTTTATTGAAACTGGATGACTGCGCCCCTTTGTTCTCATCCATGGTTCAATATGGTGTGCCTCAGGGCTCTGTGTTGGGTCCATTATTGTTCTCACTATGCATTGCCATTGGGTGATATTTGCAAACAATGCAAGTTTCCACTCATATGCTTATGACACAGCTATATATTTAGTTTAAGCCTGATGACCCATCAACCTGTGGTGTCTTTAAAAGATTGTTTCACCCAATATAAAACTATGAATACATACATACATACATTTTTTTTTTTTTAAATGTCTGAATGCCAGTAAAACACAGATGTACTTGTGGTGGGTGGTGATGCTGAAATTCTTGACACAATCATATCAATCTTTACCACCAATGCCATAAGCCTGAAACATACAGATTGTGTTAAGGACTTTGGTGTTTTGCAGGACAGAAAACTCAGCTGTCTCATGTGGCTACATTGAATAGGTTGTGCTTCCTTCAGTGGAGAAATATAGCTAAATTTAAGCAATTCTTATGTAGACAAAGTTTTGTTTAAAGCAGGCCAGACCATTGTAATGCTTTATCATCGGGGCGTCCATACCAGGCTGTCCCAAGCTACAATCAGTACAAAATGCTACTGCTGGAAGTGTTACTAAACCTAGGAAGTACAACCATATAACACCAGTACTTATATCACTGCATTGGCTCCTGGTTACGCTTAGAGTTCATTATAAAAACCTACTTCTGACCTTTAAGGCAGTAAATGGCATTACCCTAGCTTACCTTTGCAAGACTATTGATGCTTATATTCCAAGACAGTGTCTTCATTCATTGAATGCAGGTTACCTTCAAGGACCTCTGATCAATAAGATCTCAAAAGGAGGGCATGCCTTTAGTTACAGAGCACCTAAACTGTGTTATAGTCTACCAGTTACTGTTAGGAATACCTCGTCTGCCTCAGTCTTTATTTCCCGGCTAAAGACTTGCATGTTCACTGTGGCATATAAATAGCAGTGCAATTCCAGTTGGCTGTGCTTTTCCCCTTCTGTATTAACATCTCCAATCATCGAGTCTTAGGTCATCATTTACTGATCTTTTTTTTTTTTTTCTCTTGTTGAGCATTATTTTATGATAGGACCTGAGAAGGTCGACTGGCAGTTGACTGGCTGTGATACCAACACCCCATGCTGACTAAAGCTTATGACCGCCTGCCATGATGGGCTAGCCATACCTATGTGACATCAAGTTAACACTCAGCCACAATGTTATGATTAGTTAAATTGACTTAAGTCTTTTTTTTTTTTTTTTAAATCTATAATGCCCAGGAGGGGTGGGCAGCCACTGGCACATGGACCCCCAGGTTTTTGTCCCCCTCCCTTGACTTTCAGCTGGGAGTTTTTCTATTCCTTTCCTCCACGGCCAGTAGGCATACTTATAGCTTTAATAATTGCAAAGATAATGTACTACTCTAGCATACAGTCCACTATTGGTTTATTTGTCTAATTTCTTTTTCAGTGCTCTGTGTCACAAGATCACTCTATAAATAAACTGAATTGAAAAAGCCGGTCTAGTTAAAGACTCACCACAACCTGCAGTTTCATCAGTAACCTTGGTGAGGACACGGCCCGTCTGGATGTCAGAGAATGCCCAGAACTAATGCAGGGAGAGAAGAATGAAATATATATTTCCTGAAGGTAAGTTTCAGAGAAGGCACAAGCAGGCAACACCAAGTGCTTGACAACAACCAGTCACAAATGTGTGTGAAATACTGGTGACCTTACCTGATCCTCAGAAGAGCTCAGCAGGTAATCACCAGTGGCATGCAGAGACAGTCCTGTCACTCCTGCCTCGTGGGCACGGATCACCTGTGCACAGTTCCCTCCAGACACAGACCACACACGAATGGTGCTGTCCGGAGATGCAGAGAAAACCACCGACTGAGGGGAGAAAGGAAACAGCAAAGAGTGGGTGAGTCTGCATGGTTCATTTGGTGCAAAACACCCATACTGAGCATTAAAAACAGGTTTGGCCATCCAATTTCACCTGGGAAGGATGATAGATAACAGAGGTGACTTTCTTTGCGTGGCCCTTCAGAGTGGCCACAATCTGCTCCTCTCGTTTATCAAACACCACCACGTTCTTATCCGCGCCACCTGAAAGGAGCAAATGGGATGAAGCAAGAGCACAGAACATCTACTATCGATATTCATGTGTCCTACGGAGTACTGTGGTGGTCCGCAACCTTTCACACAGGCACAGGGTGAAAAATAGAAGGGACACCCTCTATAGGACAGGGGTTTAATCACAGAGTAAACACACATGTAATAAGGACAGTTTAGAATCACAAAATGACCCAAAATATCACCTTTGGACTGTGGGAGGAAACAAGAGCATTGCAAGGAAGTACACACAAACAAGGGAATCATGTAAATTCCACATAAACTGAGTCAAATTTGAACCCCCAGGTTAGATACAGTGAGGCACCACCGGTATCTGTTGCACCACCATCCTGCCCTGAGCACAGAAAATTATGGGCAGAACCATAAAACATCAGGGAAAAAAGGGGAGTATATGGGCATACCAGTGAGAACTTTGTTGGTGTCTGTTGGGCACAAGTCCAAAGACAGGATTCCAGGAACACTGGCACTGTGCAGACCCTGAGAGATATAACAAAATCTCCAGGTTACACAAATTTCAGTGAAATACAAACACAGCACAGTACACACATACACACACACCGTCAACGAGCTTGCCACTTACAACATGAGATGCCACTTGTCTATACTTGCTGAGGTCCTCAGCCCTGACCAGTTCTTCAGGAACTGTTTTACCTCTCTGACAGGGGGGGACATTTAAGAAACAATTTAAGTCCAGCTGGGACAGAACTAAATACGATATTGCACTGCATCAGTGTACACGGACAGTGAAATTTTACCTTCTTTCTCTCCGTGGTAAGGACAGTGGCCTTGTCTTGCAGCTGTGAAAGAGAGGGAGATTTACCCATGTTCTATCCGTGATGAATTTCCTAAAGGTTACAGGCTGTCCTCTTTACCCAAAATGTAAAAAAAAAAAAAAAATGTAATTCCATCATGGGCTGCTGTTTGTGTGGTTTATTTATGAGCACAGACTGAATGTTAATGTTGCTTGCTCTAGATTCTGACGCAACTGTAAGGTGAAAGAGTGCCAAGCCAGAGGATTTATGAATTAAGCACTTTATTTGCTGGAGTTAAACATTTTAGTTCTGGTGAATTTGAGACTACAGTGGATTTATTAATGTTTTTTAGTTCCAAGCAAGTCAGGAAAAAAGGAACCTGACATTTAAAAAATATTTTTGGATCTTTGCCCTTATTAATTCTTATGCCACTTATCATCATTAAGAGCTTAATCATGCCTCCAGGATCTAATCGTTCAACTAAAAATATAAATTTACAAATCCTAAATTTAATTCTCTTACCTTCTGTATGATCTCAGGGGTCATTCCAACTTGCTCACTGATTTCTATTGGCTCTCCTCCAGCACCCTGTGGGATAGAGAGCAAGACAAGAGAAAATTGGTTTTTTGATTGAAGAAAAGTTAGATTCTCAACATCACCAAAGGAGTTCAGATGGAATGTGAACATAGCAATTCTGTCCAAAGGTGTGACAGCAGGTAGTTTTAGTTTTATCACTCACCACAGCTACAGGCTGTGATGCGGGAGCAGCCTGAGGGACGACCAATCCGGCCTGTGGCTTCAGCGTAGCCAAGGCTACGGGGGGGGTTGTGGTTATCACACAGGGAAACAAAGCGAATGAGACACTGCAACAATAGCAAAAGTGAAATTTCTGCAGATCCGTGGTGAGACCCTGCACTCACCCTCACGAGCGGCAGTAACCTCCTTGGTAAGTCGGGCAATGACCCTGCAGGCAGCATCATGTTGGTACAGGGCATGCGATAGCTCCTGGCGAGTGGTCTGCAGCTGCTGCCTCAGTGTGAAGCTGTGGAGCATCACTGCATCCTTGGGTGGCAGTCAAACACACAGGGCAAATATTTTAGCACCAAAGATTTAAAAAAAAAAAAACATTCAGAATAAGAACATCTGCATCTAACATTACTTATGTTACTATCCATGCACCTATTTACAGCCACTTGTCTAAGATTATGGTGTCCCAGAGCCTATGGTGGATGCATGGAGCATGAGGCAGGGAACACCCTTGATGGGTGCCAATCAACCACAGGGCAGTCACACACATTCATTCACTCAGATATGCACACACTAGGGTAAATTTAGAGCCTGAAACACATGTGGGGAAAAAACAAGAGTACCAGGAGGAAACCTACACAAAGACAGGCAAACTCCACAGAGAATGAGCTGGATTCTAACCCAAGTTGGAATGCAGAACCCAGATATTGTGCGGCATCAGACAAGCTGCTGTGCCATTGTCCGAACCCACTATGTCTTCATGATACATATGATGTAATGATGTGAACTCACCCACTCATCCTGCAGTGCTTTGAGAATAGCAGGAATGCTGGTGGAAGAAGGGGCCTTGGGGCGGATAGGGTGAGACACTGAAAAACAATTCAGACACGGGTGGGGGATATCCCCAACACACTTTAAAAGACAACCTTTTTCACGTATCCCCACAAAGAGGAAAGCGTACAGCCAGAGTATGGCCATTCACCTCACATTGATTTAAATCAGCTCATGTTACTAACGGTTTTAGCTCAGTCGCTAAGAATCTGAATTACTGCAGAGTATAACGAATTTTGATTTACCCACTTAAACATCCTATTAGACTTATAATTCCGTACGTAGCTGGCAGCAACAAGAGGACCAGATGAGTGCAATTCGAAACCGGATTAAGTCGATCAGATCGTTAGTTAGCGTATTATTTCATCATGCCTGAGAGAAATGTAATGATACTGCACGATGATCATGATGATGATGATTATTATTATTGCTGCTGCTGTGCTTATTCTAGACTAGGGCTTAAGAGTCACCCTTGATGTCGACGAGCTGCTCCTCGGACAGCGGCTGGCCCGTCACCGGGTCCGCTCCGTTCTCCGCGATGTACTTCTCCACAAGCCGCCGCTCGAACACCTGGTTCGACACTGGCGACACGCACGGGTGCTCGGGCACCTCGTTCGAGACTGCGGCGGAACACACACACACACACACACACACACACACACAACACGCATATTAAAATCACACAACAATATTAGAGCAGAAGCCCGCGGGGGAGGGGGGAGCTGCGAAAAAAGTTGAACTCACTGGCGCAAATCAACGACATCCTGAGGCAGAGAAGCGCCGCGGATATTCCAAAGAACACCAGATAAAACTGAAAACTACGAAGCCACCCGAAATCTTTAACTCCTAATTCGCGTCTTCTAGCCTCTCGCGTTCGCCTAAATGTTTTATTTTCTTATTCTTTTAATATTTTATTTCGTTTCCACTATGCGCACGCAGAGCTTGCTTCCACGCGCTACCGTGCCGCCGTTGCCGCCGGGAAGCCCGTTGCATGCTGGGATAGCATGGCGCCTTCCGAGTCCGCCGAGCTCCGCCTGCATTTTAAAAGGGCGTCGAACGCAGTCCTGTGCGCCCGCGTGGAGTTCGCTTCAGTTGTGCAGCTCGAGTTGCAGGCGCGTGGACTTCCATTTCTCGTGCAAACCGGCTTCTTTCTTCTACTTCCAGACGAAAGGTTTAGAAAGCAGCACACAGCTCTTCCTTTCCATGTTATGTGCAAAATAGTTTTTATTACATTTTAAACAGGGTCACAAACGCCACACAGTGAAACCTCGTGCAGATTTCTTGTTCGCATGCAGTACATACATTTCGCTCGGGGAACGTGGCAAGGGACGCTAAGCAGTCGCCGAGAGCTTTGCAAGACATAAAAGATGCCTGTTTTTTCGGATAAGACAGCTCTCCCCGTACCAAGTCCGCTTAGATTTGGTCCATAACCTGACGAATCACAAACACGCCACCAAACATGTCTAGTTTCACCTAAGTATCTGTAAAAAATAGTTAGACTTTACTCTGATTCACATCATAGACACTTCTGAGAATTTTGGGTAATGTTTGACTTCAGAACCAGTTTAAATGTTTTTGAGAGTATGTATGTTGATAAGTTCAGTGCTATTTTAGCCAAAGAACTTCTTCAAACCCAAAATGCACATTTTAAGGATCTTAATCAGAAATGTTAAACTCTTATAAAGAGCTTTAAAAAAATAAAATAATGGGTTTTTATGAGTTGAATCAACTATGCAAAAATATCTGGTTAGAGCCGCTCCCTTGCTTTGGACCCAAAGGTCGCCGGTCCGATCCCCACCTCCAGCTGTAGCACCCTTGAGCAAGGTACTTACCCTAAATTCCTCCAGTAAATTTACCCAGCTGTATAAATGGGTAAATAATTGTGACCTTAACATTTAAGTCGATTTGGAGAAAAGCATCAGCTAAATGAATGAATGTAAATATGACAGCAATTGAGTGTCCTTTAAAAATCAGAGGTAGTAGAAAAACGTTACGCAAAGCCAATTGTCCTCAACAATCGCCACGACTGTTCCTCGTCTCCTGCTTGTAGAGAAGGCACTGTTTCCACTGGTTCTTTAACGGGCCACTCCTTGAGGGATGGTGACGGACACCATCTGTGCAGTTGTTCCGATGGAATGACTGGCTAGGAATGTTACGAGCAATATGTCAGCACAGCATCAGTGACGGCACTTCGATGGCAATTAACTGACGGCACGCCTGTATTCACTGCTATTTTGTCATGGGGCTTCCCTTTTACCTGTTCACAGTACACCCAATGGAAGTATAATTTAACAAACTGGATGAATGCTGGCTAACTGTCTGATGTGAAATAAACAATGATCATCTCATCCCATCTACTTAAACAAAGAAGCTAAGGTTAATAAAACAATAATGTTTGCAGATACTTTGCTGCATCGGGTGACTCAAGAAGAATGTGGGCCAGCAGGTTGTGTAGTGGTTAAAGCTGCCACCTTGTACTCTAAGGACCCACCTTCCCACCACCTGCTACAGTACCCTTGAGCAAGGTACTTACCCCAAGTTGCCGTAGAAAAAATACCCAGCAGTACACATGGGCAAATGACTGTAAGTAGCTTATTACTGTAAATCGCTTTGGAGAAAAGCATGATCTAAATTAATACGTGTAAATTGATACAATGTCTTTTTTCCTTGATACAGTTCATAACTGATGGTGTTTAGTCATGGTAAACCAAGCACTGAAATGATAATGTTTCTCACAAACATTCCTTCAACGTTTATGTGTATGGGTTCCCACACAGAAAGAAAACAAAGAAAAAAAAAAAAAAAAAAATCAACACGCTCCCCTTGACTTCCTCGAGTTCTCATCTCCTATAAAAAGTTCAGCTTGTCAGAAGTGTACACACTGCAGCTCTGAGATGTATCTGTGTTGAGCGGCAGTGCAGAAAAGTACTCTTTCCCTTCCTTCCCTGGCTCCTTCTCCTCTTTTTCAATCTGGAACTGGGCACATGAGTCGGAGGAGTGTAAACAGTCGGAGTTCACCGGAAGAGTAATGGACGTCGTCATCGTCGTCGTCGTCCTCTCTCTCTCCGTCTCCTGTGAAATGTTTAACAGCATTAGAGGAAACCTTTTTTTAGCGTTTGTGTGTGTGTTGGTACAGGATGTTCATGATGACCTACTTCAGTGCGAGAAACGAGTGTAGTGGTGCCAGTCTCACTTCTACTTGCACTCTCTTCTTCTACCTCTGTTGCGGCTGGAGGTCCATACGCACCACTGAGCACAGGAGTGTAGGCCTGAAATACACGGACTCGGAGTAAGGTTAAAGACACGAGAGAAGAGAGAAAAAAGATGATGGGAAATGTGAATGTGAAAATTAAACTTACTGCATTCATAGAACCATTGCTCCAGTTAACAAGTGGTTCGCTCCACTGTGGTTGACCTGGTAAACTCTCTGGGTTTGGATGACTGTAGGCCTGCAACACATAACACTGGTCATTGCCAGCCACAGACTGTGAGATCACGACACACTAGAGTTTTGGGACAAAAGGGGCTGCATTTAAATGCCAATTTATTTAGAGATACAGAAAACGAACAAACAAAAAAAAAGATCTACATGCATTTGGGAAATTCAAAACACACAGGGTGGAAAAATGTTCACTTTACCTCATTGTATACATGAGGACTGAAGGCTGTCATATTCTGATTCCTTTGAGCATTTCTGTTCTTCATATTCCACGAGGAATACTTTTTCTTGAAGTAAATGATGAGGGCCACAAACCCAAACCCACTTAATGGGGCTGCTATGGACTTAAAATTTGCTTTCCACTTTGGCTTTTCTGAGGGGACATGAGACAAAGGAAAGAGTCTTTTTCAATAAACTGCCTTAAAGAGCAGGAAACAGTGATATTTCGATTCTGACGGAAAAACTTGCAGCGGCGCTCACATTTAGGGATGAAAGACATTAAATACAGCCCGTGATGCAACAAATTTTAATTCGTCGTGAAATATACTTGGACAAGCAGTTATTGGTGACGGACGGGTTGACGGATGGGTACATCAAGCTATATTGAAAATGAATGATGCAGATCACTGGGATCCGTTATGCAAACAAATGGACTTACTAACAACCTCCAGCCAGGTGGAGGACACAAGGTTTCCCTCCCTGTCTCGAATCTCATACACCCCACTGTCTTCAAGCCTCAGCTGCGCGATAACAATCTCGTTGGCATCATCGACCTGGGCTAATGTCAGCTGCCCTTTGTACCGCTCCTCCTTTGTGACGACCTGTCCGTCTCGCACCAGCAGGACGGTGGCGCGGTGCCCAGCGAAGGAGTGCGATGAGGTAGAGGAAGGGATAAAGGATAGGTGGGCTTTAGAGAAAGGCAGGAACAGAGGGAGGATAAGAGATTCACCAGTGAAGTAAGTGAAACTGAAGGAATGCTCTGGGGAGGAGAGAGAGGGCGAGAAAAAAGGAGGAGAGCACAGTCAGAAGAGGGAGCAGAAAAGGAAGGAAGTGGTTCACAGAGGGACTCTCTCTGTGGTCAGGTTCGTAGGTGTTGTGAGAGCTGGAAGACTGAACGAGCGAAGACCTCCTGCTCCTCAGCCTATCCTCATTCACCTCCAACATTCAGACGGACCGTCGACAGAAGCTGCCTGCTCCCGTCTCTCAGAGTGTAGTTCCCCTGGTCCGCCTGAGTCACTCCTTCCAGGATCCAGTGTCCGCCCTTGACGCTTCCCCTCCCCCGCTGGCTCTCCCAAGGCACCGAGCTGTTCCACAGGATGAGCGACTGAGGAAACGATTGGGATCCCTCGGGGGAGAACTCAATCACAGCGCCTCCATGGGAAATGTCAATCTTGAAGTCATCGCCATAGAAGAGGCTGAAGCTCTTGATGCAGTCTGGGTGAGAAGGAGAGTTACTATTCCTGTATCACACTGATGTTTTTTTATGAGGCAAAATTCACTTTGCTGTGACTTAGTCTGGAGCACAAAGTCTATCAAACTCAGATGAGTTATGGTACGAGAAGAGATCAATAGTCTTGTAAACAAGGGAACAAAAAATGGGACTCAGATCTGCAAATATGAAGTTAGTTATGCGATAGGAGTGAGTGGAAATGGAAATTAACACAGTGAACGGGGCTGTCTTGCCTACAACAGTGAGCCGAATCTTCCTGTAGATGGTTCCAGATGACATCTTCAGTTTAAAGAGGCCCTGGTCTCTTTCTGTCACTTCCTTTAACAATAACATCTTGTCACCTGTCCACTCATACCTGGGGTCCATCACCTGCACAGACGAAAGACTATTACTGCATATATGCAAAGGACTATGAGCACCAACAAGTATAACATGAGGAATAATTTTATTATCTATACCCAGAAACACACACTAAGCTGCAGGACCCTATAATAATAATAAGCATCATCATCATCATCACCACCACCACCACCATCATCATCATCATCATATTTTCAAACATAGCACAGCAGGGCACCTCCCAGCTCTCGTTACCAGCCTGTGCCCTTAATCACTACAGTACCTGCGGCTACTAAGGCTGCGTCCTCACCTTGTTGTTCTCCAGCACCACTCTTGTAGACCCTGGAGAAAACCTCGGACTGAAGAGCACCACTCTCAGTCTCGACTGAACAGGGAGGCTAAAATCCTTCCCCGAACACACAACCTTCTGCTCCTCATCCATTACTAAAGGAAGGATAGTGCCAGGAAGGAAGGTTAAGGCTCACTTAAAATGTATAACATAAACAGTAAGATGCTCAAGCGCATTTAACCAATGTAACAAAGATCAACATGTTTATATACACATTTTCTCCAAGACTGTGCTTACCTGCAAAGGAGTAATCTGGGAAAAAAGGAAAAGAAATGTTGCAAAATTAATGGAAGCAGCGCGAGTGTGTAGAGACATTTAGCTCATGAGCATGTAACGGCAAGGTATCGATCGGTATTGGTTGGATAGATAGAAGGAAATCAGTGCCTTTAGATAATAAAAATTAAAATTAATTTTAAAAAACCTCACCAGCAGAGAGAGCAGCACTGAGCAACATCCACAGGATCATTATCTGCAGGGAAAAGGAAGCAAGCCATTTGCATGTGATCTCAATGTGAGAGATCAATTTCTGCAGCTGAAATGTCTCACATATTTGCAAAGCCGTTCATGTTGGGAGTGAAGAGCAGAGAGGCGGAGCGCTGACCCCGATGACCCCAGAGGACAGAGGGACGGACGGACAGACAGTCGCTCTTACTGTACAGTACAGTACAGTACAGTACTCTACTCTAGCGCCCCTTGTGGTTCTCAGCCGCCACAACATCTTACAGCCAACCTCGTTATTCCGTCCCTTATGGTTTCTTTCATTTTATGTTAATTAAATCAACGCAGACAGTCGCGCCGATCGCTATTCTTTAACAGATCTGATCGCTCATTTTTTAAAAAAAAAAATGCAGATTTACCGCGCAGCTCAAAGTCGGTGTGCCGTTTTCCATTGCAAAGCGTGGCAGTGCGACTCAAACGATGCGCGCGCACCCTGCCAGTTACCCTGTCTGTGTACCGCGGGCAAGAGCATCATGATAACAAAACAGCATAAGAACACAACGAGTTCGCACGTGAGGCTCACCAGCGCAACGGTGTGCAAACGCCCCCTCGACGTGCTTCACGTGGTTCCCTCGCGCGCTACGTGGCTCTTATGCTACAGCTCGCGCATGTTTGAGCGTAAACAAAAGGCAGCGATGCGGCGGGCCCTCGCACGCAGCTGTGCGCGCGACCCCGCACGTTAACTCCCTCTTCTCCGGCCCGGGGAGCCGCGCCACTGCGCCCTATGGCGCCCTCTGCTGGACAGATTTAGTATGTACTCGCCCAAATGGGGGTAATAAGCATTGGAACGATAACGCAGGCTGTCAAACTTGAGTGTGTGTATGTGTTCTCCTAGGTTTCCTCCCACAGTCCAAACACACACACACACACACACACACACACACACACACACACACACACACACACACACATTTTCAGAACCGCTTGTCCCATACAGGGTCACGGGGAACCGGAGCCTAACCTGGCAACACACACAGAGTGTAAGGACAGAGGGGGAAGGGACACACCCAGGACGGAACGCCAGTCCATCGCAAGGCACCCCAAGTGGGACTTGAACCCCAGACCCACCAGAGAGCAGGACCCAGTCTAACCCACTGCGCCACCGCGCCCCCCTACAGTCCAAACAGACGTGTTTAATTTAACCCGGTGACTTTCAACTGCTCTTGGTGTGTGATTGCTCCGAGATGTACTGCCTCATACCCTGTACTTCCAGGATAGGTTCCAGACCACTGTGACCCTACACTGGACAAGAGGTTATCAATAATCAATGAACAGAAGTGAGTGATAACAGAGCTAACAGCTTCGCTTCACCTCAGTGTGTGGTAAAGGTGACACAGTGAAGAAGAGGAACTTACTTAAAAATAAACACTGGGGATTGAACGAAGTCGGCTGCTGAAAAGCAGTTTAGGGCATGAAATATTTCATTGAGTACGTCTATATCCGCATGTTTTTTTTAACTTTGAGAATGTATGCATACAGTAAAAAGTTTTCCATGCATAGTGTATTTAATAGCATTAAATATGTATAATTTGCTCCTTCACGGAAGTGAAAGAGGCCATAAGAATAGAGCATCTGAAGAAATTTTTGGTATGATTCTGGAATGATAAAAGGTTAAATTAAAAGAGAAGTGGTACATGTAAGAGGAACGGTGGCTCTAATAATTTAATGTACCTGGCACTCTTGAAATGGAAAAAAAAGAGCATTCGTTGTTTTACACTTGCAGTCCTCTGTAACTGAAAAATACCTCAAATATTTTGCCTGTTGCTGCAAAAGTTGAACCGATATCGGTGTCTTTCAACATAGTTTGATATTCCTTTTTTCTCCCCTCTCATTAGACTCCCAATCTTTTTGCCCTCACCTTGCAGGACCAGAACGCTCCCAGGAGTGACAGAAGTACTTTGGACGATGACTCTGGAGCACCTCACACACTTCAGTCCAATGAACTGAGAGTAAAACATCTCACAGTTGTCCCATGTTTCTCTCCAGCCCTGATTCTTCCCTAATCACAGATTTAAATTTTTCTGGAAGTTCCACAAAGGGTTGCAACCATTTACACTCTCATTGATCAGTCCAGATTAATTAAGATTATGATTCTGCATAATTATCCCTTCATTACAACCATATGCTTTAGAACACTGTTTTAGCTGGCAGCCATAAATGATTCGCTCAGTGACACTAAAGGCTCAATTTGGTCACTCTGCAAGTATTTAAATTAAAAGCAGAACAGTAGAAACAAACTAGCAGTGTATGATTACATTTACTTTTCACTGTAGGGTAAATAAGCACTAGTGACAGCACTATATGTTGTATGAGTATGACAAATGGACAGACATACATTCCATTTCCCAAACAACGATTATTTTATTACAGATTGTCAAATACAGTGACACAACTCCCCTTCTGCGTGCATTTAGTCCCTTTTTCTCCTGCGTTCCACCTCCCGCAGCCGTCCCTCGAAGCTTTTCAGGCGGCCCTCCAGGTGACTGGACCGGTCTCCTTCGGTCCTGACTCGGCCCAGCCCGAGCAGAACACAGGCGACCACCAGGCACGCCAGTCTCCATGCCGTGATGTCTGTACTGGCGCTGGTGTCGCTTACGATGAGCACGAATAACCACAGTGCCACGCACAGTTTCAACAGCCACAGCACCCGCCTAATTAGCAAGAAGGCCAATCGGAGGATGAGGGACAGGAGCCAGTAGCCAGTCAGTGCCAGCAGAGCCCACTGAGCCACCGAGGCCACGCCTTCCGGTGTGAAATGAGGAAAGGGCAGCTGGACTGGTGACGAAACAGAAAGAGACACAGAGAAGTGATGTCACATGGTGCACACATTTCACATTACAATAGAGTCTATTATCGAACTGATTTTTGTCTCAAGTACGAACAGGTTTGAAAAGGGTGTGGCCCCTCCCGCAGGCCACGGAGCTGTTTATCCAAGGTGTTACAGCTGCTCTTCTGAGTCAGAAGCACAGGGATATTTTTGTAATGTTGCCGTGTGCCCATCGTATAAAGCAGTGCAGTGCGAAATCAGTATTACAAGGACACATTCTCACCGTTTATTCCCGTCGCTCTCAGGATCTCAGTGACATACACAGCGATCACATTCAGTCCACTGGCTGCTCCCTCTGACAGAAACCTGATTGCCACTTGAATGCACTGAAAGGAAAAGAGAGACATTTTGAATGAAGAGAGGGAGTGATTAATTATTTATAGTAATCATAATCCAACCCTGATTATAATCCAAGAATTTGGTAATTCACAAATGTATGTGCGTGTTTGCTCTGTGATGGAATGCATATATAATCACTTCAGTTCAGATGCAGCAGAGGAGCATTTGCTGCTTCCAAAAACTGACAGCTGCAACTCCAACCCCCACTTGCACAGATGTAGCATGTGCTCAGTGCAAAGATGGCATTAGCACAGGACATTTACTGTTTGTCTTCAGCAACCATTATTAAGAACACTGTGGTCTGTCTGTACTGATCTGCATGACGGTAACAACAGAGGAATGATCAGTTATGCAAACATGATCACGCATAACGATAATCTGCAAATATAAATATCATGGAAATGAAATGATGTGTTTATCAGTTGGGGGGCAGAGCTGGCACTGGTGTTTCTCACCTCTAACACCGTTTGCACTTTATCGTGGCCAGGAAGGGAGTCGAGGCACAACTGTGCATTCTGTGTGAGAGGGACAGGGCAGCAGGGCCACAGGCAGAAGAAGGAGGAGGAGGAGGAGGAGGACAGAAAGAAGTACAACAGCAGGGAAAGTTATAGGATGGTTAAAAAGTCAAGAAAAAGTTTAACAGTAGAGGAGTGAGAATCTGAATAGTTTGAAGTGAAGCACAGGTAAGTAATGCTTTAAAACAGAGGTTCTTAACCTTTTCTAGACCATGGACCCCTTTATGAACGCAATGAAATTTAGGGACCCCTCCTAGAAAAATAACCATGAATTACTGATTTTACTCTGTTGCACTTCAGATTACTTTCACAGAGAACTGTGTCAGGGACAGCAACAGCACAGTAATGCTTTTAACTCTTTAGTTGGTGGATTTATAAGCCACTCTTGTTCAGAGGCCCCCAGGAGCCCAGGTTAAGAAGCCCTGCTTTCGGAGAATGTAGGATGGGGGATGATGGCTCAGAAGAAGCACTCAAAGTTAATCACTTAATGTTAATGAAAGGTAAATCGTGGATTTAAACTTAAAAAAAAAAAACGTACAAAAAACTTTAATATAAATGTGTAGATATGAATTTGTCAAACGGGATCTGTGCACAAACGACAAAGGGCTCCTTTCCTTTCTTACCTCCACCGTTCTTTCAACCGTCTGCTTCCCGACGACGGACACCACGTACCGGTGCGCGCTCTCGCACAACTCCGTGAGCGCGCTCCGAACCTCGGCCAGCACTCCGTCCGAGTTTACGGGACCGGAACCGGAACTGGAACTGGACCCGGGGCCATAATCAGAAGCAGTCTGGCGCACGAGCGCGCAGAGCGCGAGCAGCACGGACGCCCACAGCCGGAGACGGGAGGACATTTCAGCCCGCAGCGGACACGCTTTTACTACAAAAAAACGTTCTTATGCGACACTGACAAGTTTACCGTGAAAACGTCGACTCCCAAATATTAATTAATATTTCTCAAAATACACAACGATCTACTGCGCGTTAATAACACTACACAGCAGGCAGATTACAAAAAGTTTTCACTCAGTGAGAAGCAAAGGACTAAAAGTAAGGCGAATGACTCCGTTATACTGATGTAATGTATTATTAGTAACAGCGGGACGGAGAGCTCCGAGTGCCCAGGACAGATCAACTTAACACTAACTGCCCCCACACACAGTGACACACACCGCGCAGAAAACCACACGTGACAGACGCGGTTTAAAACCCAACTACAAAAATCGACATTTCGAGAGGTTAGAGAACAGCTGCGACTTAAAGAAGAGACCTTTGCACCAAATCGGTGATATTTAATCAATGTATACTTTGTTTGGCAGACTAGTCACCCCGAGAGTACAGTAGTTGGCTCTGCTCCAGCTATATTTGGAGCTCAACAGGAATAGAGCCTGACGTACTTGTGCGATTCGTGTAAAACAAGCAGCACAGAATTATAGCGAAGTGGAAAGACGAGGATCCTTTTAGCATGAACCTCCGGCTTCGCCGTGTTAAAAAAACAGAATAAAAACTGTAGCGATGTGATCCAAGCTCGCGCCGGACGGAAAGGTGGAAATCCTGCGGCTCCCGGACACTTGGAAGACTCGGGAGAGTCGCGCGCGCTCGGTACAACAAGGCTGCGGCTTCACAATCACCGTCCTGTCTGTAGCGACCCGGTGGTGACGGTGCGCTGCGCCAAGGGACTCCTAAAGCCGTCCCGTCCCGCCCCGCCCCTCTCCCAAGACTCCGGCTCATTTTCTGAACTTCTCGAGAGCCAAACGTTAACGTGTGGTTTTGGACAGGAGTAGGCTGGAAAAGTGCACGACGGGAGTTGGTGTTTGAACCCGTCATGGCGTCGCAGTTTATGCGATTAACACAGAGCACAACCTCTAATCCTCAGGAAAAAAAAACGGACATAACGCTACTTTATATGGACTTTTATTAGCAAATAAGCAATTACACATCTGCACCATTTTAGGACAACAGAAAACAATATAGGACAAAACAGCTTGTAAATTAAAATGAATAATTAAAAAAAAAAAATATACCAAAGACTCTCAGTAGACCAGCAGCATCCAGCTTTGGAAATATAGTTTGGTGAATTTTCCAAAACCAGTTGGTTAATACCAATATAGATACCTTTGGACCTTTTCCATTTGTATTCCAGAACTTGTAATAAGTCCGTGACAGCATTGCCAGTTTGGGACCAGGATCTGTCCCCACCAGCACTGGCATCAATCATCCAGTAACAAACTAATGAATGATTCAGACATTTTAAACTTTTGCATGACAAGTCAGGTAGGAAACCTCAAAACTCAGGACAACAATTTATAACCAGGATGACTTCTGGTATCCACCATGGTCAGCTTCAGGAAGGGCTAAGCCCTGTCTCCTGAGCAGTGGATATTGGAGGGGTAAAGGAGGCATAGAGGCTGTGCTGCCATGGAACCTTGAGAAGAGGCTTTACTCACCTGATCACTGTCCATGGGTTAAGCACAAATGGTTTACTTCATGGAGTGCAACAACAGTCCCAGAAAGTCACCACACTACACCCCAGACAGGCTTCTGACGCCGTGTGTAGTAATGTTTCCACTAACTTTTATACAACCTCTTTCACTATTCCAAAAACCTCTGTGACGAGATCTGCCCGTTTCAAAGACTAGCGAAGTAAGACATCACTATCTCAACCTTCACACACTACTGGTCAACCTTCATTTTGCCTTCCTCACCCTCTCTACACACCTTCCTGAACAAGTCTCTCAGATGTAGATGCGGTGGAAATCATTGGCCCCAAATGCTGCGTTACACTTGGGACACTTTCTCTGACGGGTGTCGTAGCGTGTTTTTACACACTCAAAGCAGAAGACGTGGAAGCACTTGGTCAAAACAGCATCCTTCACACGAGAGTTGCAGCAGGGACAGGTGAGACGTGCCTGGGTAATATAAAAAGAGTCAGTGTGTTTAAAAATTCATGACATTAATATGAATTTCACTGCAACCACACAGAAGAAATCTACCTTATACTCTTTAATTTCCTCATTAAGAATCTCATCACAGTTTGGAATGTTTTCAGCTGGTTTCTTGGCTTTCTCTAGTTTCCTCCTCAGTTTTGAAATATCCTCCTGCAAAATGATACATAAACATGATGTGGACAAGAAAAAAAAAAGTCAAAGAGCAGCAACCTTGGTATCAGTTACAAAGAGAACACATTTTTACAACTATTAACTTACATGCAGCATAACCAGTGTTGAACTTTAGATACACTAAGAGCTAAAAATCACTTGAAATCTATTTAACCCACTGCTTGTTTTTAATATTACAGCTTCTCTTTTCTGAGGTTCCCTTTTAGTTCTTATCTTCATCACATGAAGCAATTAATAGGTGATTAAGAAAATCTAAATTTTGAGGCACCTGATGTGGCAATGAAGAGTGAACAACTCAGCGGCAAGTGAATCCATTTCAATGTGGTAAGCAATTCTAAAGCAGATGTGCAAAGGAGATTTGTGTTCTCCATGGTGGGAGATTGTGAATACGACATACCTGTGCTCTGCGAGCATTGAATGACTCCTTCTCCCGTGAGATGCTATTCTCAATCACCTCCTCGCGAACTGAACTGAGCCTTTGCTGTACACCCTCCAGCTGAGCACGGATCTCTTCTGAGAGCAATGCTGACTCCTGGGCCTGAGAACAGTACATTTACATTTATTTATTTAGCAGACACTTTTCTCCAAAGCAACTTCAAATGAATTTTATAAAGTGTTATCAGCCCACACACCTTATTCACCAAGGTGACTTACACTGCTAGATACACCACTTACAATGGGTCACTCATCCATACATCAGTGGAACACACTCTTTGTCACTCACACACTATGGCTGAACCTGAACTGCATGTCTTTGGACTGTGGGATGAAACTGGCGCACCCAGAGGAAACCTACACAGACACAGGGAGAACATGCAAACTCCACAGACTAAGCGGGGATCGAACCCATGTCCTCTCACACCAGCCAGGCACTACAAGACAGCAGTGCTACTCGCTGTGCCACCATGCCACCCAGTAAAAAGGAAAGTGGGCACTGGACCTAGCCTGAATTCAAATACATATCTGACCACAGCATTGCTGATACACTGACCCTGCAGGCCTTTTAATCTTTACCAAAATAAGAGCTGTTAATGCAGGACAAAAGTGATTAACATGCATTAAACACAGAACCTGTTTTCTGTGTGGGAAATCTATGCATTTTTTTGGTTAATAATATACAGGATCTTTCCTTTGCAGCCACACTTGTTAAATAACAATTTTCAGAGAGCAACGTCTCTAGTCTGGCATGGCTCAGTAAGATGATCCTACCTTGCGCTTGTTCATGTCCAGGGCCTGTGTCCTCAGTGCTAGCTCTCTCTCTGCAGTACTTATGGTGCCCTGTAAGAGACGCTCCTTCTCTTCTAGCTTTCGAACGACCTGCAACTGGGCATCAACCTGACAAAGAGCAAGAAATATGAAACATGAGAGGTGGAAATCTTGCATGGGAAAATGACAATGTGGGCTATACCTCGCTATAATGATTAATGACTATGGAGCAGACTACAGCTCTGCCCACCTGAGTCCTGAGAGTAAGGAGCTGGTCAGCTAACTCCTCCTTCTCCTCTTTTAGCAGCTTGTGGATCTGGTTGGATTTGATCCTCTCACTCATCAACTTGAAATTGGCATCATCCTTTTCCCTCAGCTGCTGCATGAGACGAATGTTCTGCTCCTGCATGTCTTCAAATGCCTGTCCTGTTACGTCCATTTCACTGAGGAGGGCTTCTTCCTCCTGAAGGGCAAGAGTGCCACAAGAATGACTAAAAATGCTGGCACCCACACATACAGAAACAACACACACAAAAGACACACACCTGTTTGGCCAGAGAAAGCTTCTTGTTCAGTATATCAATCTGCTCTTCCACAGAACGGATCTTCCTCAGTGCCTCCTCGTCAGCCATCTTCTTTCCCTCCCTTCTCTCCCTCTCCTCCAGTTCCCGTAGCCGTTGCCTGAGCTCCTCTGCCTGGTGGACATATTATAATACTCATGTCTCTTTCCATCTGATATAACACCATCCTGTTACTAAAGCCTCATCTCTACTGTGCTTGAAGTTATCACACAACTAGAGCTGCAGCAGCGGAACTCTGATCTGTGACTTATCCGAGCATGTTGACAAAATTCAATATATGACATTAGTGAATGAGTATATACTGATACAGGTTGGGTCTGCACCTCAGATTTGTTCTTCTTCTCTGCAGCCATAAGCTGCACCTTGTCCCTCTGCTCTTTTGGGGCCGAGCGGTACATGTCCAACAACAGCTTCATCTCTCTCTGAGACTCCTGTGCTTTCCTGGTGAGAAAAGAACCATGATCTGGATTATCTCCATCATTGTTGCCAGGACCGCAGACATATCAGTGTAACATATTAAAACTAAATGTGTCAGATTTTCTCATTTGGAATTGCTAGTGGTCTAAGTAGTGGTCTATTAGTTAGTGGTCTAAGCAGATTAAATCTGTCCCATTTGTGCCTGTCTCCCAGCAGACATTGCACCTGACCTCCACACATCACATTGCTGTTGGTAAACCCCCAAGGTGGAACAGCTGGTAGCATAATAGTTACAGTTACTGCCTTTGGACCAAAGGTCACAGGTTTGATCCCCACCTCCAGCTGAAGTGCCCTTGAGCAAGGTACTTAGCCTAAAGTACTCCAGTAAAATTATCCAGTTGTATCTGTGGGTAAATAAATGTAACCTTAAAATTGTAAGTCACTTTAGAGAAAAGGCATCAGATAAATGTAAGGTAGCTCTGCAGTCTTTTAGGGATGAGTCTGTCCCAGTCAGACACTTGCTGATGAACATCACCCCAGGTCTTGATCCAAAGGTGGAGCCTGGTAGCTCCAATTTGGGAGAGGTACCCTCATCACTACTTTGTACTTTCATGCAAGGCTGTTATTTAGATTGCTCTTTGTCTGGCCTCTCATTTTGAACTAATCTGCCAAGAATGACCCCACCAGGAGCACAACTCTTCAGGCAACACAGCTGTCACAATAGATGTGGAGCTCAAGTCCCTCCACCTCAGCGAGAATACTGGGAGGCAGATCTGGGGCAAAACAAGGACAAGCTGGAGAAATTATATGACCAGCCCAACCTGGGAACTTTTAGGGAGCTCATAGAAATTGCAGATTGTTGATGTGGAAAGGAAAATATGTTCTACCTTGCTTGGTCTACTGCCACTGCAATGTTCAGCAGAATAAGGGGTCCTGAAACTAGATGGATGGCTGTTGTTTTTTATCTCAGTGTTTGTAGTTATTCTTTTAATGTAGGAACCACAGTTGCTTTTTGTATTTTTATATTTCAGATATTTAATTTAAAAAATGTTACAGTTGAAATAATCATTAAAAAAAAAAAATCAAAGGGTAACTTACTTCAACTCTGTTTTAACAATCTTCAGCTGCTCCATTTCCTTCCTTTTGGCGCCACCAATTACAGCACATCGTTCTGTTGATGACTCCTCTGATTGGCTGCTTGTACTGGCCCTCTCCCTCTCCTCCTTGACAGCTACACCTTGTCCTGAACGGGCAGTCCTTTCTCGCTCCCTCTCCCGTTCGCGCTCTCTCTCACGCTCTCTTTCTTTCTCTTTATCTTTCTCTTTCTCCTTTTCTTTTTCCTCCTCTTTTATTGCTCCTTCTGTTTCTATTCCAGGCTCAGTCTTTACTGGTACAGCTAAAAGATTGACACAATAGAGGCAACTTCATATTTCAATGATCTACGTCCATAGTTCCAAAAGAAGTATTCAATCACAATATTTGTATTGGGAGAAAAAAATAGTTTAAACCCAAATAACAAAAACAAGTTGAAACAAATATTGGCTGAAGTTGAAAGAAAAATACTCTATACAAAGAAGAGTGAAAGCTACTCCATCACAGGAGACTTACAAGTGCTGGTGGGTGTATTAGAGCCAGTGTCAGGCTCTACCTTGACAGTGATGTCACTCGAAGGTGCTGGGGTTAGTGGTGAGGCGGTTTCTTCCTTGACATCCAGTTCTGTGCTGGACTGTGACTGCAGCACAGAGCTTCCCTTCAGTGCTCTGACCTATTATATAAAGAGGTTGAGGGTAATGCAATGTAATGTTTTCGGGAACAAACTTTTAACACTCGAAATCATAAACTGAAATACTGTATATACCTGGCTCAGTTCACCCTGGGCTTCTCTGAGTCTCATTTTGTACTTCAACACTTCACCCTTCATCTGTTGGTTGTGTGTTTGCAGGGTGCTGATCAGATGACGCATCTCCCTATTAATTGGGCCTGACAGTACGAGAACAGATCTTTGGGTTCCAGAGTTACTATGGCTTCAATTTTACAGCAGTCTCTACAGCATTGCTATATCAGACACCACCACATAGCATTACGGCAATGGTTAAATATCGGTGACAACACTGTGACAGCTTACTATTGTAGTTATTAAGTTGCATAGCTAGTGCACAGATAGTGCTGTTACCTGCTTGCTCATTGGCAGCGAGGGTCTGCTCAAACTCAATCCTGAGCATCTCATACTCCTTGCGAACCTGAGCCAAAGTGTCCTCCAACTGAATTACTTCTGTGCGTACCTTCCTTTGGAGAGAGACCTCATCATTCTGCAATACAATACATATGATCACTACGCACACTGAAAAAGCCGATTTAAAGTGACACAACACATATATATTCTATACAAATAGATATGAACAAATGATTTTTAAGTTAATGCAACCTTCCGGCACTGGAACTGTTTTTCATGACTCTGCAGTTACCACCCAAAGACACACCTCCATATGGTCTAGCTGCCGGAGCCGAGCAGCCCTGGTCGTGTTGAGCCTCGCACGAGTTTCATCAAGCTGGGCCTTCAAGACCAGGGACTCGTTATACAACACAGAGAACTGCGACTGTAGGCAACGGTATTCTGAGGTCTCCCTAACCATCCCCTCAGCACGGCTCAGCAGCTCCGTCTGACACAGACAAGGGAAATAAAGCAGGAGGACACATGAATGGTCCACGAATGCGTGAAAATTTTACTAGCAGATGACTGATACAGTAAACAGCACAGAGGACTGCTGCAGTGGACTTACACTCTACAGGAGAGAGGAATACACTGCAATACACATGCTGTAACTGACTGGAAACTGTATTAAATCTGGAATATCTGGAAGGTGAGTTCCAACAATTTAGATACATTAGCCAGCCAAATTATTTAAATGGGAAAGCATTCCAGACCAATATGTACAGCAGGTCATCTAACACTGGTGCCTTGTGTCTCACCCTCATGCTGCTGTTCTCCTGGTAAACATTCTGCAGGTCCTGCTGCAGTTTCTGCAGTTCACTGAGCCGGTTCTCTGCCAGCTCTCTGTTCTCCTCCAGTTCACTATTCATCTCTTCAAACTATAAAGAAAAACGTAAAAAAAAAGAGAGCAGGAAAGCGGAAAGAAATAGACTACTTCACCACCCCATTCTGAGCTTAACACTACTACAGACTTGCGTACCTTCCTCTTGTTGATGGTAATAGTGCCACACACACTGCTAGCCTCCCCACACACCTTGTAACCTTTACTGTTCACCTGCAGACAATGCAGAACATCATTAGATTTTCCCCCATCAGTCCTACACTGGAAAGATGAATACACCCGTGTGTATATATGCTCAAACACACAGGAAGTAAGGAACAGATGGAATCAGCGCACCCTCTCCAACACCTCCCCGAGGTGGGCATTGAGTCGGTTCTCCCGTCGCCGGATCTTCTCCATGTCCCACTGTAGTTCTTCAATCAAAACTTGAAGCTCACTGATCCGACTGTCAGCACGTGACACAGCACGGCTCAGAGAGCGAGACTGATGGAGAGATCAGTATTGACAGTTAATATATATAGCAAGACAGACAAATTCCATTAAAATTCTGTCACCTGCACTGTGACATAATAAACTAAAAATCGCTGTATATAATTTTAAAGTTTAACAACTGTATCAAAATTTGCACATCATAGGCGATTTATCAAGTAATGCACCTCATTGGTCATATGGCTATGCCTCTGTTGAAGTTCGTCAGTCAGCTGCTGCAATCGCTCATTCTCACTGGACAGGAGACTATTCAGCTGTGACACAACTCTCCAGACACTTCCCTCTGAAATTCCATGCACAAAAAATAATGATCACTGAAGTACAAGAGCAAATGTCAATCATCAAGTGTCTTCACACAATAAAACACAGTTTATAGGCATTCTATACATGCCTTGTAAGACACAAAATTTAAATAAATTAATTCTCGCTTTCACCTCACCTGCCCCTGATTCAAGGTCCTTTTCCATTAAGCCAACTGTGTTCTTAAGACCATTATAGGTCTCAGCCACCCAAGTGACCAGCTTCAGACTTGACTGCACCCGCTCCTGCAGCTCAGCCTCCATCTCTTCGCTGCTGCTGCTGGCAAGGGTGGCCAAAAAGGAACTGGCTGTCTCACCTTGGTGTCCTGGAACATACAGCATCCAACACATCACTTCCAGCAAACACAATGTAATGTAATATATAAACTGTATTGCATAATTCTCACAATCTCCAGTTTAGCTGTTACACTTTATCACTTTTAATGCCACTGCACACAACCATGCATGCCCAAAGCACTTCTCAAAAACTCACGTGTTCTTGGCATGATTAGGTCACTCGCAACTTTATCTCCATCCCTCACCTTTGTCTCTGACCCTCTCCTGGTTAGAGTCTCCATCGGGCTCTGGGGTTTCTGGCTTTAGGCTTCGCCCTTCTCCAGGCATCTGATCTGCAGAATCAGCTCCAGACTGGTCATAGCGTCGACCAATCAGACGTATGTTTTCATCAAACTGCAAAAGGCAAGAGGAGACCAAATGGCTGAAAGCTCAAATGATATACCCTTTTTTGCACAACACTGATTACCTTGTGATAACTGAAGCGATCACCAGAATGTAGTCCAAGATACCTGATTCCAGTACCGGTTCAGGATGAGAAGGCTGGCATCGTCAGTGGCCTGACGTGTCTCTAGTCTCTCAGCTCGCTCCCTTAGCTCATCTTCAATAACCTACAGACCAATTATTATTATTGTTAAAATTAATCCATCCATCTGTATCATTTTATACTGACCTGCAATTGTTCTTTCACAACAGCAAAGCTGTGCAGCCCTGAGACTTCAAAAGGAAATTCTTCTTAAAAATCTATTTCAGCACATCCCAATATCCTGTGACATGACCAGTTAATTTTAAAACAAACTGCTGATGATCAGGACTTTTCTTTAGTTGTCACAAAAGAAACACCTGCAGTGAAGAGCCAGTGTGAGGGGATGTACTGTGTATTACCTGTCTCTGGTCCAGGGCTTCCCCCAGCTTCCTGTTCTTCACCAGAAGAGCTTTGATGTCCTGCTCTTCCTGAATGAAAGAGCCAATATTCAGAACTGTGTTACACATTCTATGCGGCAAATAGAAAACACACACAAGATTCACGCAGACTCATCAAACACAGCGAAGCACAACTACTAGACATTTCACACAGACTCACCATATTGGACACGCCTCCTAGTTTGATGACAGTCTCCACCGCGGTGCTCCCACCTCCTGTGCCCACCCCAGCGCCCTCATCACCTGCGTCACGTTCTCTCCGTTTCTCTGGGGGTGCGCCGGAAGAGGTGGAGCTACAGGGGTCACACGGCCGTTTCTGTCCTGACATCCTCGGCGCTCACAGGTTGGGGGTGGCCCTAAAGACAGCATGGCTTAGTATGATATACACAATATGAGTGAGTTTTTCCTTTTTTTTTTTTAAAAAAAAAACATCTACCATTAAGAAATCAAAAGGCTACATGAAAGCACTGACTCTCAATTCAATAGACCATCATTTGAGTAACATGATGGTCTCAAACTGCTCCATTAACCAAGTGTCTGTAACTAAAGCGCACTCTTTTGTGAACTGCACTTTGTTGACTCCAAATTGTAAATAGTTTTTGAGAAAAATTAATGAATAAATATATAAACATGTGTGGAGCCTCGTATGGTTTTTTTGTTTTATATCAGCTATCATTTACCAAGCCATTCTATGGTCACCCAGAAAGATCTCACTGCACTACCTGGACTCCTAGAGTTGAACAACATTTCAGCTCAGGATTAACCAGCGTTACGATATAAGTTAACTGTTAAGCAGGTAACATTTGGAACTAAAACCGTGAGTGAGAACTAAATAAAACGGCTTCTCTCAGCGCAAACATCTCGAGCCAAGGCAAGGGGGGGGCAAGCCCGTGCGTCTCGTTCTTCTCATTCTGCACGTCAAAACGCCGTTCTTCCATATTTTCTGACACATGAAGGAATAAGTTCCTCAACATTCTCAAAGAGGTGTGAAACGCTTACCAAACAAACGATGTTTCCTAATTCTATTACATTTACCAAAGCAAGTTGACGGTAAAACACAAAAATCATGTCAGAGCAGACCAGTCCAGTGCTGCCCGGGACTAGTATTTCGCAGCAGTGTGTGGCCGACTGAATTAAGTACAAAACCTGAACACTACGTTTAAATGATTCTCCGGGACCTAACGCTTTGCCTGAGGAGTTTATGGAGGCTGTTTTAAGTTAGGCAAAGTACATTCTTACCAAAAACGGAATAATGTTTACCAGTGAAACTCTTCCTGTGTCTTTCCCTCTATGCCTCCAGATCCGCTCCAAGAGAGGGCAAGACCCTGCGCACGTGACAGAGTTTTAGCCAATCACGACTCGCCGATCTGCTTCCAGAAGTCCTGCTGTCGCCACCATGTGGGCGGAAGACTAACGTGACTAAACGCAGGATTCCATTTGTTGAGATGACTGAAGAAGACAAATGGTTTTGTTGATGAAGTCGCGCGCTCGCACACGCACACACACACTGTCTGAACTGCTTGTCCCATACGGGGTCACGGGGATCCGGAGCCTACCCGGTAACACAGGGCGTATGGCCAGAAGGGGAGGGGACACACCCAGGACGGGACGCCAGTCCGTCGCAAGGCACCCCAAGCGGGACCCGAACCCCAGACCCACCGGAGAGCAGGACCCGGTGCAACCCACTGCGCTACCGCGTCCTCCTTACAAATACACACTGTGTCTGAAAAAATTATATGTGTGTCGTTGTAAGTACGTGAGATATAATTGTGGAAATATATTAATTTTTGTGATTGATTTCACATATTGCAGTTATTACAGTTCAACAGAAGGAATTTTTGCAAACACAGAGTACGGAATACGTGAGGGGCAGAACGGTGTCGGCAGCGCCTAACATGCCCGTTCGCTCGTCTTAGGATATGCAGGGTTGTCTAACACTTACACTTATGTAATTTCTCCAACGCAACTTACGATGTTAAGATACTAACAATTATTTGTGCATTTATACAGCTAGGCAATTTACTAGTGTAACTTAGGGTAAGTAGTACCACACTTAAAGATTACAGCAGCTGGGATTCAGACCTGCGATCTTGGGGTCTAAAGGTCTATTTCAAAAAAGGCTTACTAAAGAGAACTTGCAAAAAAGTGCTGTTTTAAATGTGGGAGTTACTCTGTTTGTCATATTTTCAGCACTGCGAAGGACATTTCAGATCGTTATTTCCTTTTCGCAACTGCTGCACCGTCCGCCCATACTCTTTTTACTTAAGTTGTTTGCGCAACTAACTATTGACTGCAACGGCCGATACAATCAGTAAATCTTCAGACCCTCCTGTTTATGATTTTTATTTATAGGAAAACTAACTTTTCAGGGAAATGTGGTTTTTCAGTGGAATAAAAAATAATTTCACGCATGAAACCTTCATTTCGATCGGTGACTCCTCGGGCAAACCCTCAGTGTGTTCAAGTGAGCCCATGATTCGATATGTGCGTGTATAACTGAGCATTCATCACGTATTAATATTTTGGTTCCCTCCAATACCTGACAAGACAAGTAGTTACACCCATGTCCTACAGTAATCACAGCATGCGTTCTGCCAGATAACATACTTTACATTCTTGCGCTTGCATGCACACAGAACGAAAAACACAGCCTTATCTCACAAACTCCAGAACAGACTAGATTGTATTAATACACGAACTCCAGCGAGGGGGAAAAAGAATGCGCGCTCAATCCACGCCCACTCAGTTTCTCCTGACCAATCAGCGCGCCGGAGGCCTTAGACGCCTATGCCACATCGAACGCGGAGTCCCCGCCCACCTCGAGCGCTGCCACCGTTCGGGTTAAATAGCGCGTAGCGCGCGTGCCCCTCCTTCCCCACAGCAGAAGACGCGCACCGACACATCCCTGGACGTCAGGACCACCTCTTTCCCAAGTAAGAGCTCTTAACGTTTCCCTTGTACTTTCCGAAACCTTTACAATTGTTGATCATTCTTTTTGACTTCAGAAGTTGCAAGCTTGAAACTGCACCAAATTCCCGAATTTCTCGAAAGAACAGTAATACAAAGTCAAAAGTGTACATGTGATGTGTCAGTTTCTGACCAGCAAATAATCAGGATCCCATCATCACATTGCAGCTGTCGTCTGCATATAAATGATTTCGGTGAGTGAAATGCGTAATGTAGAAGTTGTAAAAGTCATGTTTTGCGTAAACGATAAAGGTCTGGTCCAGCGCTCACGTGTTTTACTTATTCCATGAAATGCTCAGTGAGTGTCTTTGATTTAGAGTGACATGTCTTGGAGGGCTTGTCAAGAACTGTTTACTACATCAGACACGGTGCAAAGTGTGGAAAATGTGGAGTCTTGCGCAATATCGGGCGGAGCCAACGACTGAAGGAATCGGGGCAAAGGTACACAAAGCTGTACCTTCCTTTTCACATAATTTACCACGAATCATTAACTGATCTGGCCTTTAAAGTACCAGGGTATCAGTGCTGAGCAGATGTGGTGGGTCCTCCATGGTTGTGTTGTGTACTGTGAACCTATTTATGCGGAAGACTTGAACTTTATTCTAAGAGGCCCTTGTTTCAATTCTGGACACAAGACAAATATTGACAGAGGCAGACAGATGGAAGACAAGGGAAGGGAAGCACAGGAGGTGTGACTGAGCTGCATGTGGAAACACAAACATCCTTCTGCAAAACATGCGCTCAGTGGTGTCTCTTTGTATGTCTCTTGTAAATTAGAAACTCATTAGACCTTCAGTCCTTCATGAGCCTCATCTGTGAAAGGTGATAGGCCCCACTTAACCTTTTTTTTTTTTTTTTCTATGGGCTGACTGCCCCGTCCATGAGACAAATTAAATGCAGACTCCGAAGCGTGGCGAATGTGGTGCATTGAGTAAATGTGTTCTTTTTATTTTTCCTGCATTCCAGGATGACTCACCAATACCCATGTCTCACCCCGGAGCAAAAGAAGGAGCTCGCCACCATTGCTCAGCGCATCGTTGCTTCCGGAAAGGGGATCCTTGCAGCAGATGAATCTGTTGGTAAGGCCAATGGTGGTGGAACTAAATGAGGAGGAAACCTGCGAAGATCTTGGTCCACTACGATGATACTGATTTGGTCTCCTCCTCCGCCTGTTCCAGGTACAATGGGGAAGCGCCTACAGAAGATAAATGTGGAGAATACAGAGGAGAACCGGCGCTGTTTCCGTGACATACTCTTCTCTGCCGATGCCTCTATTGCTGACAGCATTGGTGGCGTCATCTTCTTCCACGAAACACTCTACCAGAAGTCTGACAAGGGTGTCCTGTTCCCACAAGTCATCAAACAGAAGGGCATTGTGGTGGGAATCAAAGTGAGATGCCTGAGTGGTTCTGATTGTCAGCATAATCGCTGATCTCTAGCTGACTGCTTACGTAATGCAGCACTCTTCCTAACAAGAAGCATAACCGAAATGCATGTCAAGTGTCCTATGTTAATTTCGCCAGGTGGACAAAGGAACAGCAGGTCTGAATGGGACAGACGGTGAAACGACAACACAGGGTAAATGTCGCTTTCTGTTCCGAAATGCCCAAATTTCCTAACGTCTGTAAATTACAGCATTTTGTTCTTTACCTTGCGCAAGTCGGGTTAAACTTTGAACGAGAACCAAGGTCCAGTAGTCACTATACATGAAAGCTGCGCATGGAGTCCAAAGTCTTCATTTCACAATTCTGTTAACTACATTTCAGTGTTCCCCAATTTAGTGCCAAGGAATTTTGCTGAAGGAAGAGTCATAGGAGTAAATAAGTGATAATGAATGGCAAGGACAGACAGGACCAGTATCACGTAATAGGTGTGATCGTGCACTTTTTTCCCAGTTTCATTTTTCCACAAAGGCATACTGCATTCTTAAGGTGAGTGAGCATTTTCCCTTAGGGCTCGACGGCCTCTCGGAGCGTTGTGCTCAGTACAAAAAAGACGGCTGCGACTTTGCCAAGTGGAGATGTGTGCTGAAGATCTCGGACGGTTGCCCTTCGGCCCTTGCCATTGCCGAGAACGCCAATGTTCTCGCTCGATATGCCAGCATATGTCAGCAGGTGCGCCCAAGCCTTTATATCCGACCCTTTCCTTTTTCACGTTCTAACATCCTGAAGCAAACCTTTGTTATCCTGTCATTTGCTGCTCAGAATCTGTTTGCTTTGTTAACTGCTCCCTTTTTTTTTTTTGCCCCCAGAATGGCCTGGTTCCGATTGTGGAGCCAGAGATCCTGCCAGACGGAGACCATGACTTGCAGCGCTGTCAGTACGTGACTGAAAAGGTGGGTCTTGGAGACGTATCTCTTTGCACGGTCCAGGTCGCTGGCCGTATTCTGTAGTCAGCCTAGTTAATTCTGGGTTTTCCTCCAGGTTCTGGCAGCCGTTTACAAGGCCCTTTCCGATCATCATGTCTACCTGGAAGGTACTCTCTTGAAGCCTAATATGGTCACTGCAGGTCACTCCTGCCCAAAGAAGTTCACCCCTGAACAAGTTGGCATGGCAACGGTCACTGCTTTGAGCCGTACAGTACCAGCTGCCGTCCCCGGTGAGAGGCCAAACGGAGAAAGTGTCTTGACAAATGTATGGGGAAAGCTGCATTTCCTTGTTGGCACCCAGGTGTTTCCATGGAATAAGAATATGAATTCTTTCTATGCTAAGGGGTACCTGGGTTGTTGGGGTACAGTTCTTTTGAGAATCTGGTTTTGGAGAAGTGGGTAGTTTAGTGATTAGAGCTGCTTTATTGCACTTGAAGAACCCAGATTCGAATGCCACATCCGGCTGTTGTACCCTAGAGAAAGGTACTTACTTGATTTTCTTTAAAAAAAAAAAAAATTGGTAAATTACGAAACTGCATAAATGCATTATTACACATAGCTTTAACAATAAATGCATTATTATAAACAACTTAACATTCTAAGTCACTCTAGAGGAAAGCGTGAGCAAAATAAATGTACATTTACATATTAACATATATTAATAATTTTGACAATGCACTTCAATTCTGCTTCCTGTTCCTGACCGTGTTTCCAGGTATCTGCTTTCTGTCTGGAGGGCAGAGCGAGGAGGAGGCCTCCCTCAACCTAAATGCTATTAACCAGACGCCCCTGAACCGGCCCTGGAAGCTGACCTTCTCTTACGGCCGTGCCCTGCAGGCCTCAGCTCTGGCTGCCTGGCAGGGTAAAGCAGGAAACAAACAGGCTGCACAAGAAGCCTTCTGCACCCGAGCCAAGGTAAGCAATATGCTGTTAATGCTGAGATCCCATATTTACTTTCGCAAGTGCTCAGTGACGTACAGAGTGCCGTATGAAAATTGAGAGCTCGGTCTTTGTCCCACGGCAGGACTGAAAACTCGGTAAAAGTAACCAGGAAACGGTTGCATGAAGCACAACTTGAATTTCTTGTTTCCTGTCTTACTCAGATTAATAGTCTGGCATCGAAAGGGGAGTACAAGCCAACGGGCCTGGCTGACAAGTCTGCTACACAGTCCCTCTACACTGCTAGCTATGTCTACTAGATTCTACACCCACAGCTGCGATAGGAACACAGAGCTAACAGTGATGTTGCAAAATTTTAATGAGAACTCATCCTGTCAGCAAATGCGGTTGCATTACATTTGCAACTGGTAACTTGCAAGCTCACCGTGACATCATAAAATTAATACTGACTTGTGGGAAATGGAAAAAAACTGAAATAAAATGATTTAAATGCTATTCTGACTTTTTTTTCCTTTTTCTGCCAAATAGACTGTTCAATGGTCCATGTCTGGTTAGCATTGATTAATATTGATTTTTATTTTTTTTTTTTAAATTAGCAGGTTCTTGCTTTCATGCAGTGGTACCTGGTTTCTTTGTCAAGACAACAGTAAGAAATGGCAAATTTATGACAATTAATACTGAGAGTTTAGCAAATATCCAAAGCGACTTTCACTATGCATAAATAACATAATACGGAAAGTGAGAAGATTCCTGTGGCCTGTTACCTGCTGACTCAACGACGGCCACGGATGACAGTTAATCCAACATGTCCATGCAACCGGAAACAGACCAAAAAGAGTGAACTGTTGACTAATGAAACGGAGGGCATGAAAGTGCAGCCTGGACTGCAATGAGATCATTTACAGCTGCAGGGCTGTGAGTTTGAATATAATCCTAAAGCATGCTGTCATTGGATTTCATTTCTGTACATCTCATGTGATGTTTCAGTTAACTGTTTTACAGCACACGAATGAACTATTTCATGCACAGAGAACCAGTTTTCCTCCTCATTAAGAAATTCTGAGCCGTAGGTAGTTTGAGCTTCGGCCGTGCAGTCAAAGAGCTCAAGTTTGAATCCCACCTCTTGCAGCAGTATTTTTGAGGAAGATAATCTGACAAATCATAGTTGTAGTAATAATCACTGCTTCTCCACAACGTTCTATGTTGGTTTTAATGTGAAGTTCAAATAAGCGACACCAGGTGGCAGTGCTGCCACAAATCTGCCCATACAGTAGCTCCTGGTTGGTTTTATTTTATATATACACACACAGTCTGAAACTGCTTATCTCAAGTTTGAATTGTGTTTCTTTAAAATGCTTTTCACTTTCAGTATTTCACCTTAAACAAAATGCATCTGTCCCCCAATTTTGACCACCTGCTTGTCCTATCTAGGGTTATGGTTGTCAAGAGTCTATCCTGGACATCACCAGTGCAGTTACTGGTACTCCTAAAAATGGACCAAATATAAAAAAATACTGGTAACGAAATTACATACTTATTCCATTAAGTCTTATGCAAAACAGTTCCAATTTGTTCCACACCTATCCTAAGTTCACCCCAAAATCACCTTAAATTGTGTTTAAAATCATAAGGAAAAGTTGTGTAACACATTAAAATAGAAAGAATCATCATTAAAACATTATATTTAAATTTTAAAGACAAAGATAAACTTTAAAGTAAACGCTGTGGCTGTGTGAGTGAACGGGGCTAGAGGAAGATGAATGCTAAATGCCATATTTAAATGAATAAATAATTAGAAAATTATTGTGCAGAACACAAGGTGTAAACACAAATGTGTGTACACATTTACATTTATTTCTTTAGCAGATACTTTTCTCCAAAGCAACTTCCAGTGCAGCCCACACACCTTATTCACTGCGCTGACTTACACTGTTAGATACACTACTTACACTGGGTCACTCATCCATACATCAGTGGAACACACTCTCTGTCACTCACACACTATGGGGGAACCTGAACAGCATGTCTTTGGACTGTGGGAGGAAACCAGAGCACCCAGAGGAAACCCACGCAGACACGGGGAGAACATGCAAACTCCACACAGGCTAAGCGGGGATCAAACCCATGTCTTCTCACAACACCCAGGCACTGTGAGACAGCAGCGCTACTTGCTCTGCCACTGTGCCGTACACGAGCAGGACAACAGTGACACACCGGTGCTAAGAGTGTGGGTACGCTGTTTCTAGAATGCAGTGTGTCTCGCAGTCTTTCTCAGACAGCTGTCTGGCAACATTTTCAAAGGCAGGATCACAGTTTATTGCAGCGGACCGAATGTAGCAGACTGGAAAAATAAAAATTTGGTTTGATTGGGTCTCACACATCATGACGGACTGGATAAGCGACAAAGCAGATAAAGTGTCTCCAAACAGTGGATGATTGTCGTTGGGTTAAATTTTTGAAAAAATGTGACTATAATAAACTGCTTAAAGGGTTGTCTCCACCCAGTGCCTATATTGAGAGAGGAGTCCAGCCGCCACCATTCATAGGTTTACTTTGTACGTTATCCTGTTATTTGAGGGCTCAGAGTGTTTCAAAATTATTCTGGACTTTTTTCACAAACACAGTCTTTTAGGTATTGATTAGTATTAAGCACATAACTTCCTGCAAGTTTAACTGATATCCCAAGTGGAAACAACATTTCAATATATATTTCAGGATGCACTTTCCAATATATGTAACTGGAAAAAAATCCCAATAATGAATTTAGCATGTATAAAAATACATGTGGTAGATACGTCATAGATTGGTAATAAATGTCTAAGTAAATCTGTAATAAGTGTTTGTAGGAAATAAAACATACCAAAATATATAACAAGTAATCTTTGCTTCTTTGAACACCGCAACTATGTTTCACTTTATACGCTATGGACTGTTGCTCAGTAAGATGTTTTTTTTTTTTTTATGTGCCTCTAACTACACTTTGATTACATGCAACTTCAGTAGAGCACACTGTACTGCACAAAATAACACAATGCGCGGCACATTTGGAACACATAAATCACACACAGAAATACACACAGCCCAGATATCCTCAATTATCAGTACATCACAGCTAAAAGTACTGCTGTATTGGGGGTTTACAGTCTGCGCTGTTTCCTATTTATTTTAAGCATCCAATAGCTGAGAAAACTGCTGCTTTCATGCTGTTTAACCTAATTGTTTAATTGAATTCGCTTTCGGCTCTGCCGTCACGTACCAGCCTTCTCTTCTTCTCATTCTTCCCTTTGTACTTCTGCAATTCTCAGCAGTCGAAAGGTCATTACAGTATTTGTGTGCCCCACTTCATATCTCACAAGTGATCTTTCTTTGTCTTCTTTTCCGAGAACAAAAACTACACTGGTTCAAATAAGAGGCCTACAAACATACAAAACGAGTGAAAAAAAATTCAAGATGACCCTTAAGCTGACAAATATTTAGTAACCCGCATGAAAAAAACTTCAGGTCAAAGTCAATGTTAACTCTATTGTCATTCCCACACTCTGTTTAAGACATACAGAGGAGTGAAACAGTGTTTCTCCTGGACCACAGTGTGAACATAATTAATATTATGTTAGATTAATATTTGTTAGGTTCGTTGGGTTGTTAATATGCTGTTTTATTTTTGACATCGGGACAAATAGGCTGGCTTCACTTGGTGTCATTGTTTGAAATTGGCCATTATGTGGTTTATGAATATTATTCTGAAGTTTGTTCTGCTTACTTATGCAGCTGCACATGCCAAAATCTCACTGGTTATTGTTAATTATTTTGCTCACATATCAAATTACTTACACATCTGATGTGGGGCAATAGTGGTTTGCAGTCCTCCTCACCTGCCCGCTATGCTGGTTTTTGTTAAAAGAAAATGTGTAATTAATTACACTTGTCTGAGATATTATTTGAAATAACTGCACGATTCAAACCATGCAAAAGTGGAAATGCTGTTTGAGTTTAGGTATTTATTTGTATTTGGCTGAGTAACACCTGCAATGGCTTGAATTTCAGCTGAAATGGCGATTCCATATAATCCTTAAATTTTGGTTGATTAAATAATTTAGCTGAACTCAACCTTTAGTGTAAATGCAAAAATAATTTGTTCTCTGTTATGTTTCATAAATTACTACACAAAGGGAACATATCTGCAAAATTTCCCAGTATCTTCTGTACAGTAAGTCGTCAAAGCAGATGCAGGTCAACATGGAAAAATACCTACTTTGCTGACAATGAAAGATGCAGAACAAAACATCTAACAGCATAACATAATAACATTATACCCACACAACAGTCCACACACCAAGCCGTGTATTTTTTTTCGGTCGCCTCAAACTGGACTTGCACTGAGAAGTACATGATAAGATACTGGCCAAATGTCACGAGTTCGATTATAACATTCATAATATTTACACTGATATGTCATTTCATAAATATCAGTGTGCATAACAAGTGGGGAGCAGTATATTTACATTGTTTCGTTTAGCTGACGTTTTTCTCTTACAATGTTGAGGTTACAATTATTTACTCATCATTTATTTATTCAGCTGGGTAATTTTACTGGAGCAATTAGGGTAAGTACCTTGCTCAAGGCTTGACTCAAGGGGTACTACAGATGGAGGTGGGGACCGAACCTGCGACCTTGGCAGCAGCTGGAACCACTATAATAGAGTAGAACAGAAGCAGGGGATGGATCATGAACACGTCAACGCAGGACGGACACCGGTACTTTGAGCTACGCGCGCAGGAGAGTCGGACGCAGTGACGGCAGTGAGCGGTGCTGCGCTGCGCGGTACTGTGCTGTACTGTGCTGTACCGTGCTGTACCGTGTGCGTACCTCACCTCTCTCTGTCTGTCCCCGGCAGCGCTGCGCCGTGGGCCAACTCAGCTGTGCTCTGTGCTCCGGCCCACGAAACGTTCACGTGTTTCACCTCGGCTCGCCTCTCCTCCCACTGGGGGGGTGAAGCGCTCGCGCGTCTGCTTTCCAGTGCAAATCGCGCTTCGGACGTCGTCTGATTTACACATGGAATAATATCATATGCGATATCGCCTCTCCTCATAGTCCAAACTAAGTCCCTCGCTTGCTCTTTTATTATAGTGCGTGTGCGTGTGCGTGTGCGCGTTCTCCGTCGCGCCGCTCCCCGCACGCCTCCGTCAATTTCGTGTCGCTCCTTCCAGTTTCTTCTTGAGTGCGTCCGCGCGAAAACACCGCTCGTGGGTCTCTGATGTGGAAAGAGACGGCGAAGCGACACGATCCTACACACTGAGTGAGACAGAAAGTGAGAAAGTGACGGCTGGGGGGGGGGGGCGCGCGCGCGCACACACACACGAGGCTGGAAAATACAGTCACGTACGAGAGAATAGTGTCGGACGGTGGTTTTCACGGGAAAAAGAGACTCACACACACACACACACATTTTCTGAACCGCTTGTCCCATACCGGGTCGCGGGGAACCGGAGCCTAACCCGGCAACCCAGGGCGTAAGGCTGGAGGGGGAGGGGACACACCCAGGATGGGACACCAGTCCGTAACAAGGCACCCCAAGCGGGACTCGAACCCCAGACCCACTGGAGAGCAGGACCCGGTCCAACCCACCGCGCCCCCCCAAAAAGAGACTCATGAATGTTAATCAGGTTGATGTGCGCAGCTGGTAGTGCGGTGGTTCGCGCTCCTGCCTTTATAATTATTACCCCAAAGGTCGCAGGTTCGAATCTCACCTCCCGCTGTAGTACAAGCCAGGGAGGTACTTTACTTTACCATAAATTGCTCCGGTAGAATAACCTAGCTGTATAAATGGGTGAATAATTGTAACTAGATTAACACTGCAAGTCGTTTTGGAGAAAAATCTCAGCTACAGAATAATAAATGTAAATGTTGCAAGAGAGTCACTTGTAGAAGGAGGTTCCGCAAAATCATTAGTTCTTCGCCGATATTCAGTTGTACAGAACTACTGGAACGAATTAAACCCGAAGTATGGGGGCCGAAATAAATATAATCGCACTACGTAGCACGTGTATAATTATAATTATATTTTAGTACGGAGTAAAAGTGAGAGAGAATTAATATTCAGAATAACTGCATATATTTCTCAGCACGTAAGAGCCGCACTGAGTCACAAAGTTGCATCGAGCTGTGAACTCATTATATATGTGTGCAACAATTATTATTTGTAGCCATGATACATGAAGAAAGATAATTGCTTTAGCTTTGTACTAACACCAGACGAGAGAAATTTATTACATTTCGGGTTAACGTTTTTTTTGCCCATTATCTATTTTCAGCGAATTCCGAAAATTCCGAACATTTGTGAGTTGTTTAGTATTAATTTATTCATGAATACACACTTCTTATCAGCAATTTATACTGAGAGCAACATATAATAGCAACATAAACAAAAATACTTAAATACATTTTATAGTACAGATTCTGTATCCCTGTTCCAAGAAAATAAGAGATTTTACTAAGTCGTTAAGTTTTATAATACTTTTACAGTATTTTATATTATATTTACTGTTGTACATTTACTGTTACTGTGTAAATGTACTATTTACTTTGATGCAATCTTCTGTCATACTGTTTAAATGGTTCTCCCGCATAGTTTCCGCAAAGAGTATTCGGTAATGTGTAGTAATGTAAACTCTGATCATACAAAAATCATTGTGAATACAGCGTGGAAAACAATATGACACACATAGTGGGTGTTTTCAGAGAAAACATGTTTGAAAAATATGGATGACCTGGGCAGCAGGCCTACACATTATTTCACAGCAAAATAACTTACTTTGTTTACAAAAAACTTCCAGTGAGCAAAATCTAGCTTTGAGTCGGTAAATAACAAGAGGAGAAAGAAAGAGTTGACGCCATGTGTCAGCGAATCAGGAGAGAGCACGAGAGGAGCCTGTTACGCTTAATGTCTTTCGGTAAATCCGTGAGTCGGTAAACCACCGGCGGAGGATAAAAGAAAGTGAAACCAAAAGAGAGGGCGGCATCGTGAGCGGAGAGAGGTGCAAACGAAGAGAAGAGGAAACAGAGAGAAGTGAGTAATTGAGTCGCACAGACATGTGAGTCGTACGATGACATGTCACCGTGTAATGAGTGGGTGAATGTAACGGAACACGAGGCCTTGAGTTCTTCAGTCTCCATACAACCACTGACGGGATGCTCCATCACCAGGGTACCACCGGAGTACCACCAGTGTACCATCAGGGTACCATCAGTGTACCATCAGGGTACCATCAGTGCACCGTCACTACGGACAGAAAAGGGAGACGAAGATCACCATGGTGTCGGTTTCTCGATCTTGTTTAATGCAGCTTTTGTCACCTTGTCACCTGTTTCTTTTAATTACATTAGCTTCTCTCTGTCACTTCTCCTTCACACGCTCATGTGCTGCACTGCATTCCCCACCCCAGCCCAACCCAGCCCCGCATCTCTCTCTCTCTCTCTCTCTCTCTCTCTCTCTCTCGCTGTCGTTTTTATTACTACCTTTGATGCAAGGAAGTTCTCGTATGCAAAGAGACCAAGCGAGCAGATTAGACGAGGGTGAAGAAGCGGTATTTCACATCTGCACACTTCCTTCAGGTTCATACTGTCTTCGTATTGCCTCTTCTTCCTTGACATTTCTTCTCTGTCATTCCCCAAAATTCGGCATCAAGGTAAGATACTGATGCGTTTTATTTATATTACACCATTTAATACCAGTGTTCTTTGTCAGTGTCCTTAAACGATTGCTAAAAAATGATGGAAGCTATCT